>NC_031771.1:61246891-61620704 GCF_001522545.3 Parus major
GGTCCCAGTGCCATTGTCAGGGGTCCCAGTGCCATTGTCAGGGGTCTCAGTGCCATTGTCAGGGGTCCCAGTGCCATCATTAGGTAAGCCAGGTCAGATATTGATGGCTCTCCCACACCTGGGGCTCAGCACATGGCACACTTAGGACGGTCAGAGGGCTCCAGGATGATGTCCTGGCTAACAAAACCTGTGGCTTTGAAGGGCAAGACACCGATTGTGCTGCCAGACTTCTCCCTTGGGATGGATTTTATTCTTTTTCAAGCACTGGTATAAAGCACAAGTGCTCTGGCTTTAGGGGGATTTGCTACTCTCATAATGATATTCATATTTTCAGAGAGCATTGTTCTTGAATGGCATTCAATAAAATGAATTTTCAGGTAACTTCTCTGTTCAACTTTTTGACAAATGGCTCCAACTCAATGCTTAACTCCAAAGGGGCCAGGAAATGAAAATATAGCCCCATTCCTCAATAATTATTAATTTCCTGTCACTATTTTCCTTACTTCAAGAGTAAGGAAAGTTCTAAAAATCTTTAGAGGTTGATTAAAGAGTAATTTGTTAGTAGGATGGGGGGAGGGAAGTGAAGGAAAGGGACAGAAGATTATTTCTGAACACCAAAAATAGTTTCAAATTCCCTTCAAGAAATGACAAATTGTTATATACACAGTCAGACAGGGAGATGTATATTTTGTTTTAAATTCCAATTTCAAAATGTACTGCATAAAGAGAAACCACAAATTGAAACTTCATGTGCTCATGCTGGCAGTCCTTCCAACTTCCAGAAACTTACCGTTTTCTTCTAAAAATAATACCCTCAAAACCTACCTAAACCTTCCTGAACCTCCTGTTCCCTCTTTAATAAGTAAGAACACAGGGTGTTTTGATTTCTTGGTGTCTTTTTTCCTTTCCTTTGAGTCATTAGTGGAGGACCAACTGCTCTCAACCTTACTCAGGTAATATTTCCATTGGTTGCAATAAGAGATTTTCCTGGCTGAGGTGTGCAGTATATTTCACAGTATTTACATGAAATTAAGGAAAGTGAGAGGAATGAGGAGCAGACTTGGCAGGAGAATGAGAATCAAACACCATTTTGTAAAGGGATGGAGAATAGAGAAGATAATGTTGTTAGAATCACTATATAAAACTTTACTCCTTTTCCATATTTGTAATTTGTCCCTTTTAAGCAGAAAGACCTTTGAATTTGAGTCAAATACCTAAAGAAGATGAATTTGGAGGACTCAGTGCTGGTCATAGGAAACAAGCCACATCAAAATCCCCCAAATAAATCACCTCTAATTTAAGCTAAACTGTACCACAGACTAAAGACAAACCAGTCCTTTCAGCTTTCAGAAGAGAAGTCAACATCAAAGGGGGAACCTGAAGCAGAAGCCTAGAAATGCAAATCTGTTGGTCTTTTCACATTGAAATTCTCACGCTTCTTCCATTTCCTTTTACAGAAAAAGAATGTGGTCAGACTTGGGGGAATGACTTCACAGCTTTTATTAAAGGGTAGCGTCATCCTCCCCTGGATAACTGGAGGATCATTATAAAGAGAAATAAGCAGTGATCATCTGTCCCAGTTTGACTGCCATGGTTTGGAAGTTCTGACCCATGACATGTTAATTTCCCAGTCTAATTAAATGAAAATGTATAAATATGAGCACTGATGAGGAAGAAAACTATTTTGCTGAAAGATGAGTGGTATTGAGTTCCCTCTGTTTTTATGAGAGAAAAAAGGCTCCTACCCTCTTAAGTGATATTGCACATAGTAGTAAGAGTCCCATATATTAAAAAAAACCCCAAACATACACTTCCATTTTATAAGTGTTCCATTTCAGGGATGAGGCGGGGCACAAAGAAGTTAAATGCTGTAAGGTCCTCATATGAGGGTGGATTTGGATTCCATTGGGTCCATCCAGTGAAAGCAGTGTCACTGAGGATCCTCAGTGCTGGGTGTTAAGTGTCAAAATTTGGGTGGTGAAACTGCCACCATGTTTGACTCTGTGTAAAGAAATCATGCCCATGGCATTAACAGCAAGTCCTCCAAATTCATCTTCATTAGATATTTGACTCAAATTCAAAGGTCTTTCTGTGCAAGTGGCCAACCTGGATGGCTTGAGGCCTTGACAGACTCTAATCAAAGCAGGACAGAAACTATACTATGGTATATGTAATTAAGAGTAATTTCTCTGAACTTCCTGTTATTGTTCTCAATAGCATCACAGAAACCTTAATCACTTGCAACAAGAAAAAACCCCAAAATTACTGGAACAATACCATGTAGAATAATGTGAATTAATTGTTAAATTTAGTACCTCCATGAGAAATGACCTATTGATAGCTCAGAATTGCTCTGCCTGGAAACCACCTGAGCACTGCCTTATTTCTAGACATCTGTCACCACAGTTATTATCTAATAACAAGCATAACATGAAAATAATCCTTCTGTTTAGGGCAGGAACAATAACTAATTGACTGACATGAATTGCATCAATATCATTATCTCCTGTTGACTTTTTGATAATATGTTGATGAACAATTTCTATTTTCCAGGGTGGAAAACCCTACTTGTTTCCTAGCAGGAACCCTGCACCAAGAAGTTTTCCTTAATAGCTACCTAATTTTGCAAATTTAAATATAATTCTTTCCAAGAGCTGATGATATTTCATTATCTTGGTGTGTTTTTTTTAGTTGGTTTTTTGGTTGTTGTTGTTTTTTCAGACTTCAGTCTTCTGCAGAATGCAGGATGGTGTAGGGTTTTGATGCCATAGTAGAATTACAGCTCAATACCCACAACTCAGCTCACAGCCTGTCCAGCCTAATTTTGAAGTTCTAGGCTGTTAAAGGTATTTAAACACTTGAAAGATGAAAATGGGTGATTCTTAGGTATCTAATTTATGCTGAAACTAATGGGAATAAGGCATCTTTCACAGATTTATCAAAAATCATGTAGGAGATTGTAGTAGCAACAGAAACTCTAAGATTCTGGCCTTTTCTCATGTAAGGCAGGCTTTCCAGAAGCAGTCATTTTTATAATATAAGTTTTTCCCAAATGTTCAGTTTTGTGAGAGCCCTACTACTCCCATCCTAGCTGAAAAACCTCCTCTTACAAAGTGTCTTAATGCCTCACACGTTACTCTTCTGTGTTTGAGGTTTATGGTCAAATACCACTCAAATATTTCATGGACCTTAGAAGCTTTCCTACAGCATCAGGAGATTCACACACCCTGGTGTGCAATCCTCAGAGATTTTTTTGCCCTACTAGCCCAATTTTCAGAAAAAGCCATACTGCTCCTGGATATCACATATTTTTAAGGTCATAAAAGTACCATCCAAACACTTTTGAAAAAAAATTTTGGGAGCATGAGAATGTGTGTGAATATTTTCAAAGTTGCAATTTGACTAACCCAGCCTCTGCTTAGATCATCAAACAGGCATGTGTTTGGGACACAGAGGCACTACAGTCCTGGCGTATTCAGCCCAGAATCCTCATGGTTATGTGAATAATTATCCCTTCATACCGGCCTAGAAATCTTGGACAGAAATAGCAATCACAGCAAGGGTGCTAAGAAATAATTTGTACCATACATCTGTTAATGTTCCTTAGCCCAGCTGGAACCTACATGCTTTCCTCCCTATCTTGGGTTTCTCAAATTGTGTTGATGTGTATTTAAGCTGCGGGAACATTTGAGGCAATCAGGCAGGGGGGAGACAAGATCTTCCCTGGTATTTGGATTCCAAGCTGTGATCTCTCTTATCAGGATGGGTGAGGAAGAAAAGTGTCAAGTGTCACTTGGTCTCCTGTTCTCAGCTTGTCTGGCTAGCTCAAGGAGAAGCCTCTGAGGCCAAAGCCACCACAAGTGTAGAAGACCTAGAAGAGCACTCAGAGCAGCGTTCTCCAGCAGTGTCCCATGACAGCACCTCACTGGGATTACACTGGGGATACCCCAGCCAGAGATGACTGACACTGATTTTTTGAACAGTGTCAGCCAAAGGATGACTTTCACATTTTGCTTGATCTTGGTTTTGAGAAGTTCAAGAGAAGTCCTTAAGGAGTGTCATTTCAGGACATTAATTGAAGAGATGAAAGAAGGGGAGAGTAAGACACACCACCTCATATCTGACCCTGGCATTATCAGAAAGTTGAACTAGAGATCTCCTGACATCCCTTCCAACCTACTGCAAACAATTATCTTCTAACATGAGGAAGCCTGATCTTTCAAGCCTATTTGCTATTAAAGAAACAGTTTTCTTTTTTGCACACACAGCATTTTGTTTAGCCTCTCGCTTGACGTAGGATCATGTATTTATGTTCAACATGCTTTCTCTTATTCACTCTTCCCCCTCCTCTCTTTTACTCTAATGCCACAAACTCTTCCCACCCCATATATTTTTATTTTACACATGAATTATGCAATTCATCTGGGATTTGCTTTGGACTGCTTCCAAATACACCCACACAACTGCTCTAAGAGTGATGAGGTTTATCCTAAGATGGACTTGGCAAGTCTGTGTTTCAAAGAGTTACTGATCCAAAATGCTTCAGGAAGAGACTTCAAGACAGACAAGTAACTTCACAAAGCAATAAAATAAAAGATTGTGAGCAATTTCTGTATTTAAATGTTTACAAGAGTTGAAGCTGGTAGCTAAAATATTTTGTCTGAAAATGGCTACTTCTCCACTAGTGAACCAGTATCTGTCAGTTTGATGACAACTAACTGTACTCACAGCCTGTGACTATTCAGGGTTTTGTGATGTTAAGGACCTGCCAGGTTTTTTCTTCACAATAACACAGGAGTTTGGCACAACTGATGGTCAGAGGAATCTTTAACACTCTGTTAACTAATTTTGTTCCATCTGCAGATCCATAAAACAACCTCAGGTGGCCCGGCTGTCCACTGAAAAGTCTATGAATCTAGAGACCTGGTTTTGATCTTGGTTCCACAGCCTGGACTGAGCTGCCTTTATCCTCCAGGCCTTACAACATACCCTCCTAGAAAACGGGGGTCCAGAGTACAGCTCTCCATTGTCGAAACAGTCAAAGAGCTACTGATGAGAACAGCAATGTAATGACTGGGATTCTGTTTCTGCCAGTGTACTAATTCCAGAACCCACACCCAAACGTATGAAATTACCTTTTAAATGATGAGACAAAAAAATCATTCTTTTTATTCTCTCTCTTTTTTATTTTTTTTTCCCTAGATGTTCCCTGTATTTACATCCCCTGGGTGGCAACAGGGGGAAAATGCTGGCAAGGAGAGCAGACAGTAGACAAGGTCCTGTTGGCACAAATCTGAGGGCTTTGCCTGTGTCAGTGATGCAAGGATACCAGTCTCCTTCAAGAGGTGTGGTTTATCAGTGGAGCTTTTGCAGTGCCTCCGACGTCAGGCTAATGGTCTCACATACAGATTCTGTAAGATGCCTTTCATTCATCCTGCCAAACAGGAGCTGTGCTTGTGATGCTTTCCCAAACTGAAGGGCATTGCTCCATGAATGCAAGCAATGTTAAAGCCTGAATAATGCACACAGTCTTCCATTTGCAAATCGCCTCCACCTCTCCCTTTGCCCTCCCCACCATGTGGTTTAGCTTTTGGCTCTGCAATAGATACTCTGAATCAATGTTAGCTTTCTGAGAGACTAACACCGAACACTGAAGGTCTGAGTCAAATCCAGCTGTGTTGCAAGTCCATTGTTGGACTGTTGGTTGTTTTGGGTTATTTTTCCCTGGAGTTTTGTTACAGATGAACTGGAACTTTTGGCAGCACAGACAAGCACCTCTATTTTGTCATTCAGTGCCCCAAAGACATCCATGTACTAATCGTCCATGTGCTAATCAATCCAGCCAGGAAGCCAAAGTCTTTCTAAGAGAAAAGTATATTGTTCATTGTAAGTGTTTACCTCACCATTAGTGCACAAAAGAGAAAGCTTAGAAACAGAAAGACTGAGGACATAAAAATAGCTGGATAATGCAGCTTACAGAGGTAGATGCAGTGTAACAACTTGTGGGAACTGTGAAGCACTGTCCTGATCTGAGGTGTTCAGTTTTCAGCTCAGTAAAATCCCAGCTTCTGCACAAGCAAAAACTTGTCCTTTTTACCACGCTGCAATAAAATATTTGTGGTGGTTTTTATGGTGCAAGCCACCATTCACTTAATACTATCTGAAGGTCATTTTTCCTAGGACAGGCCACAGCACATCTCCACGCTAAGCTCCCAGAGTTTGAGGCTGGTGCCAGGCTGTCTGCAAAGACCCCAGAGGCCGTGTTTGTTTGTTCTGAATGGTCTGATGGCATGGCATGGGCTGGAAACCACCTTACACCCCACCCTGCTCACACAGATCAAGGAAGTCGATGCTGGACTCCCAACATCCTGAAAGGAGAAATTCTGCTGTGGGGGTGGCTGTGTCAAACCTAGTTCCACTGAGTCAGAGTCTATGTGTTTGCATCTGTGAAACAGCAACTTCCAGAAAAAATTCACTAACCCTGAGGAGTCAACCTGAATCAGTACTGGGGAGTTTCAACTGATACAATTCTCAGGAGGGACAGGGATTTGCTCTGGCAGCAGAGGTGCTGAAGGCCAAAAGAATCTTAAAACCCTCTGTTGTTATCAAGACTGTCTTTCTGGTTATCTGAGGGCTGCGATTTTCCAAAGAGTGAGGAGGATCCTCTAGTTCAGTCTTACCTGTCACTGACATATGCATGATGCAGCTGTCTTCATCCTAAGCAATGACTGGACTCACTTTTCCTCTTCTGATCCCAGAGAGAGACCAGAAATTTTCCTCCAAGAGATAGCAGGTGCAGTCAGTTGAGCCACTTATGGAAAAAGAAAGACTTATGGCTTAATATCTTACCATGTCCAGGATTTTCTTAAATATGATAGAGCTGTATGATGCAATATAACCCTGCCCACATCTCTGGTGATGGTTATTTTTCATAAAACGTAAGACAAGAGCATGGTTTCCTCAGTACTGCACTTCCAGCTGAAGAAATCAATTCAGATCCATTATACTAGTCAGAAAATGCAAGCTGCTGTGAAAGTCATTTTGTTTTCCCTCTAAATCCTTCTTCTGATAATGTGACCAGAGACTCCATCCTTGGACATTTCAAATTTTCTTCCATTTCCTCATTGCACCATTCAAGATTTCTCTAGATCACCTTCATGACTAATCAAGTTCAAGCATTCCCTCAAGCATCCTAATCCCTCTTCAATCCATATATACGTTCCTGTATCTTCCTTTCATATATTTCCATGGGATTTTGGAATGTTCTTTTAAACCTCTCTTCTTGAACATCCCTTTATGCTTTGCTCTATCCCTCCATCACCCAGCATATCAACCCCAGCAGGATCAGAGCAAAACTGAGGTGGGAAGGAAAAGGAAATGCTTTCAGTTGGTGTACATGAGAGTTCTAAGACAGGACATTGGCCCAGGGGCAACTGGGATGTGTTATTCCATGAAGTGCCATGCAGAAATACCTGAGCTAGCTGGGAACATGCTAGTTCAGGTTACAGAAGCAAAGTGTACGCACATTAGCAGAAATACTGGAATTACTTGGGTGTGGCTTTTGGGGATTATCCTGTTCCACCCAAATTTAGAAGTACTGTGAATCTTATGTACCCAAGAAATGTGATCATTTCCTTAAACTTTTAAAGCCCAAAAGATTTTTGAAAGCTTTTGCTCTTTTTTTCCCCATTTTTGTCATTGAAGTCATTCATTATGAATGGTACATTTTGTGCATTGTAGAGCAGCTGTGAAGATGGTGCTGCTGTTGCTGCCCTCCCTAGAGACTCCAAAGGTAGTGATGGCAGAGTTAGAGCAGAAGAAATAACAGTGGATGGGCTGAACTGAATATTTCTGCTTGCCTGATCACCTGGAAAAGTGGCTGGAGTTATTGAACAGAGGGGAATCAGGGAAAATAATCTGCTGCTTCAAGAATCAGGAGACCTCATTGTGGGGCCTTGCCACTGTGAGTCACTGGTGCCCAGGTCTCTCTTTCTCTCCTTCTGCATCAGCACAGCTCCTCCCAATCTACATTCCTATAAAGCAGATGATCACAAACTTAAGCTCTTCAATCACATTCACCTGGATCTCTCTGAGAGGTATTCATGTAGTCCCAGCAACTTAGCTTTTTTCATGTTTTGTTCGCTGCCCCAGAAGGCAAATCTGTGAAATTTCTGCATTCGTTTTGGAAATGGTAGAAGTGGGAGACTTTGCTGTTTGTCCAAGGAGGCCTGTGGAAGAAATTAAACTAAGGTCTCTCAAAAGTCAATTTAGCACTTTAATCTCTGTATGATCCTCATTCTATACTCAGTTTCCCCTGGACAGAGGAAGTTGCCTCCATAGGTGACCCAACGTAATTGCTGCAAACTTAACTACAATAAATTCATAAAGCAATCAATGAAACAAGCACCTTTATTCTCAGATAACACATTGGTGTAGGATGCTGCTGAGGAAGCACTGTAGAGCATAAGCTCAAAGGGTGAGTGATTTCCTCCAGGAGCTGAGAGCTCCTCACTGCCTGCAGGAGAGCTTGGTGCTGGCCTGCTGGTATGGAGGTCCTGCATTTTCATCTTCAAAACAGAAAGAAACAAGTGATACAATTGGGTTGGGCCGAGATGGAGAATCTACCTAAACAGGATGAGGTTAATTTGGGTGATGAGCCAGGGTCACAAAGGCTGATGCAGGACAAAATTGCCTATCAGTTGTGTGGGCTGAGCTGGTACCTTGTGTGGGGATGCAGAGCATCCACACGTGGCAGATCTTCACCTCCCTTCACAGCAGTTTGCACCTCAGTACCAGCACCAATGTTAAAACTTCCTTTAGTCTCCAGAAAGAGTATAAACATGGCTTTCAATGCAGATCAAATACACACACACTTTTGAAACATTGTCGGTCATTACTAATTCATGGCTGCCATCCAGAGAGTGGAGAAAAACATTTCCCCTCCCAGGTTTAACAACAAAACCAAGAAAAAACCCCAACAAGTCAATGACTTATACTGTACACTAAAACAGCTTAAAACACAAACATTTCCAGAGTACAATATTTCAAGTAGTCTTGTAACCGGAGGAGCTATTTTTTAACTGGATTCCTACTTTTTACTACCAACAGCCTTGTCTTATTTGCAGAGGCTCTGCTAGCTGTCAGACATCCTGACTCCACTTAATAAACTCACTTAGGGCAGAACTTTCTTAAGTCACAGTGTAAGTACATAAATTAGTTGTTTCAGCCTTAGACCAACACACTTCCCTTTCTTCCCTCTCTCCTGAGCACTGAGCTATGATGAAGAAACTCAAGACTCAAAAGAACCAACAGGTCATTAAAAAATGCTTCCATAACCCAATGTGCCTAAAATACTGCAGCTCCTGTGGGCTTTGGTTGGAGCTGCAGGGGTGCTCACTTTTGGGTACAACTAGGTGAAGTTTGGGTCCTTAAGTCAGGGACCCTAAGTTTAAATTCCACTTTTAAAATGCTTTATGTGCAGCGATCTCAGAGAAGGAATTGTACAGGTGACACCACGTCATAGGCAGGTTTTGTGTTAAATGAAGTTTAATGCACCAGGAAGCTGAGAGACACTTTGATGTGTTACCAGATAAGCAGGAGCAGGGCATATTTCATTAGTGGGTGGATTTTAGTCTGGTTCCTTGTGAAAAAGAAGCTCAAACAAACCCCATAGTCGTGTCTCTGTCTCTGTCTGACCCTCCCTCATAACACCTCCATCCACTGGTCAAATTTATTCACATTTGACAGAAAGAAACACATTACAAAAGTAAATAAAACTGAAGGATATGGGCTGCCAAGTGAGAGAGACATGTCAGAAGTCCTGCTGTCTGAGAGGAAGGCCACTTAACCTTTCAGCGTGCCCAAAGCGGGATGGGATTTTGGCAATGTGGGCTCACACCTTCACAGAAAAAAAATTATTGAAACGATGCAAAGCTCCATGGGACTGGACTTTGCTTATTCCTGTGCTTGTAATCGGTATCTGTTGCTGTAGATGCATAAAAGCCATTCATGACAAGCCTGGAGGGACTCCTAGGGTTGCTCAAACCCTAGCCCTGCTAGCCCCTGTCCTGAGAGGGGATGTGCAGCACAGGATCAGTTTACTCAATTGTCCCTGGACAACTAAGTGACTTTCCTTCTCACCATGCAGATTCCCATCTGGAGACAGGGCTGGTCTGACCTCTCAGGGCAGAGACACAAGGGTCCCCCCTTCCCAAGTATGGCCCCTTTGATATGAGAACAGGGGGGAAAGCACCTTGCACTCGTGGGAGGTGGGAGCAGCCTCTATTCCTGGTCTCTGGTCCTTTGCCCTGCCTGGCTGTCCCTTGGGCAAGCACACAGCAATGCCAGGCTGGTGACAGGCAGTAGCTGGCAAAGCTCAGTGTTGCAAGCACTGTGCTTCTCCTGCCAGCTGCTACGTGTTGTACCTGGTGGCAGCTGCTATTTTTATATTGAAACTCATTTCTTGCTAATGATCTCTGTGTTACATCTTGAGAACCAGATCTAGCCCTCTGGTAATTTGATCTTAATTAAACAATCTAGCTGCCAGTCCAGTCCCTTTCTGGTAAGCTGTGTATTGCAATGTTTGGTGTTAGTCAAAGACAACAGACATTTATCAGGCCTGGTGTTGTAAATATAGCTCAATTTCCAAGAGATGCTGATAGGAAAGTTTGCCTAGCCCTGCCCTACCTCTCCCCTAAGCTGAGTCATAATAACACACAGGGTTAACCCAACTCCATTGCATGGTGTAATGCTCAGCAAGATCTGGCAGATAGGAGACCTCACTAATCTTACAAATCTCATCTTTCACGCTGAAGCAGTTGGCTGGGATACTTTTTCAAATTTTTTTGTGTGTGTGTGTGTGCTTAAGTTATTGTTTAATACAATTTTCTAAGTTACATAATGGTTTCTTCCTTCACTTGGTGCCATCTGAGCTGTGCACAGGAATGCACACGCAGCCTCTGACATCTTTGGAAGTCCTCCAGGGCCACTGCTCCCTGTCCACTGAGCAATTTAGAAAAAACAGGTACATTCTTACACACATGTTCTTTCCAACAGCCAGGTACACCTGTCTTGCACCACGTGCCATAACCTTTTGGAGAGCTTTGAGCAGGTTGTGCCAAATTACAATGAGATTACCAGCAGAGAGAGCTATATTTTCCTGCCTTCCTGAAATAACTGGAGTTGCCAAACATAACTGGTTATGGCCTCAGATGAAAAAGCCACATTCACTGCAGGAATCAAGCTTTCAGCCATGGGGAGCCCCGGGGTTGAGGTCCACTCCAAAATGCAGCTTTTTGACTCAAGGCAAAACCTTTGGCTTATGGAAAAAATATGCCCTTGCAGGCAGGAGGGAGCAGATGGGAGGCAGATGCTGCCTCCATTGAGATGGTTCAGCCTGAAAAAGGGCTGGCTGTAGTGGTGGCTTGAAGCCCTTTGATGGTTTGTTGCTCACCATTCCCCCAAATCCTAGGTGTGTCATTGCTAAGCCCTTGCTGGGCTCCAGGCAGGTGGTCCCCAGGTGGCAGCTGCAGATGTGTCATGGCACAGCCTGCCCACAGGGCATAGTTCACCACCACTTGCTCTGGTTTCACCAGTCCACCTCTGAATGGGAATTACAGCCTGCCCAGCAGTGGATTCCAGCAGCTTCTCTTCAAAAACATAACAATTTCACCTCACAAATAATTTTCCAGAGACAGAGATACAAATTTTGTAGAGGGTCATGAGTGGACTCAATTTTATCTCAACTATTTTGTTTTTCCTTTTTTTTGCGTCTATTTGTTTTTCATTCTTTGCTGCAGTATTTCACTACTTTTTTTTCCCACTGGATATTTTTGCTCCTCTCTTGCCTGCTTTGTCTCTCACAGCCTCTCCTAACTCAGTGGCATTAGTGTTCAAATGTTCAAACCTACCCTGCTCAAGAGGGCTCAGGAGCAGGGTAAACAAGTTTGCCTTGGTGTTTAGCATGCAGCTCAATTGTACATTTACAGTAGATATTCTGATTTAATTTGCTTTTAAACAGCCCCTTCAAACAGCTCAGAACTCTGGACATTGTTCTTTTAGGTGCATTACAAAACCATAATTAATTAGCTGGGCTCCCCTGTGGATTTTCTCAGATTTTACCCAATCTTCCCGCCAATTTTAATGACCTTCCCAGTTAGGGGCTTTACATCTGTAAATGCTGAGTGCCATTCAGCACTTGGTAAACAAGGGGTATCTGAGCAAAATAACCAGAGCTTGAAATCAAAGATTTTACTTGTTTGTAGTACAGGAGACACTGGTGGTCTTAGTGGCTCTTAGCACCTGCCGTGCTGTTGGATGACTGAATTTTGGCTCTCTGTGCCATATTAAAAGAACTCAAGACTGATCTGTGTAACCCTTCCATAAAGTTGGGATTGTGGGGAAATCTGCACTGCAGAGCCCTGCTATCCCACCCACTCTTTTTTGGCTTTTGAAAACAAGAAGCAGCACTTTGTTCATTGTCCGTGCAAAACTTGCCGAGAGCTCTCCAAAGAGAAAGTCAGCCAAGCAACTTTCAGCTGCTCCCTCTTCTGCTGGCTCCAGGCCAACAGTTCCAAGCAGGTGTTGTGTACCAGCAGATAAGAAGGAAGAGAAAGGAAAGAAAGGAAAAATAAGCAACAGGAAAAGATTTGATGGTCTATCACATGGGCATGGATTATCCACCACGTGATTCTCAGCGTCTCCTCAGGCAACACGGACCTTCACACCACCTTGTGCAGGCTGCTGCTGCAAGGCAGGGACTGCTATCCACATAAAGGAAGGCATCACCATCTGGAAAGCAGCAGCCAGCTTGGCTGTGCAGGAGGCATGAAAACACTGCCTTTGTTCTGATGGAAGTTGGATTTTAGGTGGTTCCTCCTCAGTCAGAAGAGTGGCCCAGTGGGTTGTGTACATGGCTGGAATAAAGCACGTCAGGAGCCAGCTGGACTTTTTTGCTGGATGTAGTATATAAGTGTGGGTCTAGCACAGTCCATTTGGTCCACATGCTTGGACCAAAGATTGACACGAGCTGCACAAGAAGTAACTAAACTAAGGAATCAGGAGAGCTGGGCTAGAAAGCTCTGGCTTCACAGGAGTACATAACCACGTAATGGGAATGTAAACAGAAGAGATTATGTTCTCGGTGTGTCAGGGTTATGTGCCACAACATGGCAAGCAAGTTTTCAATGCATTCTGAAAAAGTATGGAGCTGGAATAAGTTCCCAGTCTGGGGAACAGAGGGTGCACAACCAAAAGAATGCATTATACTACTAAATAGAGAATCTGGAGTCTGAAATAAAATGACCTCTCTGAGGTGTACAACCTGTTCTATCCAACACAAATCATGACTGCTCAAGAATAAAGTGAACCAACATCTGATTTTGAAAGTTCCAGATGAATGCACATCTCCTGCAGGTTCAGGGTCTTTAGGTGCACCTACATTAGTGCAGTGATGACTGCAGTGATGCAACCAGCCAAACCTCCTGGTCTGCTCCTTCTGTGGCAGCTCCACAGCCTTTGTGAGCCTTCATGTAAGAGCAGCTGTTCAAAGGGCTGAACGCTGAGTAAGACATAACGAGGCACTGCCAGAGGAAAGCTCACTAATTAAAGAAAAGTGGTTAGGCAACAGTGTTGTCTGTGCCCTGGCTTTCCATCTGTAAAACAAGGATGATGGTATCGCCCTTATCTTGCATGGTAATTGTGAAGATAGATCATATTAAAGGTAATGTAAAAGGTGCTCAGAGACTGATGGGTTAGAGGAGCAATGTAATTGCCACAAAGTGCGAGATTTTCTTGCTGTATTGTTTAACTTTCAGAGAAGGGCAACAGTTTGTACAAACTTCTCTTTCAGGACTGACTAATGGGAGCAGCTTTTGAACCCTTTGGTCCTCCTGGAGCTGATATTAGGCTCATTGTTTGGGTTTGCAGAGGCTGGAGAACCTTCTGGAAGATGTCCTGAAGCCCAGGAAATTGTGAAGAATGGCAGCAGAGGTTAGTGGATTATTTTCCCCACTTCTGTTCTCTGTATCCAAAGTGCAATAGTTTTTTCTAAGTGTTCTGAATTATTGGTTTTGAATAATTAAGATACAATCAAAGATTAATATCAGGCTGGTTTTAGGCAGTTATTTTCTTAATCAGTTGATATGGTGACTAAAATCTCATGGGCTGCCAGATGATTGCTGCCTGATGTCAGTCCATTCACAGTCTACAGCTAATGAACAGCAATAAAGACAATTTTAAGCAGCTCTCAAATGCCAGAGCACCAAGGGTCTCTCCCATGGGATTATCTTGCTAATGGTGACAACCTGAGTGGTGACCCTTTACAACAAGATGAGTGTTTGTATTTCCCCCAACCATGTTTTTTACTTTGCCTTAGGACTGAGAAGGAGAAAAACCTGAGGATGACTGGAGACCTTGGTTGGGTCAGCATTTCTGGAGCAGGTAGGAGCTGTCTGGTGAGGAGCACAGTGCTGCAGCAATGCTAATCAAGGGTCAGCACTCACCATATTTGCTAAGCTCCCCGGTTTTATGATGGAAAGGGCTGGGCTGAGCTGTCTGTGCACAACCCTGATGATGCCAGAGAATTCAGTCCAGGAATTGGCCCACACCAATGCTAAACTGATATGAACTGAGACTAAACAGAGCCAGAGCAGCCACATAATGTGCAGAAGGGAACAAAGAGGTTTCCAGGATGGGATTATTAAGACAAAGATCATAGTGTTTTTTATAAGTTTGATAAAACCATTTCAGAGTGATAAGTATACTAACAAAGAGGAACCAGAGAATGGCATGAGCTCGCAGGTCAGGCACATGGGAATCCCTTCAAGCTTGCTCTGAGTCAGCTTGCCTCATAAACTCAGCTCAGCCTAGATGCTTCTGTGGGATCTGTTGGATGCCCATTTCCACAGCCCTGGGAGCTCTAACTGTGGCAGTGTCAGCCTGGTTGGGTGAAGATTCATTTTTTCCTTGATATACATTCACAGATGGCATCCTGCATGAGGAGGATTTGGCACATCAAATGGCACTGGTTCAGAAAACATCTGCCACTCGTGAAATTTTGCTATGGATGTGACTCATCCCTTTGGAGAGAGCCAAAACCAAGCCTCTGTGCCATTTTTAAGTCCCCTTTAGATGTGAAATTTTGCTGTGCAATTCTGTCAAATGGACACATGGAGACTATTTTTAATTCTAAATACCCCCACTCTGGAGATGTTGCTTTTTCCTGTATTCCCTTTCATCACAGCAAGGCGCTTATACAGAACTTGCTTCTGCAGTGGAGCAGACTCAGACAATTTAGATTTTATTTGTTGAAGAATAACCATCTGTCAGCTACTGAGAAGGAGGAAAAGAATCTATCCCTGAAGATTGGAGATCTGCAAGTCTTTAACCAGCCCTTGGAACAGGCTGTATCTCAGAACAGGAACTGAAGTACCCTGGGAAATCAAACAGGAAAATCAAGTAATAAAATGTTCAGAGAGGCAGTGTGCAAACGTGCAGCGTGAGGGTGGAAGAACTTGCCCATAGAAAGGAAAGGGCTCAGGTTAATAATCAAAATGACCTCACACTAATAAATTAGGCAAGGAAAGAGAAGGACAGAAAGGAAACTGCTCTTTAAATGCTCATTGTCAGAGTGTGTTTAGCAGCTCTCGGTGCAATCAGCAAGTTCTCCCTGGTGGAGGTCTCTGGGTACCTGTTATGTAATAAGTTGCTGAAGGGTTTGTGCAGAAACTTCCAGAAAGGTCAGTGTGTACACACGCAGTGTGGTGGATATGAGAACTGCTCTGCATAATTACTCACCTTTTTTAATAAACTCCCTGGTCTCTGCTGAGACTTCCAGTGGCAGCACAAGTGGGACCTGCATCAACATACACCAGGAACAGTGGCTGCTTTTACGGTCTCAGAAGGATCCTTCACTGGTGTGTAGCGAAGCTGTGGAGCCAAACATGCATTTGCACTTTCTGTTGGGCTCGAGCCAGTCCCACAGGCTGTCACCATCCACCCCTGCTGTTTGCAATATTAGTCCTGTCCCACACAGGGCTGGGAGGTGACAAGTGGTGGTAGGAAGCAGCTTTAAACACTGCTCTGTGGTTTCCCCAGGCTGTATGGCACTGGTCTGCAGATCCTATGTGCCTGCGGTCAGGTGGAGCTGCAGACTATTTTGGGAAGTTCTTCGGTACCTGGGTGGCCCCATTTTGTCAGCTGCCAATGGAGGCAACAAAAACTCCCTCAGAAGTGCCTGCCTGTCCAAAGGGGCTCAGGGACATTTGTTTGGCTTCCTATTGTAACAACAAGCACCCAAAAAGTGTAAAGCCCAAAATAACAAAACTTCACCATGGAGAAATGTTGATGTCTGGCTTGCCCAGACTAAAGCTTATTGCTGCCAGCTGGAAGAGTAAGACATCTCCTCATCTCTGGGTCTCATCTGCAGCCTTTGGTACACACACACAGGTACTGTGTGCGGTGTTCCTGCCCATACTGGTTCATATCCCAGTCAACACAACCCAAATGTGCTCACTTCCTTTGCTTGTGGACACCATGTGCTCCCACCTGAGCCAGCTCGTTGCTTGGAGGACCTCAAGCTCTCTGTAGGGAAATGGTCAGGCACACATTGGGTTGAAGGCTCAGCATCTGCTGCAGGGGTATATCTACTCTGCTCTCCAGGTCCCTCTCCTCCATCCTGTTTTCCTCTGGGAGGGCTCTTTCCTTCCTCAGCTCCCAGGGAAGCTGGGAAACCAGCTTGCCATGCTGTGGGTACAGCCATCTGGAGGAGAAGGCAATGCCAGATGGTTCAGGGGATTATCTACAGACCCTTCTGCATCTCACCCTGTGTTGTGCTAGCCCTGAGCACCATTCGTACCCACTGCTCCTTGCAACCTCCTCCAGCTTTGATCCTGCCTGGTGTCTGATTCAAAGCTCACAAAATCTGTTCCCACCATGCTTGGACCTTGAGGCAAGACCAGAGATGAACCCAGACAATGCTGTGTATGCTCATGCAGTTCCTAGGAAACCTGAAACCTCTGTAGGAAACACATCTCCTCAGTGGCTGTTGAAATGTTGGCATTCTCCTTTGCAAAAAGTCAACCTCCCTGCTTTTGGGACTCTTACTATTAAACTACTAAATAATGGAGCTGTCTCATTTGCTTCAGACAACCAGAATAAAGTTTAAGCAATTGCAGAGGATCAGAGCTGGGTAGTTTGCCCTCTTCTCCCTGTGCAATTAATACATTCCCATCACTGATTATTTGGTAAGAAGAGATGAGTTCAGAGGCCATTCCCTTGTAATCTAAATACTATGGACAAAAAGGATTGTGGTTTGGGGGAACAGCTAGTGTCCCCAAGTCTGAGGAAGTGACACCTATGGGCTTGTAAGAAGAAAGAAAATTTCACTCCATCCTAAACAGAGACCAGGACCTGGGAGAGAAAGCAGGCATTGGTATAGGCTTATCTCCCTCCCACTTCTTTCTCTGACTGTCCCCTCTGGCTGCAGGGCCACACAGACTTTTCCTGACCCCTATGTTCTATTAACTTGGTTGGTGCCCCTCAAGTGAAACACTTCCTTGGACTAAATGCCACTAATGACATTCATCTTCCTATTGAAAGCCAATGAAAGCTGCAAACCCAAGATATTTCAGAGAAATGGAGGAGAGAACACCCTGGGCCATGTGATTTTTAGTAGGTATGATTTCTTTTTTAATTTCCTCTCTTCCATCCCATCTGAATTGTGTCTCCACAGCAAGCCTAAGGAGGCTCAGCAAAACCCGAACTTGGAAAATGAGGGAGATTAAGTGGATCAGGCAACTGGCTCATAAGTGGAAAAGAAACCTTGTGATGGGAGAGCAGGAGCCACTAGGGAAAGTTTGATAAGAAACAGGATTAAATTACACCTTGTCCTTTGTAACACACATTCTAATGCAAAGAACTACTACATCACCTCTCCTTTCTTCTTCCCACAGCAAGTCTCACCTGTCAATCACCATAAATTTCCAGATGAGACATTTACTGTCTATTGGGGTTAAGTGTGTTACTTTCATGTGCTAGCTGGAAGTTCATAATTAGCTCACACCTTCTTATCAGTGACCGGCTTCGTTTTCCTGTTGTTCTTAATTTTATGGTTGTTTTGCCTGCCGTAAATCTGTCTCCACTTGGGATGCCTCATTTACATCCATTTATTGCAAGAAAGACTGAACTAAATTAACCTTAATTGACTCCAGTTCTGAGGAACTTTATCCTCCATTTCCTATTCAGGGCAGGAGAGTTTCTTACCATGTAGGTGCACGACCTTCAAAGACTCTAGGCTAATTTCTGTCCTTTGGTAAGGCCATCTACACCCAGAATTATTTTTGTACTTTAAAGTGAAGTTGCTTCAGTGTAAGTTAGGGCAGGATTTACTCCACCACTAAGTTTTTCCAACATCTAATTATAAAGCTACATGCTAAAACAATTCCCTCCTGCTAGGAAACTTTGGATCCATTTGAAGTTTGGAAAATATCTTGCTTTTATGTCTGGACTCTCTAAGGCTGTTAACATGTCTTGGGGATGCTGAAATTGCTTTTCAATTCCATACAATTGTACAGACAAAGTTAAATTACAATTTTCTGCCTTATTTTCCATTTTTATATTGCTTGCTCCATTTCTCAGCATTCCTGCTGCTTTATATTCTGATAATGTTGAAGTACACTGGAGAGCAGGGCATATCATTATTTGGATAACTCAGCTCTAGTAAAGAGTTATCTGCAAAAGAGATGCTCAGGACTTAAGTCTTTATTATTATTATTACTACTATTATTATTATTAGTTTATTTTTATTTTTATTATTCCTAAGCTTTTCAATCAAGCTATCCAGGCAGCAGATTTTAGCCAGTGTGTTTGTGTATCTTGTCACATGCAAGGGTGTTGGGCAGGGGGATGCTCGTGGAGTCTGTAGCAGCAGTGTCTGACTCCTCTCTCGAGGCATAGAGCAGCGTGCTGCACCTTGCCAAGCACTCACTCATGTCTCTGGGCTGCATTTTCCAGTGCTCTTGCCATCCTCCCTTGCAGCCATGTGCTGTCACCAACTGCTTAACCAACCTCAGCATGGGTTTTGTTCTAGTACATCTTGCAGGAGCCATCAGGCAACTGGAAAAGTCTCTCCACGTTCATTTAGCACCAACACTTCCCCAGAACCCACGGCAGGCAAAGGTCCTATTTCTAGGGAAGCCCACAAGGTGTGGGTCCTGCCATATCCATTTCAGTGCTGTTTCCAGCTGACAGTCCCAGATGTTCTGGGCACCTGCGAGGTGAGTGTCCCTCAGCACCGACTGCCTGGTTAGGGAGGAGCGTGATGGACATGGACAGGTTCACAGAGAGCAGCAGCTTGGCCAGATCCTTCTTGCTTTGAAGAAAACACTTTGACACAAGGTTATTTTCTAATCCACTCCAGTTTCATTTTATCCAGGAAGTTTTTTATATGGCTCCATACACCAGAGGAAATGCATTTTTACTTCACAAAAGGAAGATGAGGAAATGACTTTCCAATTGTGAGTATTTTGGACACTTGTTAACTATTCTGCCCAAAGGACTGATGCCAAGAATTTAACTTTCTTTTTTATTTTTAGGAGGAGGACAGCAGATTTTTATGGTTTTATGAACAGCTGTTCAAAATTATAATTAACTGTTGCTTGAGATGTTGACAGCTGGCAGCACCATTTCATGGTGAAATATCAAAACTATAATAATTCTCTCTTGTAAAGGATAGGTAGGCTGAAACAATTAGAAGCATTTAAAAAGTTGTCCTTTTTAGAGAGAGTGAGCATACAATTTAATTTAATTTAACACTGAACACTTTGTCCTGTCCTCTCCTAAAATAAGAAGGAATATCAGCAACAACACTCAACTTCCTAAAATATTCACTACCTGCATCCCACTGTTGGAAATCATGGGACAGTAGTGGATTTCACAACAAGGAAAAGCTGAAGGACACTTTTTATTATTAGTTAGGGAGAACATCTGCCCCAGTCTTTTGCCTCATCAGAATAATTATTCCAATCATACAGGAAAAACAGACTCCCCCATTGAAAACAACTGGGTAAGAAACTTGGAGGTGAAAAAGAACTCTTTGTCTGCCACATAGGATATCTGATATCCTGCTGCCTGAGAAGAGTCTCTCAAGAAAAAGAAAAAGGAACAGGGGAAAAGATTGTCTTGGATTGTCCTCCATTCTAGACTGGGTCAGCTGGGAGATATTCTGTTGCAATCTTTCTCAGCAACTCTTTAAATTAAAAGATTTTCAGCTAGGTATCAGAAAAAGGTAGGTTTTCTTTTTCTCAAACCTACCTCTGAAACAGTGAAAACATGCATTTTTCCATGTAGGAAACACACCTAGAGATAGTTAATCAGATGGATGAATGTACATTTGTCCAGTTTGTGTGTGCAAATTCCTGCCTGATCAGTGTCTCCAGATGGCTCATCTAAGGTTGCCTGTGGAAAACATCATCCTTATTTCATCCATTTCATAGGAGTGGGCAATGTCCTGGCTCAACAAGCAGCAGTGTCTGAAGGCAGGGCTGTGCACAACCCATCACCACCAGCAGCATTCTGGGTGGGATGTCCCAGTTTGTGATCCCTGACAGGGACCAGAGAAAGGGAAGGGTCATTTGAGGGAATCCCAGGAATTACCCCATGTCATGTAAACCCAAAAGATAACCCAAGCAAGACCTTTCCATCCTTTTCTTCTTACTACATCCGTTCTCTGGAAAGGAGCTGGACTCTGGACAGGAAACCACTGAGAGCTTCTCTTATCCTCCCCTTCGCATTTACAGAACTGAGGAGCTTTCCAAGCATTAAAACATTTTACCATCATAGGTGCAACCCATTATTTCTTTCCCAAGCATGAAAAGCTTGTGAGTGACCATCTGCAACTCTGTACACATTTAGACAAGGATAATTTTTCTGAGAAAGCAGGGGAAAAGCCAGACTGAGTCCAAACCAATCCAAATGCTTAGGATGACATATATTTCTTATTAGAGAGGAGATCAAGCAAGCTTTGTCAGCTAGGAGGATCCAAGTCCCTCGATGCTGTGTGCAAGAGTTTCCACATCTGTGCAGAGAAGTGAGAGAGAGGCCAGAAGGGTCCAGAGAGGAGCCTCAGAGCATCTGGAAGACACAGGCTGAGTGTCCTCCTCCGTCATGGGCTGCCTGACGTCCCTCTGAGGCACACCTGGGCTTCTCCCCAACAGCCTCACCGTGCAATTGTTGGTGTCAAGCGGCTGTCCACAAATGTTTGTTCCAGTACAACAGAACGTTTTTCATCTTGGCTTGAGCCAAGCTTGAAAGAGAGGAATGTTATTTGAGACAGAAGGGGAGTGTGCTCACAAGGGAGGTTTGTCGCCCTGTGCAACTTCCTCGTGTTGAGAAGCCTTTGGATACATGTCACCCTTCTCCTCCTTAAGGTGAGGCCAGCTGGGCTGCTTTAGCACACCAAGCAGAAATAAATACAAGACTGATGTAAAAATAATATATACTCAGACATCATGGCTCTGAGATGGGAATGGGACAGAGATAGCAGCATTGCTCTGAGCCCACAGCTTCTGCAGGATACTAATGATGGTACTCAACCCATAGACTTGTGACAGGGTCATAGAAATATTCTCAAAATGTTTCATCCTTGACCTTCCCTTTCTTCTTCCTCCTCAGATAAACTTAATCCCAACACCCTTTGGGAGACTCTGCTGATCTTAGGCACATTTCAGCAGTTAAAAGAGTGTTGAGACATCACGTCTCCTGCATGCTACGACTTCCTCCTTGCAGTGATGATGCCAATTGCTGGTGCAGTTTCCTGGTTGAGTTTTAGATCATAAAAGCAGGTATTTGTTTTTTTGGAAATGCCATTAAAACCTTTACCTTCATACCAGGCAAGCAAATGTTGAAATCAGGTTGGACTGCATAATTTCATACTTATGTTCCTAATTGTGTTTTTGCAGTGTTTCACATTACAGTTTTTCCTCGTCTTCTAAGCCTTTCACTTGATAAATACACTTATATTATGAAACTGCCCAGTTTCTACATTCTTTTTCACTTTCTTCTCTCACATCAAAGCCAATATAAATAAAGAATAAATTGTTGAGCTAACAAAACTGTTAAGAGAATACACTTTTTCCCCTGGAGCTGAAAAGATTTCCAATACCCTAGCAGAACTCTCTTAGATCAGTAATTGTTAATGGAATAAAACAGTGTCAAAAGGTAAACATGGTTGTTTGATAAGTCAGGTTGACTGTGCCTTTCTGGACCATGTCTCTTGCCTGTCTGCTTTTGTTTTGTTAAGATTAGCTGTTCTCAGTTCAAGGGAGTAGCCAGAAAATGAATTTTGTATACACAGCTCTGTTTGCAGCTTCCAACCCCTGCACTTTTTCACTTTAGCACGGTGAGCACGTACCCTGCTCCAGAGCAGCTTTCACAATGCTTGCACAATCTCTCAATCAGTTGTTGTGGGTGCAACACTGAGTGAACCTCAAAAAATGAGCCAGTGAAAGCTATGCAGCCAAAACATGTGAAAGGCATCAAAAACTATCAGCTCAGCAATTCCAGCAGGTTGGACAACAGTCTGACCTTTGTCATAAGGAAAGCCAGGGAGGTATCAGGCAATTTTTTAATGCTATTTTCTGTAATAGCCCTTGTCATACTTTCTCCCAGCAGGAGTTTGTGACCCTGCAAAGGCTGAGGACTGTAATTCTGAGTCTGGACAGCGAAGAATTTATTTCTGAGCTCCCAGTAGTCTAGTTGGACTTCTTTTAAATAACCATTGGTGGCAACCAAAATTTATAGCAGAACCCAGTCTCACAAAATAATAACCCAGGCTGCGAGGGACTAAGAATACAGTTTGGCTTTCCCAGTGCTAAATGGGGTTGTTTACTCTGGAGAAAAGGAGGCTCAGGGAAGATCTTATCTCTTTCTACAATTACCTGAAAGGGGGTTGTAGTGGGGATTGGTGACAGGACAAGAGGAAACCCCTCAACCAGGGGAGGTTCAGGCTGGACATCAGGAGGAATGTCTTCACTGAAAGTGCTGTTAGGCATTGGAATGGGCTGCCCAATAAAGTGGTGGAGTGGCAGCACTCAAGAAACAGCAGGACATCGCACTTAGTGCTATGGTTTGTTTGATGAAGCTGATGGACAAACACAATATTTAGTGGTCATCACCAGTCAGACTGCCATCATCAGGCACCTCTAAAGTGACCAACAGCTCTGTGAGGGAAGCACAGGCATGGTACTGTATGTAAGGAGAAGTTTAGAAAAAAATCACGTATTTCTTTGTCAAATTCCAGCTAAAGACACACTGGTAAGCTTTCAGCAGATTCACCCTGGGTAAACAATATTCTTGATGCCCCAGGAAAACCATGAAAGAATGGGATAAAGCAAAGCAGGGGGAATTGCAGAGGTGAGTTTGGAAAGTTGGCTGACTACAAGATCTGTTCTAAAATGTGTGCAGAGCTTGCATAAATCTAATCTCCTGTTGAATATCTCTGCATGAACAGTTACACAGCACTGCTTGGGCTAGGAAACTCCCTAACCTTCTTCAGCCCTCATGGTTAAATGTTGGTTGAATGTGAGTACTCAAAGCTAAACACAAGCTCTGAATAGGGACTTATGTTCTTGTGCTGTAATACTCTCTGTAAAAATCCACAGTTCTGGTACCACATGCAGAAATATCTGTACCAGAAGCAGGATTTCTTACAATAAACACCCTTAAAATGTCATGCTTTGAACATTATACATATTATACATTATTATTTTATGTGATTATACATATGATGCTACTCTAGAGAACATGCATTGAGGCATTATACATATGATGCTGCTCTAGTTTTAAAACACTTATAATCTCAAAAAAAACCAAACCCTAAACAATGATGGAAAACAAATAATGAGAGGATTTCCAGCCTTTTGTATTGGAGCTTGTCCGCCTGAAACATAGTGGTGTCCATGGCTAAATTGATTCACTTTGTTAAGGCAGATCTGCAAGGGAGCACATGGCACCCTTTCTTTGACAATCCCTACCTTCTGTCAGAAGTTTGCTGTTTATGAATATGTGTCACTTGAGCTATGCCTGATGTAACCCTCCTATATGACATGAAGTCTGCACTCATTCTGTGGTCTGTTGGTTGATTTTCAGGTGCAGTTCTTCATCAGCTTCTGAAACAGCCAGAGGGAGTGGTTACATTTTACATTTACTTCGCTGTCAGTTTGTTCTCTACTACTTCCCTTTGATGGTGTGTCATGTTTGCTGGCCATTCATACTTTTTGCAAGAGCTCCAGCATCCCTGTGTGGGGCAGAGACCAAGATGTGGAGGCAGTTCTCAGCTTGTGCAGCACAAAAGCAATGGTTGCTCGGGTTGGGTCTTTTTGGTTTTACAGAAAGAAGCTGCTTTTGTGCTCTGTGAAGTCATGCTCCGTTGGGTGAATGCATGCCAGCCCTCATTAGGGACGTTAGTGTTATGCTAATTGTATTTTT
The DNA here is from genome assembly GCF_001522545.3 of Parus major. Lineage (NCBI taxonomy): Eukaryota > Metazoa > Chordata > Aves > Passeriformes > Paridae > Parus > Parus major. The sequence continues at coordinate 61,271,375 of NC_031771.1, forward strand.
GAAGGTCTGTAATTCTGATTTTTCTGAGCAGCTCAATAAAAAACTTAATTAAAAAAATATGTTCTCTGGAAAGGACAAGAGATGCTCTTCTCAGGAGCTAGGCAGAGTTACAAAGGAAGAGCTTTGTCTGTATCATCCAACTGATCTTAGACATAAAGAGTGCTTATTAATTAATTAATACTGCCTCAGATGATATGAGAGCACGTGAGAAGGATCCAGGCCGTGGACAGCAGGAGGTGGGAGATACAAGCAAGGAGTTGCAGAATTTCCCTTCTGGCTTGACCTTCCTTAGCAATCCCCTAATTAGGAACAATTAGGAGCAAATACTCCCCCAGATTGCTTAGAGAGCAGATTTCATAGGTTTCAAGGAGGTGATGACTTGAAGCTGTTGCAAGGTGTAGAGGGATGTCCAAAACAGAGATGCTTTGCAAAGGCAGGGAACACCAGAAAACTTCCATTTCCTTCTTCTGGAGGGAGACTCTCAGGGGAGCCCAACCTTACTGCAGATCTCTGTGCAAGAGCAGCCAAATCTTTAAAGCCTGTTTCTAGAAGGATATTTAGTCACACAAATAAGTTCTCTGATCTAGGTTTCAGTCTCTCCTGCTGCCTCAAGACTCCGTAAAATGAGGCTTTTCCACCCCATTTATCTCATCGCATAAATTTTGGCAATGATCTCTGGAGAGCAGAAATGGCCTTTGCATAAAACTGACTACTGAAGTAAGCAATAACAGCTAAGCAGTTACACAGAATACACTCTTTCTATTGTAAAACTCCTGAAAACTTTCCAAATCTTACTGCTTTTTTTTTTAATTTTTTTTTTTTTTGTATTGAGAAACACTCTTCTTCCCACACGTTCATTTTTGTTCTTGGTCTGCTATCTGAGTGTGGCTGTGAAGTCTGAATGGTTCTTGCTGGTCAGAGCCTATGGAGCTTCTGTTTTTCTGTCATTTCATGTGTCATGCAGACAACCAAAACCCGCAGCAATAAAAACTTCACAGCACAACAAGCCCCCATGTTGCTGATGTGTGCCACATGGTGTATTTTGTTTCTAACTGGTCACACTTGGAAATGATTCAGTTTCTTTTTGCCACCCAGACCCATTGTATAAAGCAACTTTTTCCTGTTTGAAGTCCAGTGTGTTTTTTGGGAAAAAATGAGACATTTCTCTTGTGTGAGGTCACAAATGTTGTTGGAAAATATAACTGCAGAGGCATGGTTCTTATCTGCATCCACGATTTTCCTCCTTTTTTCAGGCTTTGGAACCTTAATATTTGCGGTCATACACACATGCATAGATTTCATAGAACATTCTGAGTTGGAAGGGACCCACAAAGACTGTCTAATACAATTCTTAAGTGAATGGCCCTTATGAAGATCAAACCTACAACCTGGGTGTTATTAGCACCATGCTCTAACCGAGTTCACTGGGGTGATGAAATAAGACCAATCAAAATATTTGCATTTCTTTAAGAATATTTTAAATCCTGCTGTTAAAATCTAGTGATAGATGTGATAGATTTTCATGACTTAAGGCTCCATCACATACAAAAATACTCATTGTGTCTTTTCTACAAACTCTTCTACACAGAATAGTTTGTGCTGCTAACGAAGGAAAATGCATTTTAGAATAAAATGTATTTATTGGCTAACAGGTCTCAGGAAACAGGACAAAATAACTTCTGTTTGTTGGGTTTGATTTTTTTTTTTTTTTAATTTGGCCAAAAGCAGCAGTTTCAGTGAGCTGAGTCCAAATGTATTCTCAGCTGGGGAGAAAGGACTGATTGATGGTGGTAAATATTAAACTGTTCAAGGCCCCTGCTTCACAGCATATAAAACCAGTCACATCAGCTCATGTTTCACTTTTTATGTCTTTTCTTTGAAAAAGACACAAAAAAATCTGATAAGCACAGCTCAAAGCCCCACCAAGCTGCCCGTACAGCCAGCCTCCTCAGCATGCAATTACTTACACATTTATCATGAGAAAAGGACACCCTCAGATAACAGGGCTGCAAGGGGTCAGGATGCAAATTGGGTGCGAATTTGCTCTAAAGGTGTGAAGCACAGCTCCCACACATTAAGGCAGTGGGTGCTGACATCTAATTGCACCAGCCTGCTTATGGCTTCCAGGGGACAATCCAGTCACAAAAACCACCAGGGACTGTTTGGCTTCAGGCCTTATTGGCATGGACACACTTCTTATGGGTGCAGACACACACAGAAGTGTTGGCTAAGAGGAAGACAGGTGGTTGAGGAAGTGATGAGGATTGTAACTGAATTAAGGTTTAAATAACAATACCCCACATTTTTGGCAGCTCCTACAGCTGTATATCAATCTGTCTGGTCCTAGCTTTCCCAAGAGACTGCAGGGGAAAGTCGGATCTGTTTCCAGCCTTAGCTGGGCTCAGGAACAGTGTGCATTGAGCCTTTGATTACATGTGGGAAGTTTGCTCATGAGGATGCATTCACAGAAGAGTAGAATCACTAAGCTTGGGGAAGACCTCTAAGATCATTGAGTCCAACAACTAACCCAGCACCACCATGTTCACCACTAACCCACGTCCCCAAGTGCCACATCCCTCTCCCAGATGTTCTCTTTGCTCAGACCCTGTTGAGCTAACTCAGAGGTACTTATTCCTTCTTCCCTGACCTGTCAGCATATTTTGAATCTGAAGACAATAAAAGCTTCTCTATTTCTCTCCAATGGGAAGGAGATTTCTCCCAGGCTCAGAAAAATCACAGTTTGCCTGGCTTGTGCCAGCAGTGTTTCTGTGCTTGGGCCTGGCAGCCTGAGCAGCAAGCGATGCCAAAACAATTTTGATCACCCCTAAAAAATACCAAAACAACCAAACAAAAGACAATACTTCTCCACCGAGAACAATGGCCAGAGCTTGACAGTCATTACTCACAAAGCTCCTGGGCTCTGGCATGCCCAGAAATTGGTGGCGTTTTGCAGTATTTCAGGGGTGTCAAGTTGCCCTCTAGTTTTAGGGTCATATTGAATTTAAGAAACCACCAATAAAGATGGACTCATAGAGGTCCTAAAAAATACTCCCTGGCAATATTCCAGCCAAATGTTTCAAGCACCATTTTTTTTTACAACTTTACATGTTGTGGAAGCTATGGAGAGGACTCAAGCACTGCTGTGTTAAATTGCTCTTAGTTGGGAACAATCACTGATTGTCTTATCAGTCATGGCTCAGTAGTCCTGGAAGGCAAGTGGAGGTGTGTGCAACATTTCTTTTGTTGACAATGACATTTGTAACTGGAGAGACTGAGATTAAGGTTACAAGCTGCAAACAGAGTTTCTGCAAAAAAAATGAAGTTCTGCAGCACAGCTTGTTTGAATTGTTACCCTTTACAGGGTAGAAAGGTGTTGTTCTCAATTGCTGCAAATTGACAGTTTGCTAGACAAAGGGATGCTGGGATGTCACGTTTGTCTCATAAAAAACACTCAACTTTGTAATTTCCTCCTTAGAAGACTGATAAGGTCTAATGACTGATTGTAACACATTGCTGGAATTACCATAATATTATCCACAAACCTGCATGCAATTGTGAAAGGAAAGGAACAGTTTGAGATCTATGAAACAAGAGATATTCTTAATCACAAATGATGATGCTGGAAGTGTGAGGTTGACACAGGTGGAAGAGAAGATCTTGTCAGTATTAGGAATGGTCTCTACCTTCCAGTTGCTCCACTGCAAGACAGGGAATGGCAGCTGCAGGAATGTTTGTGGATCACATCTCCCAGGAGGGAGTGTCCAGGGGAAGACTCAGTGAGGGACTTCTTGGAAGTGGTTTTGAGAAATGCAGTCAAGCTTGGAAGATGACAAAGAATTTTAATACCTTTAGACTGTAATACCCTCACTCAAAATCCCTCTTGTAGGGATGCAGATGATCACTGGCAACTGCCACCACTTGCCACCACCTAAACCCACTATTTTTTCTTGTCACTAAATGAAGATTCATCTCTAGTGTGGTTTTTTTTGGAAGGTTTGGTTATGATTTTTTTGTTTGTTTGTTAGTTGGTTTGATTTTGGGTTTGTTTTTTTTCTTTTTTAAATTCAAGACAAAATTACTAGGTCAGATTGAAACCAGAAATGAAACAAAGCCGATCAGATGTTCAGGCTGCCATGGTAATCCAATAAAGATTTCTTTTCCTGCCCCTCCAGAAACACAGCTCTGATGGGATCAGGAAAAATTTTGTGCTCCTGACTTAAAAGCCTTGCTAATTATCCCTCTGTAAAGAGAAAGGAATATAAAAAAGGCCACTCTCCAGGCTCATGTTCCTTGTTCATAAACCACGCTGCTTAGAAATGGCAATGCCCAATTTCAGAAAACATAGGAAGGAAAGAAAGAAAACAACTGCCTTTTGTAAAGCACAGCACAGTCCATGGACATGATTCTCTGGGAACCTGGGTATAGAGCCCAAGGGTCTTGCAGGTAGATGCTGGAGGCACTCACATTTTCTTACTCCCTGTATGAGCACAAATCTGCTTCTGTTTGTCCTGTTTAGTAAGAAAAATACAATTTTATCTGAAGCACCAGAGAGCTGTAATGGGATATTGTAATTTCTCCCCAGGCCTTTTGAGCAGATATTAGGAAAAGTTCAAACATATTTAAAATTAGAAGAAACAGGCATCTCCTTTTCTGGAGCAGGTTACATGTGAGCCATACAGGGAAATTTCACAGTGGTTTGTCTTTCCCTCAGTTTCTAGGATCCCGTGATTTCAGTAGTTATTGGAGTTTTGTAACATTGACCGAACCAGGCAACTGTTTTGAAAGTTTCCAATACAAAAATCACTTGTGATTACAAAAAGACTGAGGGCTAGCAGAGAATTGCATCATCAGGGCTTGGCATGGACCCATGGCACTGAGTCCTTACCAAAGAGCCATGTGCTCCCAGCCTGCCTTAAGTGGCTTGTACTCATACCCAAATTCCAGCTTGGGCCAGAGCCTGTCCTGATGCGTGATCACAACAGCAGTGCTGAGCCGCATCCTCTGACAGTGGAGTCAAAGCACCCCAGGCTGTACAGCAAGTGCCAGCCAGCAGTGTAGGAAAGAAAATTCACCCATTTATTAACTGCTCCTAAACTGCCCAGCATTTCTCTTCCTTTCTTCCAGGGCTGGCACAACAGGGCACCTGTGGTGTGCTTCTACCATGGTGCCCAAAAGACTTTCTGTGGGTGGAGATGATGTGGGCACACAGAAAGGGTCCAGGTGACTCACAAACCACTTCAAAAAGTATTGTAAGCCACATGTTCCTATTGATAATAGACACAATGTCCCAGCAAATAAGCACCCCAAAACACAGAACACAGAGAAAAGAAGTTGTTTTGTTCATGAGTGAGATGGCACAGGCAAGGGGCATTTGGGGCTTTGTGTGTGGTGATTCTGGAAGTGCTGCACTGATGGTCTCCTCTCAGAGGGCTGTTCACAGCATTTTCACAGCAGCTCATGGACCACCTGTCAAAGCAGCATCTCCAGTATATTTCTGGTACTTGCAGACTTTGCCAGCTCTGCCTCCAGAAGGTTTTCTTCTGTAACAGACAGACCTTAAGCAGACAACTCTGGGTCAGAGCAAAGAAAGCCAGCTGCTGTCCTTGATCATGAATTTCATCCCTATTTTCAATGCAAGCTACACACATTCTACAGACAAGTTCCTTTTCCCACCCTTTTTCAGGCCACAGAGTAAAATTTATTTTTCTTCCCTCTCAGATGCCATTCCCTCCTTTCTCTTGCTTCAGCTGCTCATGGTTTTCTTTAATGGCTTCACTTTGTAATAAACTCCGGTATTAAGCTGGTTTGGAGCCTGTAACCTCTTGTAGGCCAAGTGGGAGCAGAGGGTCTGCTCTGCTTCACGGCCTAAATATTTGTGGGCTGTTTTGCTCTTTTTTCCCAAGAATATATTTTGTGTGGGTTTCTTTCCCAAACAATGAAGCAAACTGTTCCCAGAGGTGGTGGTGACAGCCTGGTCACATCAGTGAACACTTGCTAGGAGAGCCCATCACCTCACCTTTGCAAGGGTGAGAACTCAGTGCATGTCTCCCTGCCCTCTTGCCTGCCTGGCATCTTCCAGCAGCAGATCTGGCCTACGTGGCCACAGGCAGCCCCAACCTTCAGCACATGTTTGATAAAGAAATCCTACTCTCTCATGTTTCCACTGGTGAATTTGTGCTGCAAGGTCCCACAGAGATGTTTGCTGTGTGAGCAAAGGTTGAGGCTGCCTCACCTCTGCCAGATGGGTGGGCAGAATGCTCAGAGTGGGCACCTGAATGCTCAAATCACCTTTGTTTGCAAAAAGTTCTTCGAAGTAGAACTATTCCCCACGTGGCTGGTGCCAAAGGGTGCCTTTACACCCACAAAAGCTTTTTACTGGTCTGGGCAGGATCTGCTTTAAAATTGAGCCAGTTTCCAAGTTCTCTCTGGCATGGAGGTGAGCTCCAGCTTGCTAGTTGGCTGAGAGCAGATGTATGCAGTGGTGGTGCCCTACTTTTTGAATGCAGCTTTTATGTGAGCAAATAAGGAATTTTATTTGCTGTGCTTAGTCAGTGCTCCATCTATTTGTGATCTGGACTCTCACTCAGAAGGAATCCCATCAAGGCATCCAGCTCCATGGAACAGGACATAGGCAGGGTCTGCTTAACTGTTCATACAGAAAAACCCAGCTCGCACAAGTGTGCATTCAGGGCTTGCTTCCCAAGTGCTCAGCACTCACACCTTAGACTAACATTTCAGAGGAGATCTGCCCCTTTTAATACACCCATTCAGGCCAAGTTTCCAGCAGAGATCAGTCTCAAACCCAAGTTTGCTGGCTCTCTGTCCAGTTGTTTTGCTGCTTAGATAAGACCTGAGCAGATCTGATCTTCAGCAACATTGAAAAATACCACGTTTCAGGGATTGCACATTGTAGGCATCGCACTCGTCTCGTGCTTGCCAGACTGTAAGTAATCATGCCAGCAGCTAGCAGGCTGTCAGTTACTAGTGTAAGCTGCAAATCCATCAGGAATTGTTTATATTTCACAAGGGGACGGATAAAGAGAAGATTCATTTCATACCCCTTTAAAAAGTGTGCGCGCGTATGGCAGAGGGTCAAGATAATTTTAGAGACAGATTTCTCAACAGGATCCTTTCTGAAGGTAGTCGTCTTGGAATTAGCAGCCCCTTCCCTGGGCATGGCTCCTGCTCTTGTGGCTGGGGCTGCAGAGGATGGCTCTTTCCCCAGGCTGAACCTGGCAGTGGGTGGGTGCTCCCTGCTCTATTTCTGTTGCAAAAACTTACATCCCAGAACCAGGGACATTGCTGAAGCCTTATCTTCATCCCTCTGACATTTATGTGGCTCTGGTGTGCTTCTGGAAAACATGATTCCTGCCCCAGAGCCCAGAGCTTAAGTTGGGGTTACAGGTTTCATAAATACTAATCCAAACAGAGGACTCCAGGGTTAGATCATATCCTTATGCAGAATTGCTTTCACTGGGCCTGGTACCCAGGTATTAATCTGTGTCATAAATTCAGACCCAAACTCACTTCCAAGGCATTACCAAGCAGAGGGAAAGGGTTCTGCAGGGTGTCTGGTGGTCACAATCTCTGCTAAATCCCTCTCATTAGGTAGTTATGAATCTGCACAGGCTGGGTCCAGACAAACCCCTCAATAACACAGTGGGTGAGTACTTAGAGACCAAGGAGTCAAAATTGTGATTTTTGTCATTCCTTCAGAGGTCAGGATTATGGGCAAGGATTCAGACGACTCATCCATCAGTTCTTTGCCTCTGAGTGACGAACTTAAAAAGTGAAAAGAAAATACAATATACCTGAACCAAACTTCCAAACCTGTAGATGAAAGTGTTTGCACACTTCCTTCACCTCACCAAAGCCATGGATAAAAGGTATTTTAGAAAAAAACATGCTGATCTCATGAGAAATTATAGAGCAGGCTGCAAGACTTATAGGATCTGTTGTAGGGTAATGATGAGATTTTTGGTTAGAGCTGCTGTTATCACATGCTATCACACTGAGAAAGCTGAGTCCATGGAGCTGGAAGGGGTGCTGGGAAAGAGATTTTGTACTGATTCCCCCTTCCATCAGAGATCTAGTTTTCAGCAGAGAAAAGGGAGAAGGGGAAGAAAATCAACACAGCCATAAGCAAAGCTTTTTCCCTCCACCCTGACTGCTGCAGCTGCAATCAACAATGTTTTACCCCTAACTGCTGTCAGGATGCCCCCTGGGAGTGGTCAGGTGTTTCAGACCCCCTTTCTTAACCTTGGTCCAGGCTGCCATCCTCCTGCACACTTCAGCATCCAACTCTCACCCTGTCCAGAGCCATCCTACTCCTGGCAAGGTTTCATATCCTTTTTCTGAGCCCCTGCCACAGCTCTGGTTTACACTCTGCTTGCTCTGCCCCAGGCTTGCAGAGGGCAACACAAATCAGAGCAATAACTGGGAGAGGGAGCTGGCAAGCAAAACCAGGTCAATAATGAAGGCTGGAGCAAGCCCCACTTGCTGGAATGGGTTGTGCTACACAAACACCAACTGCCTGCCCTCGGGGCTCCCCTGTCTAAGGGCAGGCTCATGGGAGTCTAAGGCCGGCTCCTTTGATCCCAATTTCTCAGCAGCTGTGCAAGTCATGGCCTTTACAGTGGCTTGCTGCTGACTCATGGTGAATCACGGCTCACTGGTGCTATAAAGGCGCCTTGGAGGGCAGGAATTATGTTTGTGCTCACTTTAAGACCCTGTTATGCCCTGGGAGCAGTGTGAAAGAGGCTTTTGCACAACACAGAGTCAGGCTCATTGTATTTGCATCCTACCATAATATAAATCAACATTATTTGAGCATAGTCATTATTTAGAAGAAATTACAATAAATTAAGGCACCAAATTTGTAATTAAGGGCCAGCAAGCTACTTAATTAATCTTATATCTAATTAGCCAACAATAAATTACCCAAGCAGGTCTATAAATCTATTCAGTGAGCTACAAGAACCGCATGCATAAAGACCTGTCCTGTACTGTTGGGAGCTCTTGAGGCTGTTCAGCTGCCCTTTGTCTCCCTGGCTGCCCCAATGCCCCACCTCCAGGGCTTCTGTCTGGTTGAAAGCTCCTTTGGGCAGAAATCATGTCTTTGAAGTGGCTTGGATCACCCTAGCTTAGAGTGTGGGGACTACATGAAAATAATCAATTTTACTGAAATTTAATTGAATTGTGTTCAGCCCCATTGTGAGTCTCAGCAAGCAGCATTAAAGAGCTCTTTTTTAGGTGGTGGTTAGTTAATATTGTTGCCTGAGATGCTGTGGACTCCCATGGAGGTGTGGAAGACCAGGCTGGATGGGGCTCTGAGTAACCTGGTCTAGTGGAAGGTGTCCAATGAGATGATTGTGAAGGTTCCTTCCAACCCAAACCATTCTATGACTCTAATGTCATGGGCTAAAAGAGATGTGCAAGTAGCAAGAATGACCAGATATACACCTATACTGGTGTATAGGCAGGTTGTACTCAGAAAATTATTGCAGAGCTGGTTTTTAATAAGTGATGCCTTTTTTATTTTAATTACAGACTCTACAGAATGCTACATAATGTAAATTGCAAGTTGTGAAAAGTTAGTGGGGCTTTTTTAGGCAAGCTATGCAGGGCCACTCTTAGCAGGCAGGCATGACCAGGCAATGCAGCTAAACATCACAGAGGTACAGCTTTTTCAAGTACCTCCTAAAGCCTATTTTTACAGGATCTGCCAGTACAAACAGGGATTTGTGACTACAGCTGAGTTAAGGAGCATAAAAAGTACATGGTGTCTCTATGAGAATTACAGCGTCTTAGCTGTGGTTGGCTTAGGGGATGGCTTTGTTCAAAATGCTGTACCACAGCCAAGCTGTGTCCTGAGGCTCTGTGTTAAAACACACATAGCAAACAATGAGAGGAGATAAAACCTGTCCCAAGAGCTGCATGCGTGACCACAAATGTGTTTTATGGCAGCCCAGGGATGGGGTTTCATTAATCTGCTAAACGCTGCAGGGTACATGTGGCCCTAGAAGGAGGTCACACATCCACTTGGGTGAAGTCTTGACTCTGAGGAAATCATTGGGAGATTTGCCATTGGCTTCCACATAGCCCATCTTGTCCATTGCTGCATCCCTCTTCTATGACTCAGCTGATGTAAAAGCATCCCCACATTTATCAGCTTCTGGGATTTGATTCCAGTTGAGAACAGGGACTGCTGGACACCATCTTCCTTGTCAAAAACACATAAGTGCACCAGCAAAACCCAAGGGTATAAGGCTTAAAGCTTCCTCACACAAGATTTGTAGAAACCAATAAAAAATGTGGTTTATTAGGCAACTTTAGGAAAACAAAGACCAAGGGAGATTGCCTTTAGTTAACTAAATCACCTGTCCCATCTCCTGGGTGCTGTTAATGGATGCATCTCCACTAACTTCAGTTGTCATAGAATCATAGAATCATTTAGAGGCTGGAAGAGACCTTTAAGATCATCAAGTTCAGTCCCTAAGTCTCCGGCACAGAACCGGGGTGCTTCCATCAAATGCATGGGAGAACATTATCCATCTAACAATTTGCAAAGGTGCTCATGACTGTTTATTTACAGAGCTTCCCAGTCATGGAAGTCGTGCAGAAACAGAGCTTTGCCAAAGCCCAGCAAATCCCTCCACCAAGGAAAGTTTGCACAAGAGTAGTATAATACAGAGCAAACAAAGCATGGCATGAGGCCACAGAACTGAATGATTCCAAAAGAGGTATCTTTGTGGGGAAACATGGAATAAGATTATTTAAAAGGAGATATAAAACTAGAGCAGAATAAGGAAGAAGAGCCAAAATTCTGTGTTGATTCAGTCCTATTATTTCAAGCAGACATTTGGATGTGATGTCGTTTGAAGGTGATGAAATTAAAAATAGCTGAGGTTCTTCACCTTTCTCAGAAGATATTTTCTGTTGTTAGTCTTTAGCCTGCCCTTAAGCAAAACCTGCATCTTGCACAATGACTTGACTTCAGGGAAGACCTTTGAGAACAACATGAAACATCATGAAACGAGCCAGGACATGAGAATATGGAGTATTTGCATGTGGCCCAGAGAAGAGCTAGTCACAACAGAGAGGTCAGGAAGAAACTGCAGAAGGAAGACAAGAAAGATTAAAAAAAAAAAAGTTTCCTTTCCACACAAAGAAAAACTTAAACAAAAACAAAAAAAAAGGAATATATTTTAGGCAGAAGGAAGGGTAGTGGAACCCAGCAGAGAGTTTTTATTGCCGCTGTCCTTTTCTTGGTCCTTTTATGCTACCTGTCCTTAGCAGTAGGAGTGATCAGAAAGGTTCTGCTGTATTCTCAGGAGTAAATTTTAAAAAAAGTACTTTTTGACAATGCATTTTGTAAGCAGCTGTCCTCACCTATTGAATTAAAATCCAGTTCCACTAATAATCACAAAAAAAATGAAGGCCAAACTCTGGCATCCAACTCATAAATTCTCCCTGAGGTCATCAGTTCTTCAGAGATTGTGAGAGTATCCTTTCCCCAAAATAACCATATCACATCCTTACCCATTCTTAAAATTGTGCTTGAATGAGCCATTTTGGAAATTCTCGAGATGCCTTGTTGTGCTTTGTTTACTCTCAAATTGGAATTAAAACCAGTGCAATGGAAGTAGAATTCTAGCTGAGACAAAAACACAGGGACTGCCCCATTCATGGTTTTCAACCCAATTTGGCAGATTCAGGGCATTCAGATACAGCTCTGGAAGAAAATCTATGAAACTAAAGCTGCAATGAATTCAGTATTGAATTTCTTCCCAGCCTCATGGGCCTAGCACTGCAGCCCTGAGTTTCTGTTCTTCAGGTCAACCCTAATTCCTCCCTTTTCAGAGTCAACCAATTCCATTCTGGCTCACCATTTAAGCACTTCAGTTTTCTTTGGGAATATCACACGTTTTTTCAGGGACATCCATTGCTAATGGAGAGATTTTTCACTAGTTGTGGGACTGTAACAAATGGAAACCTACATGTCATTTTACCCTTTTAGGAAACACAATTTATTTGCTCCCTTAAGAAAACAAATGCTGACATATCACTTCATTTATCCAGAGTTTGGAATGCTGAAATCTGCTGTAACCAATTTTTTTTGCCCACTTTCAGAAATATTTTGCAATACATACACCTACTTATTAGATTTAAAAAAAAATTTGCCAAACTCACCCACTCCCTAGATTAAAAAAAAAAAAAAGTTTACTTCAGTCCAAATCTACAACATGATAACAGGCTTTTAAACAAATAAGCACATTTCTTAAAAATAATTCATATCTGCTAAATCACTTGTACAGAAGTGTGGCAAATCAGCCCACAGCCTAAGTGATACTTGATAGAATAGACTTGCTGGATATAAAAGCTTAAGTTTCCCATACACAGCCAGCACTAATGTTTGCAAAGCCAAGATCTGCTGTTTAACATTTTGAATGTGCTCTCTGATTTGACTCTCCTGCTGCTGCAAGCACCTCATGTCAGCATTCCTCAGAGTCTGCATAATGTACATATAGGCTGATCTTTAACCTCGGTGTCATCACCCAGACCAAAATCAATAGAGGGACATGACACTGGTGGGACCATTTGCCAGTAGTGGTTCATACAGACAGATGGGCTGTTGTATGAGAATGGGGCCAAAGAAACTTGGAACTGGTCAAGGGGGTATTTCTTTTTTGGAGTGGGAAATGAAGCTCACAGAATACAGATACAGAAGGAGGTGAGTTCAGCTTCAGTGTCAGCAAAACCACTGCAAGTACTGCAGTCTTTGCACCTTGAGGAATGGTGAGAAGGCTGCCTGGTTTTGGGCTTTGCTGTTTCCTATCTTTTTATTGTATGAATTCTCCCAAGATCCACATAAATATCATTTTCTCTCTTGGGCTAAACCAGGTCATGAATAATAAAAGCAAACAGCAGTTTCCCTCCATGCTGCCTGTAAAATTCCATGTCCTTATCCTAAGGGACTGTGACTGTTTTTTTCACAGCTTTTCCCTAGTGCTGTATGAAATGTGGTTGGACATTTGGAGCCTGTCAGCTGCTCAATTGCCAGCCTTGCAGACTGGGATGGGGCAGTGATAAACTAGATTACCTTGGGTGGTAGGTGGGCAGAGGTGACCTAAAATGGGACTCCCAATGACACAGCAGTGTGTGACATCATTCTCCAGTGCTGGGCTGCAGAAGGCACCTGTTCATCAAAATTCAGGTCTTTGTGGCCTTCAGGCATCACAAGAGATATAAGGGTGGGACAGCCAGTGTTTGGGGGAGTGGAGGTGCCAGGCAGGACTGGCAGAATCCCTACAATGCCAGCCCTGGGGAAGAGTGACTCCAGTTCTGCTTGTGCCTGGGCAGAGCTGCAAAATGCACTTTTCTGTGGTTGACCTGGCTCCAAGTTTCTGTGGGGTCTGAACTCCAGGGCTGTAGCAGTGTCCTCATCTCACAGGGGCTACAGAGATGCCACAAAGCAGCCTGGTGTGTTACTGCTTGGAACATTTCACAGTCAGAGCACTGCTGCCATTTCCCTCTCTATTTCTTCTTTCATGCTCATAGTAGTCCATGACTGAAAATCAGGCAGACGCTCAACTGTAAAAATAAAAATGGTTTTAGTTCACATTTTTCAAAATCCTGGTCCCCCCCAACCAGTGTATAACTCTTTATAATGCAGCCTAGTTAATATTTCCCTTTCATTTTATACTAGCACAACACCTCAGAAAGATGGGTTGAAAAGGCAGGCTGTGCTTTAGGAATAGACCATTATTCCCAGGCAAACTGATCTTTACAAAAATATTGTAATGAAATCAATATGTATTATTACACATAATGAAGCAAAATGTATATTTTTACATATTAACTCTATTTGCTTTTACTCTTTACATGTAGTTATAAAAATATTTATTTTTGTGCTTAGAATAACAAAATGAAAGCTCAGTGTTCAGGCTCTATCTGGCTGGCACTTATTATTTCCATATGTTAGGGCAACAACCAGATTGCTCTGCCAGTTAATTCTGTGACTTTTTCTGCACCTTTTCATCTGATCCAGCAAAGATTATTTTCTTTGCAGCTATTATTGCAAAGAGGTGACCGATTGCCACCGGGCAGAGAGTTAAAAATGAAAGGATCAATTAAGTTTATTCTTCTGGTGAGAAAATATGCACATTTTCTCAGAACATTAAATTCCATATGAGGACCAGAGATGAGGAATTAAGATGCTTTCAATACTTTAAACAAGTCTCCCTGTTTTCAATAGCAGTGCTGTATTTGGGTTTAACTCTGGTAAGAAGAGCACTCCCAGCTCTGCTCACTGAAAGTGATGGCAGAATGTTGACTCCAATGGAGCTGGGATCAAAGACAGCAGGGCAGGGCTGGAAGATGAACCTGATCGAGATGAAGATGACCCTGCTCATGGCAGGGTGGTTGGATTAGATGTCCTTTAAAAATCCCTTACAAATTTGTGATTCAGAGAAGTTGATAAGATCACACTTTTTATCCCTGATGTATCCAAGATATCCTATGTGTGTGTGCCAGGTGGTGCTGCACTGGTTTCTCTGAATGCACTGCTTATCTGTGGCAAGCCTTTGGAGGTGCACCACTGTCACCAAGCTCAAGAAGTTAATTTGGAGGCAGAGAAAAGGTTCTGCAGAGCAGTTTAGGGAAGGAGGAACATGGTCAGTCACGTTGGGAGTTAGCACACTTCTCCTCAGGCACAGCATGTCACTCTGGATCTTTGTCCATGAGCTTCCAGCCTGTCAGGAACACACATCTGATACACTATCCATGAAAATCAGTAAATGAGGGACTGGGTCTCCATTAGCCCTCCAGGTGCAGCTGAGCACAGCTAATGGAAGCTGCAGAAATAAGTCTGAAGCTCAGTCACAGCACAGCTCCTGGCAGGATCAGTTTGCACTGAGCTCCACGACACTGAGTTCAGATGCTTAACATGTCTCACCCTACCAGAGCAAACCTTGATCAATATTTAAATCTGCACCCTTTATTTCTCTTCTTGAGACCTCTGATATATCCCCACAGCAGCTCCTGGAATGTTTCTCAGCTTCCATGACCAGGAGAGTCCACACTTGCTGAGTCATCACCCTAGGAAAGTTGCTGGAAAGTTTCTGGTGCAGAAAAATCAACAATGCCAGTGTTTTGTACATATGGTTGTAGAGCAAGGGGCAACACCAATGTCAGATTTAGATTTCCCAGACTTCCACATCCTCCTCCATGGAGACACCCTCAACACAGCCAGGGATGCAGGAGCTGACCTGTGATGGGCTGACACCAACTGCAGCAGAAATTGCCTCTATTTCCTCTGCAACACAAATCCTGAGGACACACAGGGCAAGCTGGAGTCAGCAGGTGAGAAAAGGACATATAGGGGAGGGAGTTGGTGGGAAAGAAAAAAGTAAGAAAAAATGCTTCCCTTGGAAAGGTGTTGTAACAAAGATAAAATGCTTCAGATGTCAACAGGATACCACAAGATCCCAGAAAAACCACACAGCTTCTCTGCTGCAGAACTGTTCATTCATAAAATAGTTTTTCTTCCTCATATTCAGGATATTACAGATTGTTTCTGTGCTGCCAGAGCTGTTCTGACCAGCAGTATGAGACTTTTCATAGCTGCAGCTGCTCAGGCAGAACCAGGCACCTCAACATAAAGGGACCTTCTGTATTTCCTTCCCTTCCCCTGACAGAGTAACTGGAGCAGTATAAGCAGCTTTATATTGACATAATTCATCCCCATTGGGGGTGTTATATCATGTTAGAGAGATTTAGATGGTTAATGTGATAAAACTTGTGAATAGAGAAGCTGGTAGGATCATGAATTAGTTTTTTTACTCCTTGCACTCTACATGACTCACAGTAACTCAAACTTGTAAGAATAACAGTGTATAAATTGGCCAGAACTAAGCCCCTTTGCCAAGACAGATCGGTTTTTAACTACCTGCATGCTTGAACCTTCCACAGCCACAAAAATCTCACACAAGAGTAACAGGTTTGCTCCTAAGTAACATATTATCTAAAGAAAGCACCACATATATGCCAAACTTTCCAAAGGAAACTAGTGATTCTGGATTCTTTTATACCTAAATGCCAGTCCTGAGAAAACTTACAAGGTATCTTAAATGGGAACTGCTCTTTGTAAGGAAAATAATGATAAGGATGCAATCTCTGAAAGATACAGATTGTTCTGCAGAGGGCTGTTTCCTTATCTTCAGGACATTCTTGGGGAAGAGAAAAGAGTCAAAAAAAGTGCTGAGGAAGAAGGAAAGAGATCTAACTACCAATAGGGAGTGATGAACAGAAAGGGTGAGAAAGGACAGTCTTGGAAAGGGGCTAGAAAGTAAAAGACAACAAAGGAGGGGAAAAACTGAGGGAAGCGAGGGGGAGGGGGTAGGGAGAGGAGAATGTGTGAAACAAAGGTGAAAGAAAGGGAAGAAGAAATAAAAGTGAGAAGGGAAGAAAGGCCACAATCTAGGGCTGAGATGAGTACGTTCAGTTCCTATTTTATTTATACATTTATATTCCAGTCAGTGTTTAGTAGGTGTCTCTAAAGGCTGTGATTTATTATAATTTTTCCTTTTCAGCCCTGCAGAGGAAGGGGCAAAGGCCAGGAGGGGGCTGGATTCTTTGCCTAGGGCACAGCAGCTCCTTAGGCTGGCCCTGAATTCAGAGGAGTGCTAATGCTCCCTGGAGCTGGAATGCAATTAATTTTCTGTGGCACAATGTTCCAGAAAGAGCATATTTGGGGAGGCTCAGGTTTGTGATCATAGGCTACCCTCAGCCTATGTGTGCAAATTGGAGCTGTGACACGGCTCTCCACACTGGGTTATTATTTTTCACATCTGGGCTTTTGACCATTTTGAAAATGTTTGCTTGCATGACATTTCTGCAGGAGAAGAGGGTGAACATCTCACTTTATCCACATTAGTAGTCACTTCAGCAGCCTGGCCAGAGCCCACTTGAGTCAGCAACAAAATCTTCTCTAACTTATCTTTGGATGCTCTTTATTTGTTTATTTTATTTATTTTATTTTAAATTAAACTTTGTAAAGGTCAAATTTGGGGATTATTTTTTTATTTAAGCAAACGCTGAGCAGAGACACTGGATGATTTAGAATAATCAGTTTAAGACCACATGTGACATGTTGCTGTAGCAGCATACTTTTTCCATGACAGCTTGTTGTGTGTCACAGAGACATTTGTCACTGATCACTCAATTATCCACAAATTACAGCTTAACTTCATTTACACATTTCCTTGTAAAAGCCAGGGCAGTCCCCTGAAGCAAACAGGCCCCATCTCCTGTCGTACCACTGCAATCAGTAGATTATTGAAAGCCAAGAATTTAACTCACACTTATAAACATTTTTTGCTTTAAAAGACTTTAATCCTATCTTGAAGTAATGGCAATGCTTTTTGGCTGCTATAACCTTCAGAAAGCTTCAGAATTTTCTAATAAAAAGCCTGGTTTTTTTTTCATCACTGGCCAGAATTTTCTGAGGGGACTGGAAAAAAAACAACCAAGCAACAACAACAAAACAAAGACCCCCACATTTTTTCATGTGTCTCATTTAAGTTTTCTGTCTGAAACTGGAAATCTGGTCCTGGCACACATCTGCCACCTGAGCTGCCAGTTCAGCTATTCCCCAGCTGCTGGAGGATGCATGAAGGCATGGGAGGGTGACAAGATTGTCTCAGGTAGTACAGAGTAAATTCTTACCCAGCTTATTTGTGGTGGCACTTTTAGGAAATCTAGGGTTAAGAGACTCACAGGTGGGTTTGGACTTTGCTTTATGCTCTGGTTAGAGCTTGCTTTGAGGTTCTTGGAAACCTCAAGCAGACAGGCTGGTATTTCCAGAGGTTTTCTGCATATTCTTTGACTACATCATGTTACAAATGTAAAAAAACAGCTCAGACTTAAAGCAGATAAAAAAAGTACAGGCCTGCAACTTTTCCTTGGGGCAAGAGGGCAAGTAAAGCCTTCCATGAGTACTTTTACTGAGGGTAGTGCCTTTGAAGAAGAAGCAATGCCCTTTTTTTGGAAGACTGGTCCAAAACCTTTCCAAAGCAGTAACTAACAGGTTGTTACCTCTATACCACCTTTTGCTGACTCAATTAGAAAAAGAAGAAATGATTGACCATAGCAGGACTCGGTCCACACCAACCTCCATTGTTCAATAAATAATTGAAAATGGTTGTACCAGGGAAGTATGACTTCATGGTGTTTGAATAAGGTATGTTACTCTGTGGAGGCTGATGGAAAGAAGATAAAATATACTGAATACTATATATTTAGACCATTGTTTGTTAGGTGAAATAATATTTCCTTGTGAGTCACTGACTTTGCTTGTGGATCAATACCATGGTAGAGAGGCAATAACTGCACGTAGCACAGCTTGGCTTCTCAGGAGAGAGGATTTGAATAATCTCCTTGCTGGCACGAGCACTCTGGCAAAAGCAGAAGCTCCCAAACTGCCCTCCCTGAGTAATTAGGGTCACAAACACTGCTTTGACAAGGTGCTGCAGAATCCAGGGTTTTATTTGGGGAAGGATGGGGAAGCATCCTCATCTGGGAAGCTGGGTGGTCCCTGCTGTCTGCTAAGTGACTCCAGAGCACACCTGGTGCCCACAGGGGCAGCCCTCTGCTCCTTCTGCCCCCAGGTGTCACCAGGCACACGTGGGGCTGGAGCCCAGATCTGGGCTGTTGTCCTCTGCTATCACTACTGGAGCTGTTTAACTGGGGAACAGAAAAAAACTGTCTCTCAAATCCAAATAGTGGGAGGCTTTGCAGCTTGGAAAATCCAGCCTGAGCCCCTCCAAACAGCTCTGCACTGCTAGGCCAGGTGTTGGATGGAGATACATTCCTGTGTGCTACAGCTCCCAAGGGTGCAAAACTCTTCAGATGACTGCTGAACCAGCAAACCTTATTGATGTATTTTTTTCTTTTCCCTCAGATTGAAGCCAAAAGGCAGTGTGGGCTGGCAAGCCAGAGACAGCCCTCAACATTTTCCCTGAGAAGGAAGAGTTTTTCCACACTGGCTTGTGGATGTTGTGCAGCTTCTAGGCCAGGGAACGTGGTAGGACCTTACGTCTGCTTTGCTGGCAGCCTGGCAATGCCCATCGCTGCACCTGGGCAGGGCTGGGTTGTTCCTGACCTAACACGAGCACTCTGTGGGAGGCAGATGATCCAGACTGGAGGTTTGGGGCTGGCTGTGGGGAGGGAGGGTGAATAATTGCTGACACACGGCTCTTTTCTCTCACTCAGCTTGGGTTTTGGGCCTGAAGGTACTCGGTGCATGCTACCATCTGAAGGCTGAGTGCAATAGCTTTGAAAGAAGCAAAGGAAGTCAGGCAGGGAGCCTCCATAAATCTATCCGAAAGTTAAATACTGTAAAATCTCCACGTTGTTTACCAGCTGTGCCTACAATGAAGACAGAAATAATCCTGGTAAACATGACCTTTGATCAGCAAGGTGGAGAAATTAGGTCAAGCAGGTTTTTGCTTAGCTGAAACCATAAGCTGGGGATGAAGAGAAATAAAATTCTCTTCCAAAAAATGTATTAGTCTGAGGGCTCCACAGAAAACTGCTGCTCAGCAGCCTGAGGCCAATTTGCTGTTCTTGCAAACCTTCCTCACATTGAGTGCCAAAGCAGAGGGCAAAGGAACATGTGCGCACAGCATAGGAGCAATTGCCTGCTCCATGGACTGGGTTTTGATGTTTAAATTACATTACAGGGCCTGCTCTGGCAGGCTCTCTGTATGACCTTGGGGAAGCCCTTGTGCTGGTTCAGGCTCGGTTATCTCCAGCTGCAGGACGGGGCACGGTCCCTCCTGCACTGTGGCAGCAACACCAGGTGTGCCCGGGTCACACTTGGCAGCTGAGAGGGTGTCCCACTGCTGGCACACACAGCTGCACACCCAGGCCAGTGCGTGCTTGTCATCTCTGCATTGCTGAGGGGTCATGAAATTGCTGTGAGGCTCCTCCTGAGCTTGGTCTGTGAGCCTCAGCCATGTCCAGGCAAAGCACAGAGCCAGGGCCCTCTGCACAGGCAGTGAGGGATGGCTCCCCACCCTGTGCTTTGGAGGGAAAAGAGATTAGCTCTGTGAAAACATACCCTGGCTCTTTTTATTTACATCAGCAATGTGTCCTCCTGAGACTGGCATTAGTTCTGTGGTGTCCCATTGGGATTCTGTGCTCAGCATGAGGTGAGGTGAGCCTTGGTGTACCCCAAACACCCTACCAGCACTGCTGAGATTCAGGCTGTCCACAGGGGCAATCAAGGCTGAGCACGCTCATCATTAATGGATAAAAGCATCCTCAGGAGCACTTGTTGTATGGATAACATGCTACCTCAGAAAATGCAAATAAATAGCTGGTCAGCAGTTTTGGATGGGGCAGGAAGTGCCTGCCTCCACCCTCATCCCTGGACCCATATGTGGGGGCCACCAACCTGAGCAAAGACATCCCAGTCAGAAACAGGCAAAGAAGAGATCTCATCCTCCCTGGATATAATTTTACTTTTGATGAAAAAATTTGCCAGACTCCAGGCTTTTCTGCAAGCAGCAGTTTAGCAGAATCTGCAGATGTGTGAGCACTCAGGGGGTTAAATCAGCAAATGGGTGACATGATTTTAAGCCTGTGGGCGGCTTGTCCCAAAGATCAGCTGCTCTCAAAGCAAAAGTAAACTAACAGTGTTTATTATGAGTCACTTAAGCAAGCAAATTATTAGTAGAATCTCATCTGTGGTTATGCAAGTTGGGACCTGAGGTGAAGGTTAATTATTTTTCCACCCTGAAAAACAAAAACAAAAAAAAAAACAAAAAAAAAAAAAAAAAAAAAAAAAAAAAAAAAAAAAAAAAAAAAAAAAAAAAGAAGAAGAAGAAAAAGAGTAAAACCTGAGGTGCTTTAGCAACTGGCATGGGAAGATGCTTCCTACACCTATCTGAGAGTGCTCAGCCTGGGTGTCTCTGGGTGCTGCGGGGGCTCACAGTGCTGCTGAGTTAAAGAGGATGTGGATCTAATTTTGCACACCGAGGGCTCAGCCCCAAACCCCCTGACATCCCGGAGAGTCTTTTCATTAACTTCAAGAGGCCCATAGTCGGGGCCCGTGTGAATGGAGGGGTCTGCAGCGGGCAGCAGGGCTGGTGCACAAAGCCTGCCCTCCCGCTGCCCTCCCGCTGCCCCTGACCTCCCGCCGGAGCTGAGGCACCGCCGCCACCAACCTCTCAGAGCCCCCTCACAGGAGGGATGGAGGGCTGGTAATTGTGGGAGCTTTTTCTCAGGGCAGCACCTTGTCCGTAACCAGCGCTGGGGTGCTGGGGTCTGCCTGGGGATCAAGAGCACAAAAGCAGATTGGGGGCTGACAGGGGATGCTGGGGCATTTCCTTCCCTCCCCCCCTACTAGGAGCATATTTCATCCCATGAGAGGGTCTTCTCCATTGAAAGGAAAGAAATAACCCCTGAGGATTGAGCCTTTCCCCATCTGGTGCCTGGGGTCGGGGCTGCATGAGAAGGTTGTGCTGGGCTCCCTCTTGCCATGACGCCTTTCCTGTCTGCAGAGCTGAGCAAGGCTCATTTGGGCCTGTCCAGTGTGATTTCAGACACCAGCACAGCAGCATCCTGGCTGCTTTGAGCTGCTGTGGCAGCCAGCTGTGATGGGAGCTCCTCCAGGTGCTGGCCTGCTGTGTGGGTGCTGCACAGGCACTAAAGGGACACACGCTCTAGAGGGGCGAAGGTGGCACTGAGACCAACCCCAGGGCTTCTCAGCCACTGGTGTGACCAGTGTGGGCAGGAGAAGGGTTGTCTACAGGCAGTGATGGTCTACAGGGTCTAAACACCCCTCCAAGGCTTGGGAGGAAACTGAGTCTTAACTTTTCTGGAGAGGCAGAAAGGCTGTGGAGGCTGAGCTAGGGTACCACGACAGAGGGAAGAAGGAAGAGGCCACATGAGCCCATCCCGCTGAAGAGGAGCTCAAGTGTGATAGAACTGTCCAGACTGTGCAGTTTCTCTCAGTGCAGTGCTTACCCTCAGTGCTCAGTAAATAAACAACAATAAAACAATGTAGATGTTTTCTGCATAAGGTAATAGAGTGTAGGTCTCTTGAGTCAAATCTGGAAGCAGTTTAACAAGGCTCCTTGGAGCAGTGGCTCTGTGTTGCTCTCTGTTTGCAGAGCACCATGGTGCTATTCACATGATTTTTAATGCAATAATATTACACAATAATGCAATACAATAATAATAAATTAGAACAGAGATGGTTCTCAGACATACTAAATGAGGAAAGGCAAGGTTTCACTCTTGCAATCCCAACTCATTCCATAACCCTAGGCAAATTGCTAGATTTTTCAAAGTAACCTTGCTAATTTTTATTTTTTTTTTTCTTTCTTTAGGTGTGCCTTTTTAGGTCACTCTGGACTCTCAGTTTTCTTTGTGAAAATAACATTTTTTGCTTTGCTTCCCTCACTAGTGAATGCTGCAGAGGGAATTATAACTCTACCACTGCACATGAGAGAATCAGACACCGTGCTGATAAGTGTAGTATTAAACTGGGGCTTTGCAAATCATTTTCCCAAGGTCCAGCAGGGACTCCTCAGCAGGAAATAGGTGCTGTCTCTGTCCTGGGAGACAAGATAGGAAATGTGAATTCCTGAGAGCACAAACCTGGCAAAGAGCTGGCAAAATGTACTTGCAGCCCAGCTCCAGGCAGCCAGCAGCCCTTGAAACTCCTTGTCCCAGGGAGTTACAGCTCTTTGCTTTTCCTGCTTGGTCTCTGCCAGCAGTGGGAACTCCTCGATGCCATTCCCAGAGCAGTGGGGAACCTGTCAGCTCACAGCCCGGGTACCACGGCCTTCACATCCAGAGAGACGCTCCCCCGCCCTCCCTCCTTTCCTGGTCCCTAAAATGTCTCTATCTCAAGGAAAAGCAGTTTAGCACATCAGCAGTCATGTTCAAATTCCAAGGCTAAGCACGGAGCCTGGGAGAGAGAGAGGGGGGCAAAAAAAAAATAAATCAGGTGCTTCTCAAAAACAATCAACCTGATTCACATGCAGCTCAGCAGCTTTTTTGATGGCTCAATTCCAGATTTCACAGCTATTCAATAGTTCTCTTGTGTAGCTGATCCTTGTCTTAGAATTCAGCACAACTCAATCCATTTTCCCTTTTCTTTCTATAAACACCCCCCTCCTCCTCTTCCCCTCCCTTCTTTTTCTTGATTTACATCTCTAGGGAGATGGGAATGTGAGGGAGAAGCTTGTAGCCTTCCTTCCTGGGGGGCCTTGAACTGGTGTCCCCTGTCTCAGGTTCCCATTGTCCGTGCTGCACAAGCCGCAGCCCCTCTGCACTCCAGCCCTACTCAATTGGAATTTAAATGCTTCATGATTGTTGTCTCACAGAATAGGAAAGTGCTGCATTAAAGAGTAAATTACAGCAGACAAGTAACTGCCTTGGGAAGGAGTGTGAAAGGAGAGATGAGACCAGCACAATGCCCGTTTGCAAAAGAGGTTTTTTCCAAAGATGAAACAATCTTCCTGGTTCGGTCTCCTAAGGATAAATGTGATGTGGGCAGCGTAGATATGGGGCTTTGTCTGCGAGGAGAAATGCAGCATGCTCAGGCCGGAACAGGCCCAGGGTGTGCAGCTTGGTCTCAGATATGAATTGTGTCCCAGAGCCAACAGCGTGCCTGGATCTGGGCTTGACATCTGGCTTCTTACATGGGCTCAATCCGGGCAGTTTCACTGTGGTAGCACCAAGCAACTTGTAAGGAAATGAAGAGGTTTACTCATTTCCTTGCTTTTGCTGTTTTCCAAGCACAGGCAGAATATTGAGTTCACTCGTGCTATCTCCCCTTGAGGCTGAGACCACCCCAGAGATCATCATCCTCTCCTTAGCCCCTCCAGTGATGACCATTTCTTGTTTAAACAATCTTGTTGTGCCACTGGGACCCTTTCTCCCTTCCCTGTGCCATAGCTACCCCAGACCTGCTTCTGCTTAGTCCAGCCTCCACTTTAGTCACCACTGGGACAGCCACATCAGACCCTGAGATATTTTTCCAGGTGAGATCTCTATAGGAGCAAGATGCTGAGCTGACTCAGCATGGAGCTAGCAATACCCTTAGCAAAGAATTATTTTCTTGCCTGAAGGACAAATTGTGCCCTGGTAGTAGCAGAAAGCACCCTGTGACTTCTTATGAGTCATAAGGATGCTTACAGCTACATTGCTCATTTTGTGTAAGACGGGGTTTCTCCAGCAGGAGTAGCAGAAAATAAAGGATTTGACACTTGAGGAAAGAACAGAGAACTATTAAAATTATGATTAACATTCATCCAGAGCATCTGAGGGAGACACAAAAATGAATAAGTCTCAGTGGCTCAGCCACTGTGCCAAGATCAGAACAGAGACCAGCCACACAAAAAGGGAGCAAAATTCAAGTTTTTACCCTTGAGAGATATTGATGACATCTGTCTCTTTAACATTTTAGTCACCTTTGCAGAGCCTGTCATATTAATAGAGGATTCATGAATTAAACCAGCCAGGTGGCGTAAAGCATAGGTCACAGAAGCCCAAGGAAAAGCATCAAAAAATGGCATGCTCACTGAGACAAGAGAAAAAAATATCAGGAGAGTTTCTCTCCCCTTTGCTCAACAGCATATGCCTTTCAAACTGTTCATTGAAATAAGGTGCCGTGGACACACAGGAAAATAATACACAAATACAATTAAAAATTAAAAAACCCCAATGTACACACACAGAGGCAAGCAGGCAGGCACACAGTCATTCCTGCTCCAAGATCACAGTGTGCACTTCCCCCCGAGCTGGCTCCAAGTGGCTCCTGTTTAATTACTCCTCTGGAACCACTGGAGTAAAGGCTGTGCCAACAATTCTCTCTTTTTTTCATTTGAAACTACATGTGAGAAATGCCCCTTGGCTCAATGTTGAAAATGAATGTCTCACTGCTGAAATGAATTTTCTTAGGTTGCTGTGTTTTTTTATTTAGTGATCGTTCTGAAACGAGGCTTTTCAGATGGCCTTCACCAGCACTCTGCTGCTTCTCCTTGCCTTAGCTTGTTGTGAATCCCAATATTGTGATAAAATTGGCTCAAGGAATGAACATAACCTGTTGTTCTCAGTGAGAATATTCTGTATTTCACTTAGAAGTGGGTCTACTTTTGGAGCCCACAACCAAGTGCTCTGCAAAATACATCAGGATTTGCTGAAGTCCCACAGAAGTGACAGCATTCTGTCCTTCTAAACCCAAATCTACATGTAAGTTTTGCAGGCAGGGGATAATTTTTTAAAAATACCTTTTCCTAATCAGGTGTTCTAGTTCTCTTGACTTGCCAGGCTCAACACTATGTTGATTCATGGCCTTGTGGCCGAAAACAAATTCTGCTGAAAACAATAGGAAAACTAGGCTTGGAATCAATGCATGCACAATGCAAAATACTTTGCTCCGAGGACTTTTGAGGACACCCAGTGTGGTGTCATCAGAGGGCTGGCATCCTTTGGGAAGCCTGCAGCCAGCTCAGGGTGTGTCAGCACCCTTCCATGGCCATACCTCAGACCTGCTCCCCTGTCCCACAGCACGTGGGGCTCTGCTGTGAGGCCACAGGTGAGGAACCTCCTCCCAGTATTCAGAGAGCCATGCCGAGCCATGCCTCTTCTCAAGAAGACATGGATCAGGACAGGAGCCAGCCAGGAGAAGTTCTAGGGATGTAGTAGACAAGTTCAGCTCTCACTCTCTTCAGGCATTTTCTCTTGCCAAAGACAGCAGCCTGTGGGCTGCCCAGGTACTGTCAGCAGCGCTGTGGCTGTACCCTTTGGGCAGGTGGGACCTGGCTGTGCCCCATGAGGGGACAGCTGATGGTGCCCAGAGCCAGGACAAAGGTTGTAAACATTGGGATCCCTCTTCTTGACATGGCACAGGGGCCAAACTCCCCTAGCAGAACCTCCAGCCCCTGTGTGCACCCCTTCTCTTCACTTGCTGCGAGGCCCTTAAATTTCCCTCACTGCCCTAAAAAATGCTATCTCCTTTCAGGTGTGCCCTGCCTGCTGCACTCATCCAGTTGCCCCAGTCCTGCAGGATTTCTGCCTACTACAGGCAAGCAATTTACACAGATATCAATTGAACCACTCCACTGCTGCCTCCAGATTCCCACTAGCACTAAGAGCACTGGCAAAGAGCTGCTGCATCTTCAGGGCTGTCTGCCTCTCCCTTGCAGGCAAATGCAAACACCAGGCTCCCAAGCACCAGCCCTCAGTTTGGATTTCTCTGCTTTGCCTGTTTGTCTTCCAGCTCTTTAGCATGTCTTGAATGTGGCTCATTGTCTGCTAATAAAGAAAAGAGCATTGCTCCCCAGCAATGGCAAGATCCCAGCTTTCCTGCCCTGCTGCAGAGCCAATTCCAGTCAGGGAAAGCAGCTATCACTGGAGGTTTTAAATAAACCAGCGCTCCCCCCAAAAACCCTCCTGTTATATAATGCTCTCCTTCCTCTCCTTTTAATGAAAACAACCAAGTAACTGTCTATTTTTACTATGTTAGGGACAGATCCAGCAGCCCTAACTTGTACATGCCCGTCTGGAAATCAGTGGGAGCTCTGCCTGCATGGGAAAGAGCTGCAGGACCACGATCAGGAGTGACTCACATGAAATAGGGCTCCCTGCTTTGGTCTGGGAGAGGCCAGAAAAACACGGGCCACAACATGGTGCACATTTTGCAAGTGACACTTGGTGTTAGCCAAAATATACATCAATACGAAGGAGGCGTGTGGTGAAAGGCACATTCCTTTACCACACTATTACTGTAATATCCCAGTGCCTCCACGTTAATTTGTTCCCAGGAAATTCCATCATCACTATTTCAAGCTTGTGGCTGTTCAAGCCACTCAGGATGATGGGAAATTACCCTACTTAGGAAAACAGAATAATAAAAACAGTGATTAAATTTGCCTTTATCCTAAGTCTGCACACCCTTATCAATCTCTGGCCAAATATTTTTTAGTATAGAAGGATTCCAATTATGCTCTTAATAAACTTTGAAATATCAGCCAGAAGGGAGGGTGTTTGTTTGGTTTTTTCCCATATAGTCCAAAGAATAATCCTGCCCTCAAAGAAATTTCTACAACAAAATGTTTAGAAAAATTCTTATTAAAAGGGATAGTCTGCTCCAGAAGAGCTGAGCATATGCAGTGGTAAATTTAGTGCCAGACTAAATCAGACCTGCCAGTGGTCAGGGCATCTGGACATTGGGTCCAATGCAACCAGCTCTGATTGCTCCTAGGGAAAGCAACTGTGGACTTACCTGCTATGGAAAAAAATGTCCTTCTCAGCTTGAGAATTAGACCTTCCTGAGCCTAAAGGATCATATCTCTTCCAAAACACATTGTGCATTCAGACCTTCCTGCTCTAGCAGTTATGGATGGCAAGAGTCATGTTCAACATATCCACAAACGAACACAAAAAAATTATATTTGACACTACATAGATCTGTCAGTGTTTTTATATGGCAGCAGTTTCACAGTTGAATAGATATCTCATTCTATAATACCTTTTCCGATTACAAATGAAGCTGCTAAAAAAAACAAGCCACTGCTGCAGCCCTGTGCTGTCATCCTGTCCCAGCATGTGTCTTGAGCATCCATACATGCAATGGGGATTATCAAAGAGTCTGTTCTCACATTCCCCATGTCAGCGTGCTTATCTTTTGTTTTTTAAAAACACGGCTATTTTTGCATGGAAAAATAGAGCTGAAAACCTGTTCTGCCTTTGCCAGCTGACAAGTGGCTGATCCTTTATGGGCTCTATTACTGGTGGGTTTGGCAAGGTCCTGCCTTCCCAGAGAGCATCACAGGCACAGGAGACAGCTCTGAACGAAGGTGCCCGATGTGCTTGCACTGCTGATTGCTGTGTGCAGAAAACCTTTGCACACACGCTGGGAGGCTGAGGATGAGTACAGGATTATAAGTTTTGCAAGGCAATTGCATCTTTTTCATTTATAGGATTTGTGTGTATGAGCATGTTAATATAAACTCTGAAAGGAGCAGCTGATGGCAGGGAAATGAGGGGTTGTAGTCAGATATTCAGAGTTTATAAGAAAGAATGTACATATAGATCTGCTCAGTCAGAGTTTCTTTGGTTTCTGCTTTCTGTAAAGCCCCTGTAAGGGGCTGTGTGTGTTGTATTTCCAAAACTTCCACTGTCCTTCTCTGTACTGTTGTGATGCTCCTATTCCACTCTATTGATGTTTGGGAAAAACAGCAGAGGAGCAGAAGAAATGGATTTGTAAGAGAATGCTAAGTAAATTTGAAATGCACAGTACTGGCTTTTTTCTGTGCTGCCAGTCAGTATGGTCCAAGAAGTTATCTCCTCATTACTGGCACTGAGATGACTGTGGTTTCATCTATAATTAAGATGTTCTGAATAGCTGCTTTTCTAGTGTGGCCACAGAACTAAAAGCTCGGAACAGAAAATATAAGTTGGAGTTGTCCTGAAACAGAACTGGCTTTGTAGTTTTCACATTTAAATGAAACACTTGAAAAAAAAAAAAATTAAAAAAAATTGGATGAAATTCATCCAGAGTTGAACTGATTCAAAACCCGACCCCAAACTAAATGTTAATTTCCTGACATTATATTTAACCTTTAAAGTAAGGCAAACACAGGTTATTCATCTAAAGACCTTTTTCAAATGAGACATTTTATTTTTAATATATCTGAACAACAATTTTTAAAGTTTCTTTTTCCCAGCCAAGCTATTCATTGACTCTTAACACACTGTGTTGACCTGAAGTTACAAACTGGGTCAGCCTGCAACACTTCTCTGCCCTCCTAACAAATTCCTTTGTTTAGCCATGTGCAGCTTTCCCTCTCTCATCCAGTGGTGTGTGAAGGATGGACACCATTCCTGTCTGGGAAATGCTGTAAAATAGAGAAGTAAAGCGGCACTGTGAGCATGACATTTTTATGACTTAAGCCAAATACTGCTGAGCACTGTGGGAGTCTTTCCATTGATTTTGACGCACTCTACATCAGGCTGTTATTCCAATGGCTTCACCTTTACTTTGCAAATAAACACGATGAGGACAGGGTGAGCCTCTCTGGCAAACACACGTCCATGCAAATCCTGCTCTCTGTCACAGGGGTTCAGATTTGTTTATTTTTTACATGGCTCTTCTGTATCTGCCTTTTTCCCTCTCTTAGCAGTCACTGCTTGAGCAGAGGCTACGTGACCCATCAGGAGCAGCTCCAGCCCCCCAGGTAGTGGTGCCCCATCTTCTCAGCCACGGCCACAGCTGCAAGACAAGCAGTCACACCAGCATTGCATGCACCCCACATATTTTATGTGGAACAACCTTCCTGGGTTCAGACCATGGTTTTGCCACCTCCCATGCTCACATTTCACCTTGGTGCAGCAGTGTCTGCATTAAAACTTCATTATAGCCACAGGTGCATGGCTTAGGAGGAAACTGGGGTGCAGAGGTTACTGGGCTTGTCCAGGCTGATGAAGGAAGTTGCAATCAGAAATATGAATAATTGAGGTCAGCTTTCCTATCATTTTTTTATCACAAGCCCTGAACAAAGCCCAGCCAGCTGTAAGCTGGGACTGAGTTATCACCATTGTACAAGGTACATTTGCTGGTGAGTTACTGCCACATTTCTGCTGCAAATTTCAATACCTGGAGAAAAAAACCCAACCATAGAGGAGTGAGTTTAGATGCACATTCTTACTTAATACTTCTTTCCATCAAACTGTCACCAAACCCACTCTGTTCAGCACCATCAAATGGTTATTTCAAGTCCTATATAGCATTTCCTTTACATTTTTTTATTCTTTTTTTCCTGTCTTCTGATTTATTGTCTTTAACCTTTGCAGACCCTTTCTGCTTAACTTAGAATATTATATGCCCTAAATCTAAGGATTACAAAACAATTGGAAGTGATTTAAGAATCTGACTCATTTCATGGGGTAGAAAATTGTGTCTTTTTCTCTCTCCACGTCAGAGGCCCTGCTGCTGGAGACAGACACTGAGCAGTGAGGGGACACCCGTGTTTTAGGCAGGCCGGGGTCTCTGCTCTGCACAGCAAATACATTAAGAACCACACAGCAGCCCTGCACTACATAATGAACATGTGGAAGCACTTTTACTACTTCGAAAGGATCTCTGAGCCAAAGAAGAAGTTGTCTGATTTGTCAGCATCTGGGAAGCAGCTCCATTGAGACATGACTGTATTAGTCCTAGCTGTATGCAGCCTTATTAAAGACTTATGCTTTAAGTCTGCCTGTAATAAAAACCTGCTCTGGTAGGAGTTGGGCTTCCTTACCTTACACAAGATCTCTATTTTTAAGTGAGGGTTAGTAACATTTGGTAATGAACTGATGAAACACTTCAAGCTCTTAATTCACCTGCATATATTTTGTTGATGCATATGAGCTTAGCTGAGTTTTCTAAAAACCAGGAGGCTGTGGTCTCTGTCAGGAAGACCCAATGAAAGCCACTGGCAAACCATGGTGTGACCACAGCAGAGAGGCAGAGATGAGATGAGATGAGATGAGATGAGATGAGATGAGATGAGATGAGATGAGATGAGATGAGATGAGATGAGATGAGATGAGATGAGATATGAGATGAGTGGCCTTCCCTGCAGTGGGCCATATGATGAAAACTCTCCTCAGGAGCAATAAACCTGGAAGTTAACTGGTATCCAAGACCCAGAGGGCTTTACTAACAAGGGGGTTTGTGGATCTGACTGTCAAGTGGATGCCTGCTTTGCCCAGCAGCATTTGAAATTCACAGGCTATTGTTGGTGCACTAAAAAGCACTAAGCTGTCTCTGACATCCTGGCTAGCTTTTTCTGGTACATAGAATCCCATGTTTAAGTGGAGCTGCACTGATTTATATTTACTAAAAATCCAGTTTGAGATTATGCTGTGGAAGCCAGCAGGTCTGATACACGTTGGTTTGGCTAAGAGTCATTATTCCTCTGACACAGCTTGCTGCCTGGATTTAGTTCTTCCCAAAACTCACGTGTTCTTGATTTGTATTCCATGGCCAACCTGGTCTCGATCACTCAAGGCCAAAACCAAGATTAGAAAGATTGACGTCTGCTAATAGCTGCCTGGTGGTTTTTCTGGGGTGCTTTATCAACTCTGTCACAAGCAATAATAGGAAGGAGAGGAATTCTAAAGGTCTTGGAGAGCCTATGAACCTAATTCCCCTTGGCTGATTGCTGGAGCCATTTCCCCCTGCCACAATCACCTCTGCCGCGCCAAGGGCTGGCCTCTGAGTCCCCTTTCCCCTTCTCACTCTTGAGCAGCTCTGCAGAGAGCCTGGGAGCTGCTGGAGCTGCAGTTCAGAGGTGATTCATGCCCGTTCCTCGGCCAACAAGTGCCCGCCATTCACATTCAAATATTGCATCTCTCCTCAAGAGCCAACAAGAGACACGAGCTGAGGGAAATACTGAGGACCCTTGTGGCTGTGTCTGCTGGAGTCTTGTTTGTGCAAAGTTTGCCAACATCAGCCCTCATGAGGACTATGGAAGGGTTTTTTTCCTCCAGGGATTAGTTCTGAGATTCAGACAGGAAAACCAATTTCTCTCTCCTCTCGCCGTGCGATGCCCCTCGAGGCTCGCAAACATCTCAGGTATTTTGCATGCTGTAAGGAGATGTTCTCTCCCAGTATGCTGGATTTGTTAAAATATGCCTGGCAGGACAGCAGAGATAGTTTTCTTTGCTCAGAGAGGGATGGTCTGCATGGCAGGAGGTCAGACTAAGCAGATGGCCAAGTATGCAGACCAATGTCATGGCATGAGCCTGGCAGAAGAGTTTAACTGAGAGAATTTTGGCAACAATTAAGAAGAGGACAAGAGGGAATACCACTCAGAAACACTCAAATATGCTTTTGCTCTAGAGGTTCTCACTTCTTTCCTCCCTTTCTCAGGCTTGCTTTCAGCCTGCTCTGCCCAGTCAGAGGGTTAGGTTTTGAGAAGGGATGTCCTGCCCTCCGGGGATCATTGTAGCTGAACCAGGGATTCAAGGTTTCATTCCAGGCTGAATGCAAGCTTTGTCACAGAGGTGGGTGCCTGGGGGAAGTTTTGGTGGCTTGAGTCTCTCCCAGGGAACATGAGCACTAGAAGGAGGTCCTGGAGCAGTCACAGGACACACAAACTGAGAACATGACCCTTGACCACAGGGACTAGGCCCCAAAAGTGCCTGGAGACCACACAGTAAAGAACCAGAAAGATACAGAGAGGCTGGGGGGATGCTGCTGTTCTAGGTTAAGGGAGCATGAGGTAGGGCCCTCCATCCCAGTGTCACCATCATGTTTTGGTCCCAGGGAGGCACAGAGCTGTGGCTGACTTACACAACCTGCAGCTGAACAAAAACTGAACAAAAGACACTCTCTTCTCACCTCCTCCTGTTTGCAACACTTACATCAGAGAAGCAAAAATGAGCCCCTGTTTTTTATGATAAAAGGGATATCAGTTTTCACTGTTTTTTGCCTCCTGTTGTTAGAAATCAGGTCAAGGGGCTGGGTTAAACAATTCCTGTCCAGCCTTTTTTCCAAGGGAACTGCAACTTAACTCTCTTGCTTGGCACTGTTTTTGCTGCCTTTAATCAGGTTAATTTTTGTGGTGGGGAGGAGGACACATCTTGGCCATGCTGGATGACAGTTTATGCTTGCCATCCTGTGTCTGAGTTATTACCTCTCAGGTTGGCACTGGCAGAAAATAATAAACAGATTTTCACAAGTCATGTAAATGACTTCTAATTCACCAGAGAGTTCCTATCCGTGCAAAGATCACTCTACCAGTTATTACTTTGGGGTGTTATATCCAACTGTGAAGCTCATAGGAACAGCAAAAATGAGCTCAAAAGACAAGTTTTCTGTTTATTTTTCCTTCATCTCCAGAATCTGTTTAACCTGAGTTGAAATCCAGAACTGATCCAAACAGTCACTCACCCCTCCCTGCAGGCTCCAGCCAACCTCCCAAACATTTGTTATTCAGAGTGGGTGAACCAGAGTCTGGTCATTCTCATTTAATTTGCAAAAAGGTAATTCTGATTGAGATTCAGAAATGCAGGCGCTTCTTCTGCAAGTACTCATCACTTAGGGCTCCAGAATTGTTGGTGGCAAAGGTCTCTTGCTCAGTCACAGATTTAATGCCACAGCACTGAATCCTCTGGTGAGACTATCATTGCTATGGCAGTCATAGAGAGGGCAGGTCCCAGGCATCTTATCCCCTCTGCTCTGGCAAGACATCCCAGATACTTTGAAGCTGAGATGGAAGTGCTGGGCTTGGTTTCTGTTTCTGTGAGAGGTGTTAAGCAATGCCAAGAGCCTGCAGGAAGCCACTAGAGTGCAAACTGCAAGAAATGCAGATTTGTTTTTGAATCTGTACCTGTGCATGTGGCAAGATTGAAACTGATTCCAGATCAGGGAATTATCCTATCCCCATTCCAGTGGTTTGCAGTGCTGTGAATTCAAGTCTGAGTGAAAGAAATTTAAGCTGTGGAGAAAGAAGTGAAATGTCATTCTTGCCACCACAATGCCTAGCTGGTCCTGGATAAACAAAGCCCAAGATGTACATATTGAGATTGCATTTCTCTTATCTCTGATCAGGCATTGCTGGAAACAGAACTTGTGAAACAACAGTGCGAGAATAACAATTTTCACTGGTGGGAAACAAGCTGTTCTTGGAGTGTATGGGGGGAGCTGACAGTCTCATCAACAGGATCTGTTATAAACTCTGCCCAATTCCTCCTGCACACAGCCCAGACCCACTGAGGGACCTGGCCCAAGCTCAGTGGTAAGGAAATGCCTCCACGTGCTTCACAATTTCACCAGATGCATATCTGCATCTTCAGGCACCTAAACATTAGCAATCTGGCTATGCTCCATGCCCTGTTTTCAAGTGTGATAAATAGATCATCCTATCCCTGGGCTGCTGAAGGAGAAAATGTGTTGAAGGCCAGAAGGTGACCAGATGCTTTGTGTCAGAGACAGCAGCATCTTGGGTGCTGAGGAAGCCATCAAGGAGGGCTGGGTTTTTGTACTGGTCTCATGAGAAGGGACAGACCCTTTCAGTCACCATGGAAGGTGGCCAGGGCGTGCAGCCTGCAGACAAGGCACAAAACTGAGTCCAACGAGACCACAGCATCACCACAGTCTCTCCCAAAACCCAGTACCACTTTCTGTGCCCCTCAGCTCCCTCCCATCTTGCATATGCAGAGAGTAGAAGCCCAGGGGGCTGAGGGAGCATGCCAGCAGGTGCTTTTTTGTGCCCCTGTGTCATGGTGAGATCTGATTGCTTAGAGCTGCAGCAGAAAGAGCTCTGGGTTTCCACCTCCCACCATGTACTGAGGAGCACAAACCACATTTTCCCCCACCAGGCTGAAAGCAGAGGATATGAACAGGGTCCCTTCAGCATCATTTGGGTCTCTACTAACTTTATCTTTTTTACCACAACACTGGGACATTTGCCTGGCAGGGTTTGATCCATGCTGCTGTTTTCCTGGATCACATCAGTAGCAACATTACCAAAGCACTGCCTTTAAAGAGTCTGATCTGTCAGATGTGCTTGATTTACATTCAACACAGCTCCAGAGAGGCAGAAGGCTGTGCTTGAGCAGATCCTATTGCAAGACCGGGGTCTAGGAGCGTGCAAGTGTGTGTGTGCACAAGGGTTCTTGTATTTAGAGAAACAGTGTTTCCCCTCCATCCAAGGCCAGGAGACTGAAATCCAAGCAAGCCGAACCTTCTTTACCATTGATGCCATAAAAACATCTGAGGTTTCAAAAAAGAGAGGAAAAAATGTGTTGCTGTAGTAAGGGAATTGTAATAAGATCTTAGCCTTGGAATAACGTGCTCTTTAGTGAAGCAGCAGTTCTGCAGTGCTTCCACCTCTTGAGATTTGTGAGGAGAAATGTGCCCCAAAGAATGCTAGTTATTCTGAATGGGGAGAAAACTCAGCTGAGGGTGAATGAAAGACGTCCAGGAAAAGCAGAGGAGTGCTGCCCTGCTGCTCTCCTCCCTGCTCCCACCTCCCTTCCTCAGCAGAGCAGAAGTGTGGTGCAGGAGCCTGGGGGGATCCTGGTTAAAGCAGCGAGTTCATGGAAGCACTTAAAGAGTGAGACTGCAGCACAGAGAGGGGAATAAAGTGAATTATGGGTTATGTAGATCCTGGCTGCACAAGAGGGGCATGAACCCCACCAGGAGAGATGGCAGGCAGCTCTCTCCAGTACAGTGCTCCAACAAATCTGACCTGTGAGGGGTTGGGTTGGACGCTGTCCCCAGAACTCTGCTTGTCTTTCCTCCACAGCTCATGTGTTCACGTAGCCTACAGGCTTTGAGAGCTCCCATCTCAGACAGCTGGTTGTCCTGAGCTATGCACTCTTGTCTCTGGCCTGTGGGGACCAGAGCTGTTCATGGATACAGTCAGGACTGAGGTGCTTCCCAAGGCTCAGTGGACACTGGATCCATAGCAGCACAAAGCCATGGAGGTACAAGGCAGCAGAGGAGACTCCCACAACTTTTCAGTCTCTCCTCCATGTCTTGCCAGGGGCATATTTCTTTCAGAGTAGTTTTGGTTTGATCACACGTCAGAGCAAAAGGCTGCAGCGGTCTGTAATACTCATGGAGGGCAATTAAAGGCAATTTCACATTGCCAGTTCTTAAATAAACCTGTGTGATCTGGGCTGCTGTGCACAGGCTCAGCATCATATGTTCAGTGATGTCAAAGCTGAGTTATGGCACAGATTTGATATCTGGGGTTGTAAGAGATAGCTCAATGAGAAACATTGGTTGAATGCTTGATTATTGTGGAAGGAATAGAGGACTGAAAGGAAAATTTTATTTTTCCTTGATCAGTTCATAGTGCCAGCACCTTTGCACAGTGTGAGTTTCCCTGCCTCAGAAAAAAAAAAACTGCAGCAGAGCTGAAGAAGATACAGAGAGGGCAATAGATATTGTCAGAAGTCTGGATTAGTGTCTATGCAAAGGATAAACAGAATAGGATTCTTTATCCAGAAAAAAAAATAAGAAGACAAAACAATCAGTGGATATGAAGACAAAATTGTGATGGAAAAGATGAAATTATTGTTTGTCATCCATCCCCTCCCACAATGGGGCACTTGAAATCACCTGGGACATCTTTGAAGCAGACTGGGGTGGTACATCATCTGTGGGTTGTTAAGTTCTTCAGTATCAGAGGATACTGGGTATTGATTATTTTTATAGTTTTTTTAAAGACACTGGTCAATATCTCACTGGGCAGCACTATGGCAAAGAAGATTATGAAACACCAGAGGACTTGCACTGGGTTCAGGAACCACAATTTTTTTTATATTGCTTAGAAAGTGTTTGGAGCAAAATATCACTATATTTTCACCTAATTTTTGTTTATTTCTAGGCATCTCTTGTCCAGTCCATTGCACTTTGTCAGATCAGTCTGCTTTGTCCCAGAGTAGTGCAGTCCTTGGGTCAGGACATCTGTGAAACCCCTTTTACAGGGTAGGTTCACATCCATCCTTCTCAGTGCAAGTGAACACTTCTGCCTTACTTTGAGCTTGGCAGAGCACTAAAAAAATTAAAATAAATGTTTCCAGTCCTGATGGATACAGAGAAAAACTCAGATATGAAGGAATAGGAAAATGGAGGCAATGCCACCTTCCTGCATTTCAGAAACACAGGTTTCTGGGGAATGGAGCCAGGCTGGTGGGAAACAGTAAAACTCCATTCTGGATGGATATCTCAACCAAGGCACACCAGTAAATATTGTCAGATAGGGTAGGGACTCCATCTTTTTCAGGGTAGTAGCCCAACATCTAAATAAAATGTGACAGCAGTAACTCAGTGAATTTTTCTGAGGACCATTTTATATCCTAACTCTGTATGACTGCTGCCTGGGAGCTGAGGGCTGGCATCAGGGTTGAGATTGTGTGAATTTTAGAGTTTAGCTCTAAACTGAGATTCCCCTGAAGTTTTATGGAAGGCTTCCTGATATCATGTTACCTGTTAGAGGGATTTCAGCAGCTATTCATGCAGAAGAGAGAATTAAGAGCAGGAGTCTCCTCTGACCTACAATCAGGATGAACCCAGCACTCCAGACACAACCAGAACCACCGTGGTTTTTACTGGAAATGGGCCAGCTTTGCAGCTGAGGCATTATCAAAATGCACTGTCTGGGAGCAAGATCAGCCTGAATCTTCAAGATTACAATGAAAGTTGAATATTGAACAGAGGTTAGTCTGGATTTCATCACAAAAACATACATTTTATTCAGGCTAATCAAGGAAGCAGGCTGAGGCAGTGCTTGGGATCTTGACTGTGTGGGTACAGAGGTACAAGGTGTATATAGCAAGATCTGTGTCAGCACAGCTCATCCCAGCAGGCCATGTCATTGATGCAAATTGCACTGCTTGCTGACAGAGCTGCCTCTGTGATCAAAACTCCAGGAAAGCCTTGAGATACTGAATGAACACCGAGCAGAACTTAACCCAGCTGGATGCTGGCTGTCTCAAACCTTGATGCCTGGTCCTAGCTGTTCATTTTGGAGCTTTCTGTAGAAAAAAAAAAGAAAAAAGAAAAAAAAAAAAGAAACAACAAAAAAAAGTGCATTTCTGGGAGTAATTATTTTACTTAACTTTGACAGTTGTTTTGAGATGGAATTGTTCATCCTCTGGACACTGAGGAATCTGAGACAGCAAGTTTAGACTAGATTCTTACTTTCATATGATTAACATTAGATAAATTCCTCACAAGAGTTCTCGAATTTTAATTCCTTCTTCAGATCTATTGCTGACAGCTAAAATATTTCCCTGCAAACTTTCATTCTTTACGTTTAAGGGAAAAAACCTCACTGCTCTAACTTAGTGGAGACTTGAGCAGGTAAGGATTTATAGAACAAATCCTTTTTAGAGTCTCAATCAAATTTTAAATCAAGTGGCTAAAACCAGGCAGTGATAAAATGAGAATGTGCACCACTCCTTTTGCCAGTGGTGGGGCATTGCACATAGCAGGACTTAGTTTTCTTAAGTCCTTCCTAATTTTGGTTACTGTAATATTAAGTCTCTGTTCTTTTGGGATACAAGTGAGAAAATTTAATGGAAATTCTGTAGCAATCACAGTTGCTAAATCTGAAGAAAAGTCACTGTAACTGTGAGGGATGTGCTGACTGCTGGCCTGATCCTGCCACCCAGTGTGCACGACATTTGCCTGCCTGAATACTCCCATTAATCTCTGGGGAGCTATTTACATGCAGCAGAATTACAGGTTCATACCAGCCTTCAGAAACATGGCAGGCATTTGATGCACTCAGCCACTAATTCTGCCAAGGGAATTGGGGCAGATCTTCTGATGGAGAATATGGATTTTTTCAGTACTTTGTTAATAAGGGTGTTCTCCCACATTCATCTGCTATGGGTATAAATATGTACTGAGGGCTAATTTTAATGGATATTGAGATTTTTAATTAACATCTGGAAAGAATTTTGAACTACTTCTCATTGCATATATGCAATTTAGGGTGGAGGGTGTAGGAGAAAAGCTGAATTTTATTGCCCTTCTCCATGTTTAATGAGAAAATTTTGACAAAAAAGCAACTGGGGGAAGGAACAAATCCTCAAAGAGTAGATTTCTAATCAGGGCCAAAAAACATCCACTCATCTACTGGTAGATGTAAGAAGTATCTATATTTTGTTTATTGGCCTCTT
This sequence comes from Parus major, assembly GCF_001522545.3. NCBI lineage: Eukaryota > Metazoa > Chordata > Aves > Passeriformes > Paridae > Parus > Parus major. The sequence goes on from NC_031771.1 coordinate 61,310,087, forward strand.
GCAAAAACTGGTCAGGCATGTCTGGAGTAAATAATTCGTATTTTCAAACATAAACAAACAAAAAAGGCCACATGCAGGATTTTTTGCAAACCACGCCATTGCACATGTGCAAACTTATAAACTTTGCTGCTCTTGCAGGGGTGTAGCTGAGGACAGAAATTCGCTCTTTGAGTTTGGGTGGTTTTGTGAAATACATTTGTAAAAAAAAAACCCCACAGTATGTCTCCTCCAGTCATAAGGCAGTGGTTGGGTGACTGGTTTGAATTAGGACAACGAACAAAGACAAACGAAACATAATCCTGCACGTCTGTACATTCTGGAGGCTTTCCTCTTCATTTGGTGTCAGTACTGAACCAAAAGTATTTAGAGAGGCAATATTATTGAACACAACAAATAGGAAGCAAAGCATAATTTTTGTTAGGGGTAAGTCATCCCTTAGGCAGAGCATTCCATCAGTCTTAACTGCATTTCACTGCACTGAACTATGGTTAATTTGTGGTCGGAAAAAATAGAGGCACTGTGGTTCTTGAAAATTACATACTGTGTTTCCAGTTTAAAGAGAAACAAAAGGCATGTGTTGTAAATACATTTTTTTTCTTTACTTTTAAAAACAAAAGCCCATTTGAATACTCGGTTCAGGTTCTATTTGGCACCTAGAGTCACTACATTATTTCACTGTCCATTTAGGAAAAATTTCTCCAGTGGGAAAAGGAAAATCAGCATGATTGAAGAACTGGCAGCTACAAGTTAACTGTGTTCTTGTGTCAAGCTCTTTACAGCGGTGACAGCATTTGCTCCCTAATCGTACAACTACAGAAACTGCATTCTGGGTTTGAGCAATGACAATTATTAGCTATTAGAAGAAAATGCCAACATAAATGTGGGGCTCTGCCATCATTTGGGATCTTCAACTCAGAAGCATAGCTTTTTCCAGAGGGTATATGCCAAGCATTACAGACTTCAGGCAGGAATTGCTTGTTAAGGTTTCTTTCTTAGGAGGTCAGATTAAATGATCAAAATGATGGGTTTGACCTTGAGATTTTTGGCTTAGGGATTGTCATCTGGGACATGTTTTTTACATAGCTGAGCCTTGACCATAGGAACTTCCTCAACAGAGATATGTAATTTGGATTTTGTTCTGTTTATATTTTGCTTTTAAAGACTGCGTTTTTCTGCAAATCACTGAACCCTGAATATCACCTACTGTTCGTCCAAGAGAGATAATCAAGTAGTCAGAAATGAAAGATTCTCTCTTATTGCTTATGCAATATTTTCGGAAGAGGAAAACTTCATTTTCCAAGGGGGTGAAATGACAGTTGTCAGCTTGAGTAACACGTTGGAGACCTCTCAACCCCATGGCTTGTGTTTCTGGGGATGGAACCACGAAGTCCCGGTAGCTTGGTGTTAAAAAAGACACAGAGGTAGGAGGGGTGATGGAGGATTTTGTATAACTGGTTGGAAGACTGAGATGGATGCTCTGAGCAAGTACAAAACTGAATGTACCTATTGCTCTCACAAATCTATACATCTACTGTCTGTTTTATCTGGGGGGGTTGGGGGGAGGGCTTCTAGGTCTTTGCTTCCCAAAGTGACCTTGAAGCAGAAATTTTTAACATGGCATAAGTCTATTTTGTCCAATTTTTTGTGCAGCTTTCCCAGGACTGTAGTCAGTGTGTCAGCTTGCCTGAGGGAATGTGCACATATTATATTGGTAGGTCTGCAGCTGGGCATTGATAACAACTGCCAGTGGTTCAGCCAGGGCTAGAAACAATGGAAAAAAAGAAAAAATCTCATGATAAACTCACAAAACTTGGCTGCAATTTTGCAAGCACAAGTACTTTTGGAGCTTCAGATAAGCTTCCAAAGGTCTGGATCCAGGTCCAAACAAAACCCAAGCTTTAAAATTATGAGGCTTGTGCATTAATAACACTCATATATTTGCTTCCACTTGGAAATACTAAACATTTTATGGATTTTCACATGCCCCAGTTGGTTCTCTGTGATGGCTGGGATTGTTAGAGTCCCTCTGCCTTTGCAACTATATAGACATCAATAAAGATGAATAAAGCTGGGCAGTCAGATTCTAATTTATGCTAATCATGTTGGATGGCTCAGGGCACTTCAGCACACATGCTTAGCCAGTGACCTTTCACACTCCCCTTTCTAGATCAAAGCACTTTATTCGTCCCCTTCCAAGAAAATCACAAAGACAAAATTCCCATTCAGCATGTCTTTATTAATTTACAAAGGGCCAAATCCTGACGCCTTTAATCTGCTCCTACTCGTCACTGCCATGATTTAAAGAGTAGAGCATTGCCATCAGAGTTCTGGCCCCAAAATCAACATGCAGAATGGCCAAATTTTCAGTAGACATAAATGAGGACAGGACCGCTGCCTTCAGACAGGACCTGTCTATCTCACAATATTTCCTTGAGGCCAAACACTCTCTCTGTGGAATTGATAAATCCCCAATCCATCTTTTATTTTGCTGTTTTCAGCTGAACCCTCACCGTCTTTTGCACTGATTTGTTGCTGTGGCTCTTACCCAGTTTGGACAATTGTCACTGGGTGACCCTCAGAAAGGTGCCCAGGGCTGAGCAGATCCTCAGTGTGTGATAGGACCTAATTAGATAACACAAATCTAGGCTTCTGGTAATACAGATTGCTTCAAAATGAAGCACATTTAGAAAATTCCTACCCATGTACATACAAGAGGATCTATTTGTTGCAATCTGTTCGGGTCTCTGAGTCTCGTTCTCAGGCTGTAACAGGCGAACTCCCACAAAACTCACTTCCAATTTACAACTGTGTCAAGGAGAGGAGAATCAGGGCATCTGATATACACACATCAGAATAAAAAGCATTTTCAGCAATTGCAGATTGGTCACAATTTCAGTTTTCCTCCTCCTGATTAATTTCCATACTTCTAAAAAGTCAAACTTCTGTTCACTCCTTATGGTTTATGCTTGCTTATGTTTGATACTGTTTGAGTGCGCTCTGAAATACAAAGAAAAGTCATTTTCCTTCTCATGCTGAACTTCCTCTTCCAGCAGTGTTTTCAGTCTGACTAAATTTCAATTAAAAATATGGACAGTATTAAAATTATTATTTAAAAAATTCATCAGCTCCAACAGCATTTAGTAGTTGCTGCAAGGAAAAAGGGATATATTAAAAACATTGCAATGAATCTCTTTCCCTTAATAGATTATGTGCTTTTCTACTAAGAACCTTTTCACAATAATCCATGCTTTCTGCAGAATTGTCTTTTTTAACTAAAAACATAAGTAAAATTTAAAACTCAGTATTATAACTAGTAGTTGAAACAGCCAACAAACCTGATGTTTGAGTCCTGCTGGAAATATCAAGATTTTCCCTAGTAAAGCTGCTAAAAAAGGACAGTTCAAGAAATGTCTCTTTTATTAATGTTTCACCTGACATGTTATATGTCTGCTGGAAAGCAATTAATAGATACTGATAATTATCTGAGATTGAAATTTCTGCTTATATTACTTTTTAATGGTGGTTTTGAAATATTAAAAGCAAGGAAATGGGCAGATCAGATGACTGATTCATAACCAAGATATAATGCCACAGAGGGGTTTAATAAAATGAAGATGAATACATGCTTTTAATGAACTAGGACAGAGCTAATATGTTAATGAAACATTAGTTTTCAGATATCTGACCAGAGAGAAGTTCCTTTCTCCTGCTAGTTTGGATCAAAGTTCAATTGGAGGTATTTATCACATGCTTTAGAGCATCAGATAACAAAAGGAGGATCTTTTGAACCACTGCTGCCTTGTGCCTGTTTGGTGCAGTGACATTTTCCTGCAAACCATCAAACACCACTGATCTCAGCACATGCTGTGGGTGCTCCAAAGGTGGTTGTTTTACACGTTCAGAGCTCTCCCAAGGGGCCTCAATGGCTCTGAGGGGTGTGAAAAAATAAAAATTTCCTAGACATAAATGCACACTGGTACAAACAGTGCCACATTAAACTGCTACAGTCACAGCAAGTCAACATATGCGCAGACATACTGAGCTGAAAGGCTGTTATTTCATCTTCAGCTCATACTCTTGTGCCTGGCTTTTGAAAACACACCCATTATGTACAAGTTTGTGCTTACATGGATTTTTGCATTATTTTGAAGCCTCTGTAGCATTCATGGCCTCAGTCAGAGTCCTCCACATGGGGTCTGTAGGATGCCTGCAGGACTCTCGTCTGCTTTGTGGGAGCTTGCATCATGTGACTGATGACTTTTGGTGATAAAAATGTCCTTGAATTAGTAGATGCTGCTGTAGTTCCATTCTATCCTCATAGCAAGAGCCTCAAAAACTTTTGTCTCAAATGTGCCAGCCAAAACAAAGGCCAATGTGATGTTTTAGGGGTTCTGGCTGTGCTGAAAGTTTTGTAGGTACAGTGACAGGCACTGAGAGCAGAGGATAATTTTAAGCCCTACTGCATACTTTACTATATTCCATGTTTTCTCTGTGTCTTTCCCCCCCAGGTATGGCAGGGCTAAGAAAGAGCTCCTCTGATGCAAACATACATATTTGCTGTATGGCCTTGGCAAACTCATTCTATATCCTGGGTCTCACTCAAATTTAGAGGGTCTTGCTGGAACTTAACTCCTATTTCGGAGCTGCTTTGAGCTCCTTGCTGCCCAATAAATTGTTTTTGACAAGTGCTAAAAAGGACTATGTTACTACCCCAGCTCAGGCCAAAGCATTTGGCAGCACAATGAAGGATTTTCAGCCCACTGGCCTGGCTTGCACAATTTGAGTGCAATTCAGTGTCTCCTGGCAGGATGCTCACACTGTGGCCTGCATGTGGATTTGTGCCAGCTGGAGGCTTCATTCCTGTAGAAGATGAAAGGGAGCCAGGTACCAAGTAGATGTTTTACCTCTGTTCAGCTTCCTGCTGTGTTTGTTTTATTTAGAATGATTTTCTTGTTAGGGCTTATTTGCCTGCATGACAATGGTAATCTCCTTGAGAATGATGCAGATGAGTTAATTATTAGAAATGGATCCCCAATTCTTTAGTAGGAAGATGGGCAAGAGAAGCCTTGAAGAGAGTCAGAAATGGACAACTTCCTTATGAACAACTCCTTGTCCTCAAAAGTGATGTTAGGCCTTGGAAACCCAAAGTGGGATCTCTGCAGGAATGAGAGAAGTTGTTTTCTGCACCCCTCTATCTAAATGAGGAAAACTTCAAATAAAATATCTGCAACAGAAAAATCTGGTTTGAGCAATTTAAACTCATGTTACACTCTGACTGCAGAGTCAAAGGAGATATCCTGCAGAAGTGAAAAGGATTAATCTTCCCGTGATTCTCAACACAGTAATCAAACAGGTGCTGCTCTTGCAGACATTTTTTCAGTTTCTGTGCCATGTTCACATGCTCCAAAGATGCTGTGCACTCTGCAGGCAGAGATCCACATGTCCCTGGGCTTTATCTAACATCTAACCTTGCTTTGATGCTATCTCAGATGGGGAAGGTCAGGGTAAATTGCTATCTTTTCCCAGCAAAATGAGTAGATAACCAAAGTGCTGCAATAGAATTTGGCAAAGGAGTCTCCTGTTTAAAGTCAGGCAGTGGCGTTGGCAGTGCTGCAAGGACAGGAGCTCAGGAGGAGCTCTGGGCTGAGCAGCTCTGGGTGCCACAGAGCTGACAGCAGCCAAGGCCATGACCCAGGCAGCTCAGTGGCAACCAAGAGGCAAATGTCCCTTTCTTCCCACTGGCACCCAGGCTGTGAGTGATCAGTGACCCTGGGGTCCGGGCTCAGTGTGGCAGCCAGGGCAGAAGCCACCCAGGGTGGACATGTCACACAGTAAGAGCTGTCATACCTAGAATAATACACAGAACTGGGCTGGGAGGGACCCCAAAGGTCATCCAGTTCCAAAGCCACTGCCATGGGCAGGGATGCCACTTACTGGATCAGGTTGCCCCATACTGAAGAATGGAGTGAAAGGGTGAATAAAAGAGTCTGCATCTTCCCCTCCAAGATGAGCTGTTTCTTCCCAGCTCTCCAGTGGCTTCTTTCCAGCTCTTCAATGCCACAAAGCAGAGACACCCACAGGGCCCACTGCTGCACCCCAGGACTATTTGTGTCTGGTCACTGTGGCCATATCACACCACATGCTCTCTGTCCCTCCCCTCCCTTGCAGCACCTGGCAGCGATGGCATTGCCACACGGCTGACACAGCACTGCCACTGGCAGGGGACACGCTCACATCAGGCCACCAGCACACCATGGGGCAAATCCCACTTTTCCATGTCACACATTTTTAAAATCAATAAGGACACATAGTGTGACAAGCTATGGGGGAAGGTGCACTAACATCACTGCTGAAATGCCGAGTAATCAGGAGGAAGTGAAATGAAAATCGAGTAGCCAGCTAGCTTTCCAGGGAATCTCAAAGGAGTTATATACATTTATATACAAATATAAAAATTGATGTGCATATTTTTATATGCATCTATGTAGAGGAAGAGGATGTCTTAAGAAAAGAACTTGCAAAATTCCTGCTTTTCATCTGGTATGCTATTTCCTCAGATAGTGTGAGTGACTGATGTGTATAGAGGTTGCTACACATCTATTTCCTATCACAGACAGAGCTATTACTTAAGTAATCAATATTTAATCTCTATTAGGGAATGTCATTTTTAAACCTACTTTAAAAAGTGCATGTGCAGCACTTGATATTAATCACAGCCAGGCAAATCTGTGCTGGACTCAGAATCTTTTCCATATTTTAAGGGAGGAACAAGCTTTTCATGGGAAGAAGAGGAAGGAAAAAAACTCAAATATCTTTGATAGTTCTGACTATTTCAGACAATGGAATGAGTCCAAAATAGCACAGGCTTGATTCATACCCTGATTTTTGCAAGGGTGGTAGAGAGCATGGGGAAAGGGTATCAGCATCTGTCAAAAACTGCAGCCAGGGCTGGCTGTAATGATCCCTCTCCTCTGCTCACAGAAAGGGGGCTTGGTCAAAGCTGAAACATCTTGCAGAATTATGTCAGCTCATAGCTGGAAGTGCTTGGGGCAGACTTTCAAAGAGGAACTCAGCTACTAAAGGCTGACAAGAGACGTGGAGATTCAGAATTAATCTATTCCCTGCCTAACTTGGGGTGATCCCAGAAGAAAATGCTGGTCTGGGTCAAATAGTGCAGAAATTTGAATCAGTTCTGGTCAGATTGTTCTTGTTGCTTCTTCAAGTCATAATTTCAAAGCAGCCCCAGCAGACCAAGACACCAGGTTTATGGAGCACCTCCATCACTGAACCCAAAATCCAGGAAAGGTTTTCTGTACTTATTTTTATCCTTTAGATAAGATGTGATCTTCCCTGTTCCTGTGTCTCAGTGGTTGCTGGTGGCCAGATTGGTCTTAATTACACTGGTGTGAGCACAAAGTGTTCCTCCCTGGTCCCTCACCTTCAGCCCTGCTGCTGTGCACTCCACCCCAGCTGCATCAAGACAGCACAGGGACTACCAGCCTATCCCTTTTAAAAACCTCCCTCTCATCTAGCAATATAGATATTTATGCTAAAACGCCCTTTTTCATCACTCAGAGCTATACAGAAGGTGAATTTGGTAGGGACTAGATGGTGTAACTTCTCTAGATTTGAAGTGAAAGTTCTGCCACTTTTAACAGTATTTGAGGAAATCAAGAAAAAGACAAAGATGAGACACAAAGGTGTGTGTCCAGCACTGAAAGATGCCCAACAGAGCAGTTGTCCTACCTTTTGCAATGATATGAACTTGTGGCTGTTCTCATAGAAATACACAGAAAATTGGGGCAAATGTAAAAGCAAAGAGAAGTTCTGTTTGGATGTGACTTGGCTAGAGGTTTTGAGAACACATTTAGGTATTCAGCATGAAGAAAAGCATGGGGGGGCTGAGATTTATCAGGAATAAACACTGAGTCAACAGAACTCCATTATTTACTGTCACGGTTCAAGGCCAGAAGAACGCACCAGGCACACAAAGGACACGCTGGCTCAAGGCTGCTGAAAGTTAACGTTGTGCAATATTTCTGCAGATGTGGAATGACAAACTATTCCAAAAGCCAATGCTCAGTTCAGCTGAGAGTGCAATCAGCAGAGAGAATGAGCATAGAGCAGCATCAGAAGGAAATATCTAGTGAATTATACTAAAAAATATGTATTTATGCCCTTGGTTTTGTTTGCCTCCAAGTCTCTGCTCTCACTGTCACCAAATCCATTGTGCTCCTGGGCTCCTGTTTGGAGAGAATCTCAGCACTTTTCATAATAATAATTAAAAAAAAAAAAAAGAAAGAAGGCTCATTGTGACTGAGGGAATAATTTATTTCAGGATCTGCTCCTTACAGACAGTGCAGATGTGCCAGGGTTGGCTCAGATTTATAAACAGCAGGGACACTGGTTTTTACTCTCCTGGGTGAGGTAACTGTGTAAGGCAGTGACTGCTGGGGTCACCTTATCTCCTGCTTGGCATGAGTCTGAGAGAGTGTCTTGAGTTATTTCAAGACAGATGCTGTGTGATGACTGGTTTGGTCATCCTGAGGATTCTGACTATCAATGGACCCAGAGCCTTTCATTGTGCCTGGTCCCACCTCTGGAGCTCTCCCATGTCTGACAACAGCCCCTTCCAGGAGCTGCAGGGCAAAATGCAAGGAACACACAGCAAATGTACATTAAATAACTGATGCACTGGAAAAGCTTCCAATCTCTTGTGGGAGATTCTTTCTCAGATTTGTAGAAACTTGCATTCTCTCTGAAAAGGAATATTTTTGGTATTGCTGGAGATGTTCTCAACAGTAATGGATAGGACCTTTTTTCTTTTTCTTTTTTTTTTTTGATTTGCCTGAAGAAAGGTGGTTTCACTTGTTTCCCCTCCTGGGAGAGGATCTTAGAACAAAACACCCCCTGATGAAACTTAACCATTTTTTAAATGTTCTCCTGGAAATCTCAGGGATAGTGAGGATGAGGCAGATTTAACAAAATGATGAAACACAAATCTGTGATAGCTGAAAACACTTGCAGGAGTCACAGAAGATGGATAGAACCCAAAATCTCCACTTATTCTTAGATTTTTCAGTATCAAAGACTCCTTCTGTGTTTGGCTTAAGATTGAAGACTTGTTCATACTTCATAAAAATTGTTTGTCCTCACCTTCTTCAAGCAGTTTGTTTTAAACTCAGAGCTCTGTGTTGAGACACTTTATTTATGGCTGCAGTATCAAGATAGGTCTTGGCAACATCTCCTCCTACAAATTACAAGTATTTATAAAATGGTTCAAACCACTGTGTATACACAGAGATACTGATTAATAGACACAAGACAGCAGAAGCAGAACTTTTCCAGCAATGTCTCTACAGCAGTTTTGAGCTGAAACTCTGTGATGCACAGCCTTGCTCCAGAATTCACTGTTCCAGGCTTCTGCTCCAAACGGGGCTGTAAATTACCATTTCAATGGCTTAGCTTTAATTAACCATTTTCCCAAGCAAGATTCCAAATAGTAAAAGTGAAAGCTATGGGTATCAATTTCCAGGTTTTGTGTTATTATGCAGCCCTCTACCTACTTTTGTGGGGTTTTATTACATTTTCTAACTTTCCCTAATCCCATATAAATGATCAATATTTTTTTTTTTCTGACTCCTAAGTGACTCTCTCTAAACCCTGTGTAATACCCAATACGTTTTGTTCCCATTTGAGGGTTTGCATTATTTCAAACAAAAACACAATCTCAGTGAAGTTGAAATGTATGGTTTTGGTTTCAGGGCTACCTCTCTCTGACATAAAACTACTAAACCTATATTGAAATATATGTGATTCTACCATAAACGCCCCTTTTATAGAATGCACCTGGAGAATATAATGGAAAACATATTTGTTACTCTTGTAAAACTGAGCAACCGTTCTTTAATAATATATAGTCCATTTGATATTTAAAAGGTCATAATTTTACACAAAGAAAAGAAAAATGCAGGCAGGGTAAAAAGTAACATTAAAAAATGTAGCTGAACATCTCACACATCTGCTTTTGTATAAGGCTGACAGGAGCATCTGACTCCATGCAGCTCCCTGTAATCACAGACAGACCAAGAGGACATTTCTATACCTCACTGCCCCTCAGATTCAGCATTTCCCAGTCCATAACAATTTCACCTCCCAGTCCCATGGGAGATAAGAACACAATTCCTGTATTTTAATTTTCAGTGGGGAGAACTGATGTGTGGGGTGGATAAACACATTTCCAAATGCCACACAGGAAGCCTGCAGGAGAGCTGGAGCAGACCCAGGTTTGCCAAGTGTAAGATCAAGTTCAAAGAGCCTCATCCGAATGGCTGCACATAACGTGAATTAGGAGCCCCAGGAGACCACATGCTACCTGACAGTGCAGGAGTGTGAACCACTCCACAGAGGAATACAAACTTCTGTACCTGGAAAGCAAAGTTCAACAGCTGTAACAGCTCTCGTGGCCCTGGGATCACATCCTGATCATGGATGTGCAGCACCAACAAGGAAGAAGTGCATTCCTGGAAGAAGTCTAAAGTATCACCCTTCCTTCCAGTCAGACTGTACAGGGAATGACAACCACCTTTGACATTTTCCTCACCTAATTTACACTTAAAGAAATGGAGACCCTACATAAACTTTAAGAACTGGGAGACCTCCCTGCCCCATTGAGGCATTCCAGTAGGGAGAGTGATTCATGGGCAATGATAGGACAAGGGGAAATCATTTCAAACTAAACCAGGGGAGATTTAAATTAGCTATTAGGGTGAAATATGTTTCTCAAAGGGTGGTGGGGCACTGAAGCTGCTGACCAGAGAGGCTGTGGATGCCCCATCCCTGGAAATGTTTGAAACCAGGTTGGATGGAGCTTGCCATCCACCTGCCCTTGTGGGTGGCCCATGGGAGGGTGGTTGGAACCAGGTGACCTTTATGGTCCCTTCCAACCCAAGTCTTTCTATGCCTCTATGTATGACAGCTCTTACTGTATGACATGCACCCAGATGGGTTTCTCCCTTTTTGAGCCTGGTTTTATTCAGATTGATGGTGAAATTCCCACCAATGAACCGAATGGCTTAGGGCATAAACAAATGGAAGGATTCAGGAGCCACCATAGTTAGCATTGAGAAGAAGGTGCCACTAAGCTTTTGGAGAAGACTGGAGCCCTCAGTGTTCTTGTTCTATTTCTCAGTGAATTCATGTGTAAAATGTCATTATTACTTTCCAACTCTCTCTCTTTTTTTTTTTTTTTTTTAACTGAACTTTGGCTGTGCTTTTACAGCACACCAAACACAACTCCTGCTCATAAGAAATTCAGTCTGGCAAGAAGTATTGTTTACTTAGACAGAAACCTGTGTGTGTAGGTGATATAATCACCCCCCCACCAAAGCCCCATGGCACAATATTGTTGGGGGAAGGATGGCTCTTGTTCATTAGATACAGGTTGCATATGGCATTGTCAGCTTGTTGTGGGCAAAATGTGAAGAATTTCCTCTCCCTTACCCCATTTAGTAGTAGTGATGGACTTAGCTGAACAAGGAAGGAATTGGTCTTTTTTTCTTTCTGTCTGTCTTTTTTTCTTCTCTTTTTTAAAAAAAAAAATTCTTTTTTTTTTAATCTTTCAGTAACTTAAACTTTAAGAAGTTTTTGGCTTTACTGCCTTTGATTACAGAAGTCAGATGAACAATTTGTAATGAGCAACAATTTGCATTAGTCCATCAAATATGGTGGGGTTCCTTTTAACTTGTATGGAAAAAATGTTTTCCTTCAATACAAATGCTTGCTTTCCTTGAAGAAAACAAACAAAAACTCCAGAGCTGAGCTCTGCAGCAAATGGTGTCTCCAGGAGCTGAGGGCTCCATGATGCAAATCCTGATGGGTACACCACAGCCCTTGCTCCCTGCTGGCATGGGAGGCTGCCTGGCCCTGTACGTGCTGGGAGATGCCCCCTGCTCAGGTCCTGGTCTGATGGGCTCATCCCTCCAGCTGCTCTTCATTTTCCTTCCCTCTCAATGTCAGTTTATCTCCCCCCCTTCATATCTCTGCCCCTTCCTTTGTTTTTCCTTTCAACTAATCCCTTCCTGCTTTTCCCCTGGCCCCTTCTGTGTTACATGCACACACTTTTCTATCCAGGGAAGTTCATTTAGATTAAGGGAAGGGATAGATTTAAGAAAGAATAGTTGTTCCTTAAAAACTCCACACAGAGATGCCTTAATTCTGGAATAAAAGCATTTTCAAATGAACACAGTTCTTTCTCTGCAGAAAATTAAACCAATTCAGTTTGAAATCCTTCTGCTAGGATTGCAAACACTCATCTGATCATGCACAAATTTAATTGGGAACATCTCCCCGTGCCAAATTTGCCATAAAGACAAGATCCTGCTCCACTCCCAGGCTTGCACAGATACCCCTCCAAACCATTCAAAGAAAGCAATACATCTGCCTCCCAGCCATCCATGAAGAAATCAGGGAGCTAACATAATATTTGCAAGCCAAACTCTGCTCACTCTTCTGTACTATTTGTCTGTTTAGACTGCAAACTCTGGGGTGAGAAAAGTTTCTCCCTCTGTTTTTTATGTGGTGCCTGGCACAGAGAGATCCCAGCCTTCATTGTCGGGCCATGGCACAGCAAACAATGAATTCAGAAAAAAGGGTTGTGCTTTCACAAGTGCCTCCCTGTGCCAGGCAAACTGAACTCCCTGTGACATCTGCGGGGCAGCAGCTTTCACCTAACCTGACTTTAGGAACCAAACTTAGCCAGCTGCTCTCAGAGGCTTTCTTCACAGAAATGTGGGAGAAATGGGCTCCTCTAGAGATATGAGAGAAAATGTTCAGAGCAGAAACCACAAAACTTCTCCCCAGCAAGCCTGAGAGCCACAGGATTGGTCTTGCCTCAGTTGAGTGCCTTGGGTTGTATTTCCAAATACACCTACAGGCATTTTCCCCTGACACAGAGGAAATTTTATGAAAAAAAAGGAAGAATGCAACAAATAGAAAAAGGATGAGAAGAGGACATGCCTCAAATTTGCATGGAGCAAAATGATGAAAGTCAAACTGAGCAAAGGTTAATATCCAGCTGCACTAGCCAAGTCTTCAGGCAGTGAGTAGCTCCATGGCTGCTCATGTGCTCAGTGGGTGGCCACTCTACATGTATGGTGGTGTTGGGATGCAGCCTTTGTGCTTCCCACCCCAAAACTGCAACTTAGTGCACCACACCTGCAGCAAACCTCAGTGCAGCACTGGGCACTCCTGCAGAGAGCTCCCAGCCCCAGCATCACAGCTGTCTTATCTTGGGTGAACTCCTGGGTGCAGCATTTGGAGATCCCAGGGTGACAGCTAATCCTTCAAAGGATTGAAGCTGCCCAGTTGTGCTGGTTCAGCTGCCCATGTGTTTTGAATGAGGAGCAGCAGAAAATAGATACTTGACTGCAAAAAAAAGCCAAGCTACCCATGAATTCTTTCATGGTCACTCACTGTTCTGCTGCTTGCACTGAGGCAAAACGTGTTCCTCAAGGCCAGAGCTGACACCCACAAGCTGAAGGCATGGTTCCCCTTGTGGTGATGGTGACTGAGTCCATGGTGCATGAGCAGCTTTGGGACAAAACCCAGCCTCTAAGATAATGCCATTGGAACAGCTCTTTGACTTTGGCAGCAATCTGAGATGATGATCCCCGGCATTCAGATTGGCAGCTAACAGAGTTTTGCTGTATATCTGGTTGCCTATCTGTAGCTGACATTTGCTACTTACTGTGCAGGAAGAGCCCCACACAAACAGCAGCACGTTTTCCTACCTCTGTCAATCTCTGCTAGGAACTTCTGTGGGACAGGGGTTACATCCTGCCTTGTAATTACTCTCCAGTGCTCACAAGAACGCTTCTAAGCCTGAAAAGCTGGCTGGAAAGCTGGCCAGACCTCTCTTTACCATTGGGAAATCCACTGACGTTCCAGATTTAACAGGAGAGACAGGAAATGACCTGTAGCATCAACAACCATTGACATTAATTTCAGCTGAAAGGGGACACCGGCAGCCGAACACTCATACAAACTCATTTCCTCTCCACAGCTGCTGCAGTCTCCAGTTCAGCTGAACTGGAGTTCAGGGCTGTGGTGAGACATCTTGGTCACATCTATGCTTGTAAAGTAAACAAGAGCACAGCACCGTTTGTGTCCTTGGGAAGAGGACCTCAGCTGGGTTTCTCCAGGGTTTCTTGGGAATGATGGCTCCTCAACAGCCCAAGCTATCATGCTTAGTGGTCCCAGAATTCCTACACAGCCACTTCTCTCTTGCCTCTCTTCTCTCTTGCACTCACTCTTCAGCTTTCTGAACCATCCCAATCTCTTACAGCACATTGTCAATGTCACCCACAAGCTCATGGACAAATTATTGTGCCGGTGGCTCCAAGTGAGATTCCAATCTCTGAGTCTCAGAATTCAGTCCTAAAAGGCAATGGATTTGCCCTGAGAGAAAAACAAACCCATATATTCCTGAAAAAATCCAACAGCACATACATGTTTGGGACCAGGCCTGTGGCTGCCCACAACCCAGAGGCTGTCTGATCTCCTGCAGTCATTAGTGCTCTAGGGAAAGGTGTCCCTGCCCATGACAGCAAGTTGGAACAAGATGACATTTAAGGTTCCTTACAACCCAAACCAGTTTGTGATTCTGTGATTCTACGAAGACAGGGACATTTTTGAGCAGTTGAGATGCGATTCCAAATAGCTCCTTGTTTTATTGCAGGTGTTGAATGGCCAGTCCAAACTGCTATTACCAGCCCAGGACTGCTAAGGCTTAAGGCATTCAAAACCAGGCAAGTTATTGGAAGTCATGCTGAGTTCATCTATCTATAAATTGACCATCCTTTTATTTTGTTCTTTAAGGAGATTTCATATGAGAAAATAAATCTGGAAAAGTCAGAAACCTCAAGCAGTTATGTTCCAGCTAAGGGTGTTGTGAGGCTTTCCTCACCTCTAGCTATGAAGCCCATAAGTCCAGAAATCCTTCCTCATACAATAGATACTGGGATCTCTTGTGCTTGGCCCAAAAGAAGCCCACAGCTGTCTGCTGCTGGCTTTTCTCTTGGTCTAGGCTCTCATAAAACTTCCACAGATGTTTGCCTTTGGGGTTGAAGCTCTTCTCATGCAGCTTAGTGCAAGTAGCCCTTGCAGTGTGCTGCTTTGCTGAACTGGCAGAAAGCTGCTCTGGATATTATTGTTATTTGGAGAGCAATTTTCTCATGAATTGAAATAAATGACTGAACTTGTTTATGTTACATCATGGAGGGGGATAAAGCCATCTATGCAGTTTCTCCTGCTCTGTTACATATATATGCACCAAACAGGCGCTTTGGAAAATCCCCCCTGAAACCAGAGCTATAAAGTTAGCAGTTAATCCAAGGGGACTAATCTTCATCCAGTGTCAGTCTGCAGCACCTCTACATGTGCTGGCTCAGGATGTGGCCCCAGCACCAGGGCACTGCTGTGCAGCAGGGACCAGAAAAGGGCCCAGAAAAGGAGACACTGCTGCCATGGGGACTCTCTGAGCTGCTGGGGGATTAGCAGGTCTCATGCCAGACTGGAGCAGTGTGGAAATCAGGTGCATTTTTATTGCTGAAAATATTTGAGGAGCCAGAAAAAAAAAGAAAAGAAAAGAAAATCTCAATGCTGTTTCTGCTTTGCATAGCATTGTCTGCTCCATCTCCCTAGAACAGCTCAGTGGTCTCAGGGGTCACCTTCCCTTTTGCTGTCCCCATAAGCAGCATGTGTTTTCTGTTGGGAAGGAGAAAGAAATAAGAGAGGCTGCTCTGAGGGTGGGAGAGGTCACTCATTTAAGGCTTGTTCTTAATCCCTTTTCTGCTGCAGACTTCCTGTGTGTCTGTAAAAGCAGATCAAACCAGGAACCATGGCATCTCTAATATTATCCTTTAGCAGGTGACATCTCTGTTGCCTCTCCATGAGCTGAGTGAGAGCTATCAAACCTCCTGTGCCTTCAGTGGGAAAGGCAAAATAGAGGCATCCCACTTTTCAAAGTACTTCTGCATGTGTTTTTCCCCACCATATTTCAGGTAGAAAGACATTCAAAAAGAAGCTGTTTTCCACGTAGTTTCACATTTTAAAATTCTTCCTTATGTTTTTTTTTTCCCCGGTAGGTTTAAGTGAACAGCAGTTTTCTCTAAGGGTTCAGAAATCTTTTTTATTTTTTCCAGCAGTAGATGTAGTAGGGTGAGGGAATAATGAGCATAAAAATGTGAATTAGAAGGGAAGGAATGGAGGAAGGAAGGAAAGAAAGAAGAAAATTAATTAAAAATCTAACTGATTTAAAAATGGCTTTTCAAAAATATTATCTTTCTGGTAAAAATTAAAATTATTTTTCTGCAAAATATTTTCTTATTGATGAATCACATCTTAAGTATTCTTGCAGTCAAAAACATTTGCTTTCATCCTTATTTATTTCTGCATTAAATGAAAGCAAGCTGAGATGTGGGGAATTGCTTTGACGGAAGGCATTTTCTGAAATCTGTGTATTGCTTAAATTCCATTCCAGATCTGTTTCAGACTTACCCAAATTGAACGAAACCTGCAAAGTGTTTGAATTTCACCCATCACTGCTGTTAATCCCTCTTTTCTTCCTGTCACAAAAGAAGAAAGGTTTCATCTGTGTCCCTGGGAGGCATCAGAAAGATGAAGCTCCCTCCTTTATCCCACATTTAATTTTTTCGAGAAGATTCAGCTTCCAGGATGCTCAGGTACTGCTGGCTGGACTGTGTAAAGGACTTTGAGGTGTGTGTGTGTGTCTTTCCCTCCAGCTACAGGCAGCATCTGTGCTGGTAACAACCTTTTGGGCTGTGAGATGTGAATTTCACGCTGTTTCAGCAGGACACAGACCCTGGTCCCAGACTGATCCTCCACCCAAGGCAGACCTGGCCCGTGCCCCCAGCGATGCTGAGGTGTGAGCAGAGCTGGGGCCAAGGGATGTCCTGCACTGCACCCACCAGACCCTGTCAGCCTCAGCACTGCCCTGAGCCAGGGGAGGCATCTCTGCCTTCAATAGCTTTTAAAAGATTTTCTTTCCTCGATTGTATGTGGTAGCCCTATGGCAAAGAGCTCCCCCTCTTTACTACACACTGGGGAAAATGACTCTTCTTTTGTTTCTTTATTTTTTTCCTCTGAACTTGCAACTAACTAGTTTCATCTGATGTCCCCTGGCTCTTGTCTTAGAAAAGACAGCAAACAGTCATCTTCTATTCATATTTTCCAGTCTTGCGATCTCTATCATATCCCCCTCAGTGGTGTCTTTCCCAGCCTGGGGAATCAGAGTCCATTTAATTGCACTCCTAGTCTGTTTGAAAATTAAATTAATCTGTTTAATTTTCTGTTTAGTCTATTCTTAACCTATTGTTAGGCTTTGGTGGCCTGGAGCCACCCTGGTGTCTGGTCTGTGCTAGACTGCTTTATAGGGCCCACCAAGAAGTAGAACCTCTGGACATAAGCTCAGCAGAGGCTGGAACCATCTCATGGCATCTTGGACACCAAAGCCCACCCTGAAGTACTCTTGAAGGATGCCAGTCCCACTCATTGACTTGACAGCCAGGCTGAAATGGTTATTTTCCTCACTCAGTCTGATAACAGCAATGCCAAAAATGATGAGCCTGGGCCCACGAACACCTTTGCCCCAGTAGAAGGCAGTGCTCAGTGAGGGGATGTGTCCCTGTGGGCACAGCAAGGAGCAGACCCAAGCAACCTCCCTCTCTGGTCATCAGCCTTTGGGTTTTCCTCACCCCAGTGTATCCACCCCTCTGTGGATCTCTATGACCTTATAAGTGACCCTGGTGCTGAGCTGACTCCTCACTGGTGGGGTGCTGTGAGCCTGCCCACAGTGCACTGCACCACTCCACACTGCTACTTGTTTTTCCTAACTGGTTTTCTTTCCTATCTCTAATTAATTCAGCCCCGCTCATTTACGATCACATTAAGTGACACGCGATAATAAGCAGCAGAGGGAAGCCTCTCTGGAGCAGAGGGAGGAGGGCTCAGCATCTGGCAGAAGCTTTGCAGGACCAAGCCTCTAAGTGGCTGCAATTCAGTGACGATTTAGCTTATTTGACCTGCGAAATGTATCCCTGGAATGCATGCTTGCAGCTGTCTCTCGTGCGCACCTCCTCAGCATCAAAAGCTGCTTATGCCTCCTTTTCATCTGCACCAGATGGGGGCTGTGACACCAGGGACCTGTCTTTTTTTCCATGCCATCCACACAGGACTTGACAGAGTGAAGAAGAAAGGTACTTCTACCTTGGATAGACCTGCCAAATGTGCCCTGAAGACCCCCCACCCTGCGTCTCCTAATTCCACCAACATTGTCTTGCAGCATAAACCACTCCAGCTCTCTGTTTTCTTTCAAAGTGTATTTGTTTTACAGCTGACATGTTTATATATGTTAACTGTTTGCTGTAGATATCTGTCAGCTTCAACTGGCAAAACCAAAGAATAAAGAAAGAAAAAAAAAAAAAAGAAAAAGAGGGGTTGGCTGTAGGCCAGAGGTATGTTTCTTAAAAGCACTTTGATTTTTGTCGCATGGTTTTGCACAGAAAGAGAAACGAGAAGGAGGGTGGACTGGCAGACAATATTGTGCTTTAAATACTGTGAAAGAATTTCGTACAAAAATGTACTTTACTTTTCAGATATTAGCCCAAGATCCATAAAAACTTATTTTATAGTCTTAGAAATGATACACAAACCTTGGTATACTGTTTGTCATAAAAACTGCTCTAAGGAGGGAATCGTGCATTATGCTTTTCAAAATATGACATTTATGAGCTGCCTCTGATTGTTACCAGAATGTTTTTTGATGAAATAGAAAATGTGTGTCTGTGTGTTCATGTGTGTGTGTTTGTGTGTACATACAATAAGAGGATGTGTCACTGAGAAAGAGACAAGTACTAAAAAATGTTCTTTACTCAGCCCAGAAGTTTTCATCTTTCTCCCTTTCAAAGAAAAAAGCCCTCAACCCCTCCTGCCAGTGAGAGGAAAGGCAGAAGTGTCCATTTCTTCAAACTTGGAGAAAATCAGCAAAATTTCTTGAGATTTCCTCTCAAATAAGAACAGGGGCTAGTGCTGTGCAAAATCCCCTCCCCTCTGAGATAAAACTGCAGCACTTAAGGATGAAGGTGGAGGGACATGAATCTGTCCCCAGGCCAAAGATATTGGCTCAGGTTTCTCTTATATGTTTAAAAAGGTCTTAAACTGGAATTACATGATGCTTATGCCTTCTGCCAGTCCTTGCACTCAGTGCCAAATTGCTCCTGGTTGATGGGATTCACTGTCTCCTGGGCACTTTTTACACTGTGAGATGTACAGGCTTGTCATGTTGACACATTATTTTCTGCTGGACTGTTTCTGCACCTTCCCACCCAAAAGCTGGTGGGAAGTCAGACAGTGACTCATCCTATGCACTCTTGCTTTTTAGAGCGCCTGAAGTTTTTCCAAAGAGGCAGTCTTTGTCTCTTTGAGAGTTAGGTTGTTTTGCATCATTTTCTGGAGTTTCAGGTCTTTGGTATTTTACTGCATGGCACTGCTCCTCAAAGGGCAGAAAGCCATGAAATCTTTACAGCTAGGCTGTGTTTTTCTTCATTTATGGTTAGGGCAAGGCTGAACCCAAGCTAATGACCCCAAATGAGACACAAATTAATGCTGCTTGGGGACAGACCCATATTCTTGCAACCTTGCAGCATCTTGCAGCATTAACAATGGATACTTGAGGTGAAGTTGGACCTGTTTAGAAGAAATGATGGAAGACTTTGTGCCTGCAGTTATGGAGTGAGGGATCCAGATGCCTGGGATCTGTTTGTGTCTGTTATTTGCAGCTCAGTGATTTATTAGCAAGACTCTGGACACAGACCATTCTGGGCAACCCTTTCCTAGATCTTGGGTTTCAGATAGCAGGGAAGGCAGACAGACTGTTTTCAAGGGATTCAAAAGTACTTTGAGTCTTAACTGCTGCCTGAATCATCTCACAAAAGGCATACAGTACAGCAAAATGTTACCCTGCAGACAAATTTCATACAAAATGACTGTATAAAGCACCAGTGTTTATACATGAGGCTGATGTGGGTTGAAGGGCTGTTTGAAATGGCTGTGGATAGTTATGTAATTATTTGAGAACAGTAGAGCATAATAAGTTAATATAAACATTGAAAAAGACAGTATGAGTTCACTGGATGCTTACATGAATCTGTCATCTTTCTTAAAAATGCCTTTCTTCAAATATAAACCATGTACTTTGTGGCTAAGGAATCAGAGGTGCCCAGTTATGTTTGATGGGGGAGCAGGGAGATGGATGGGCAAGGGGAAAATAACTAATCTCCATCTGGAAAGGCTGCTGGGCATTTGGTGTTTGCCAGCTCTTTGGACAATGCCTTGGTGTCCAGCTGATTGGGTACCAGCTTTGAATCTGACCCTTAGTGAATCCTAACATGTGAGATGAGCTCTACCAGAATGTGTGGAAGTAATTGGTGTGTGAGGCAGAAAGTGATAGCAAAGGTTGTGTGGAGGTAACGCCTGGGTGAACCACGTGGACTTCATGAGCCTCAGAGCATCATCAAGGATGTAAAACAGGCAGTGCCTCCTTATGGGTGACTGGTGGCAGGTCTGCTCCAGTGATTTCTGTGACAAGTAGGTTGCTTTTTCCATTTAATGTGGTATTAACCAGAACGGCAGAAATTATGATGTGAAATCTCTTGAAAAGATAATAACTAAGAATGATAATCTTGTGGTTAGTGCATATGTCTGCTTTCCCAGAGAGGATTCCTTTTCAACATGACATATTTCTGATAAAATATCTGCTCTCTTACTGGTCTATTTCTCCATTTGGAGTATTTAAGGATATATACTTAAAATGTGGTGTTTTTCTAACTGTTTTCTATTCAGATTGAAAGTTCTTCAGGGATAAGTTTTGTGCTATCACAGCACCTGACAAATGGAGCCATGTTTCACAGAAAACCCCTGTGTTTGAAAGATCACATTTTCAAATTTTCTTTCTCCACCTCTCTAGCTGAAATCACGGGGGTTTTATGCAAGAAGTAAGTAATTCATCTGAAAAAAAAAAAAAGTGTTGTTTATTTCTTTCCCCCTCAAAGGCAGGCCCCTTATTTTTGACTGCATGATATGCTGCTAAGTGTGAATGGGAGCCTGGCATCCAACAAATCAAAAGGATATGGTTTAAATAATGATTACAGTAGTATAGCTTCTCCTTTCCTCAAAATCAAGTACACCACAATCCAATGCTGGTGTAATTCCTCACAGGTCTGAAAGTATGTGGCAGCTGACATACACCACTGAGTACAAATAAGGCACAGTCAGTGTCTCTTCCTGGAAAAATTCACTTAGAATTGGTATTTTCTGGACTAGAGCTGGCATTTTTCAGTAAGTTTATCTTAAACAACAAATGAAGCAGAGATGCTGGAAGAATATAAATACATAAGGAAGAAAAATGAGGTAGTTTCAAGCCTGATGAGGTTTTTTTGTTGTTCTGTGTTTTTATTTAGTTACTGCACAGTGAATCTCCCCCTGCTAAGCATGGAAAGATGAGAGGAGTGGTATCTACATCAGCAAGCTGTTGGTATGTGTAAAAGTGAAAAGTGAGGCTGGAAATCAGAATTAAAATCCACTTTGGCCCTGGCTGGTTTGTTGTCACAGAAATTCAATGTCACTGTGACCTTACACCATTAGGAAGAGCTGTAGCACCCCTGAGAAAAGTCACAGCAGCTATCCCAGGAGAAACTGTTCCAGAGTAGAATCCCAGAATCCCAGAAGTGACATTAAAGATCATCTCCTTCCAACCCTCATGCTATGGGCAGGGACACTTTTCACAAAATCAGGTGTCTCGGAGCCCCATCCAGCCTGGCTTTGAGCACTTTCAAATACGGCATGTCCACAGCTTCTCTGGTCTAGGAACCAGCTTGACTTTAGCCATATCTGAAGATTCCCAGGTTTTTCTATACACCATTGAGCTGCTGTTTCCAGAGCTCTAAGCTGCCACCTGACACCCAGCAGGAATGCCAAGACTGTCTTCTCAGTCTGCATCACAGAGGGAAACTCAGAGTCTTCCCAGGCAAAAACGGTCTTGACATGACTTCACAGTACAAAAAAGTTCAAAAGGTTTTGTTTTCACTCCAAGGCAGATCCAAAACACATTTTGAAACTTTGAAAGTCATCATAAAATGTCACTGTCTTCCTGCCAGCTACAGTCAGCTGGTTGGGCTGCAGAAAAAAAGAGTTGAGTTGCTGTAAAACACCCAAAACAGAGGAGAGCACAATTTTGTTTACAGTGACCCAAACTTCTAAAACTCTTCTTGAAATGAAAACCCACTAAGGACTGTTCTCAATTAATGGGACATTTGTGAGCACAACCACACGTAGACAAGCTGGGGCTGGTCCTAGTCCACACTGTAAGGGGGCAGCTGCTTTGAATTCTGTTTGTTAAAGTGGCTGAAGGCAGAACCAGACCTGCTGAGAATGGCAGTGCAACGATCCTGCCATGCATTTGGCACAAAGCCACACAGACTGCTGCAAAACATTTGGGAAGCTCAAGGGTTGAGTTTTGGCCCTGGAGGAGCCTTGTCCTCCTCCTGCCAGGGCATGGGAATTCATTCTGCCTTTTGCAGACAAGCCTGTTGCAATAGCACAAGCACATTTGCAATTCATGCATTTCCAAGAGCATGTCCTCATGATGAGTCCCTCCTCAAGGTTTGGTTTGGTTTTTCTTTTAATATTTCAGTATCTTCATCCTCTATTCACACAGAGAGTTCAGAGCTGCCCTTTGCCAGCCTTATCCTGTCTGTGATGTTGGTGCTTTACAGTCTCCACTCTTTAAACTGGGAACTGAACACCAAATTTAGGGAAGAAATTACTCCCATCACACTTACAGTAGTTTTAATATGCTGGGATCTCAGTAGAATTCTCAAGGCTTAAAACAGTGTTATTGAGAGCTATGTAAATCCCTGAGAACAGAGCTGATGATTCTGCTGGAATGGGGAGCCTTATCCTTATTTTAACACAGGTTTCTAAAACAAAGACAGCCATATGCTTAGACCTGAATGAGGCTGTTGTTACCCAGAAAGAGACCTTCTTTCCAAGGCTTACACCATGTTTTCTTAAATTTTCTAAGGACAAAACCCAGCTATTTTAATGAACCTAACTCAATAATTCCTAATCCTTAAATTAAACACTAACAGTGAAGCTCAAAAACTGGCCTCCCAAGTTTCAAAACACAAATCATGACCAGAACCCATTGGTAAACATTCCTGAAAATAAGTTTTGTTTTGTTTTCCCCCTCATGCTCTGCTGAACCTTGGAAAAACTAACTCACTCCTAATATTAATCCTAGTATAAACAGATTAGGAGCTCCCCTTCCCCCTGCTCTGCAAAAAATAATGCCTGTGAAAAGACATTTTTTCACATCAGTGAAACCTGAACATTTGTCTATTTTATGGACACCTTAAAAGCAAATTCTCTCTTATTTTCTTATTTTGAAGCCTGAGACAAAAGTTTAATGTGTTATAAGAAAGGTGATACTTTTTTTGCATCCATTTGATTAACAGAATTTGTGGCTTTATCAGAAAGAGTAGACCCAGCCCTTTTCCTCCTTAAATGAGGGTGTGCCAAGCATCCAGTTGGAGATATCTCCCTGTTCCCTTCTCAGCAGCAGTGTGTGACACAAGCCATTAGATGAATGAATGCTGGGGAAGAGTGTTTTCAGCCAGGCATCTGAGCTATGGTTTGATTCCTCACAATTCATTTTGATTCCTCACAATTCATTAACTTTGAGGTGTTGTTTCAGCAGCTCCATGGGCTCTACATCTGGCATTTTTTCTCTGCCCCCCTGCCCCTGAGGTGACACCAATGCCAATGGAAGGAAGCAGCTTTCATCCTTGCAGGTCTTGTACCACAATTCCAGCCATGTACAAGGAGTCCTTTCCCACCCGGGCACAGTGTGATCCCTGTGGCCTCTGACACCTGTGATTCCCATGGCTTGGGCTCAGTATGTTTACCCAAGGTGTAAGTGAGGTGTTATCCAGGGAAATTAGAAAATGACTTTATCACATTGAAAAGAGAGAAAGTTTCCCTGGAGAAGCCAAAGTTGCTGGCGGATGCACTGCTCTGCCTGTGTCGATCAGACACCCCCAAGTAAGAGAATGCACCTCCCTGAATCGCACATGACTTACAAATCTCAGAGAACAGCATGTGCTCCAGATTTACAGCCAAAAATGGACATCTTGGGGTATGGAGAACTGCAGTTTATGAACATTTGGTTTTATGTTGGGTCAGACAGAGTTAAAGACAATCTTGGAGCATAGATTGGGCCATCTGTTATCAAGGGAATGGCTGATCAGAAAGTGTTTGTACTTTAACACTTCAGGCTCAACTCCTGCAAATGCCAAAGCTTGGAAGTGACTTTATGTCTGCATGTGAAGATGTTGTTCACAGATATAAACTTTGTAAGCTGGGTGTGTTTGAATTAGGAAGGTGGCTAGGCAGGACAAGGTGCTGAGGCAGAAGAAAGAAGGAAAAAAATAAGGAAAAAAAAAAAAGAGAAAAAGATAAAAATAAAAGACAGCTAGAAAGATGGAAAGATACCAGTTATAAGGGAAAAAATCTGCCAAGATATTAAAAGTTTTGACAGATTCTAGGAGGTGCCAGACCATTCTCCAGGCCATTATTTGTGGGTCTCACCTTCTTCTCTTGTATCCATGCTCTGGGCACAATGACACCATTTGCAGAACAGCTCAGTGGGCTGCAGTCTGACAGGGCATTTCCTCAGTGCGTGAAAGGTAATTTCTTCAGAGGCATGGCACCAAGTATAAAATCCTTAGCTCACATAACCTCTGAGGGAGAGCTGGTAACCCTCTGCTCTGCAATGCTGGAAAGTCAACCAGCTTAAAATGCTTTTGGGAAGAAACTGAGGTTTGTTATGGCAGTAAGGTTATGGGGAGGCAGGGGGGAGCAGAGAATAAATAGCTAATTTCAAGAAGTATCCCAACACTTACTATTTACAATTACTATTGCCAATTACTATTACTATTACTATTACTATTACTATTTATTACTATTACTATTACTATTGCCATTACTATTCCTGTGAGTACATTTTCCTTTCTGCTGGAGAACCAAGTACCAGGAAGCAGCCTTCAAAGACCTTCCCCTCCCTGCATAGCCTCCAACTCACCTCATCTGATTTTTTCCTTTTTCCCACACAGGGCAGTACTGTGCTCATCAAGAATATTTGCTCATGTTTCTTAGTGTGTTTCAGCATCCTCATCAGCAGAGATGGCTCTAAATCACACTTGTTCTCTAATGCTGACAAGAACTGCCCCACAATTTTACATAATTTTACCCTTGCTAAATATCATGGCCTGTTGAACTGCCTTCTCCACGTAATGCTGCAGATTTTTAAGTGTTGCACAACAGCAATGACTGATGAAATTACCAATCAGCCTCAATAAATTATACTGTGACAAACAGCATTACTAATGGCATGTTAATCCCTCTGTGTTGCCTTTACAAAATCTCATAAAGGAGCTCTCAATTCTGCTCCAGCGTACCGCTAGATGCACAGAAGTCACTTTGATGTGATCCCTGGCATGATCCAAAGCAGAGAGGAGCTGTTCATTGCTTGCTCTTTACTTAAAAGGAATTAGAATCATGCTTGAATCTCTTGGGATGTGTAAAGTAGTGGTCACATGCCTGGCAGTGAGGCAGAAAACTGCAGTGAGCAGTAGAAGTAATTTTTAAGCAGAAAATAATGTAACAATCTTGATGGATTCCCTTTTTTATGCACCATAAAGGGGTGGGAGCTGAGCAGAACTGAGTTTACTCACAGAGAGAGAACAGCAAAGTATGGACAGCTGACAAATTGAAGAGACATTTTATATCTTTAATATAAGATATATATTTATATAAAGATATATATGTATAATATATATATATGTTTTATACTTTTTATATATATACTTTAATATTTTTAAATGCCTTTTAGCCTTCATTTTTCAGCTGTTACAAGAACATAAATTGCTGATAAACCATGGAAAGTGTGAGTACCCTAAAGTGAATTAATGGAGTGGCTTTAGACCTTGCCTCCCTGCACAGCTCTTATCTAACACTGGTGATTAGAGGTTTGTAGGGGTTTTGTCAGTGGAGTAGGCACCTCATGGGGGCTGCTCACCTCAGAATGGAGACCCATTTCCCTACATTGGCTACGGTCCTGCTCAGCCTCCTAATTCAGCATTCTAAATGACCTCCTGAAGAGGCTTGCTTTCCACTTTATTGTCATCAAATCCTAATTTTTGCATCCAAATTGAGCACCTCTGACGAGGGATGCATACATCTCCTTACATGATCCCAGATCTGGAGCAGCTCCATAACTAGAAGGTATTTACACACACTGAGTGGCTGCCTATGATTTTTATGTTCCATCAGAGCATTCTTGGAATACGTGACGTCCCCATTAAATGCTCGTGTTACTGATTTGTTGGTGGCCAGCACAGGAGTCCTGTCACATCAAATCACTCCCCTCCTTGTCTGCAGACTCAGCTGCATCCTCAGCTTTGGGGTGATACCAGGAAAGTATACCAGGCATTTCTAAAACAGATTAAATTAGACCATACAATGTCTAGTGAATCTCAGTTTGGTGGCATGTGCAATAAGAGTGCTGCAGCCAAAGATTAATAACAAACACTGTGTCAGCTGCATGGATGTAGACCCCTGTGCATCACCATGCTTTGCCTGCAAAGACATTTTAATTGAGCCACAGATCACTGAATACACAACAACTGTTGTGAGTGTGGGTGTGGACACAAAAGGAAGCTCAAACCTTTGGACAAGTAGAGCCCAAAATGCTCTGACTGTGGTGTTCTCAGCCACCCAGCCCACAAAGGCTCCTCTGTGTCCACTGCAGACTCTGATGACTCTCTTAGGTACTTTTATCCTGTGAAATGGTACCAAAAGTCACTGAGGTGTCTGCTCTGTGAGCCCCATCTCACTGGGACTTGAGGATGAGGAAGGAGATATCTGCCCTTAGAATCAACCCAAAAATGAGATCAAGTGACTGTGATTGTCCCCAGACTTTGCACTAAGTTTAGATCAAAGACAGATGGTGACAGTGCCTCACTTTACTTGCTAGCCTTGTGGTTAAAGGCTTCCCAGCAGGATGGAGACCTGGGGCTGCCAAGCTGAGCCCTAACCATGAGGCTCCACAGCACCTGGGGTAGGGGACAAGATTTTCTGGGGTGCAGCTAGTGACTCCAGAGGGAAAGGTGGCCCAAAGGAACAGGCATGACCTCCAGGCAAGGTGAGACAAGGCAGGTGGGAACAGGGAGCTGGGGTCTAATTGCTCTGCTTATGGCACCACTAATAATTTAGGATTCCTACTGAGGAAGACGCTTGCCCTGTCAGCATCTCTCTCTTTGCCATCTCTGTGTGGGCTCTTCTGCCTCCTTTCCATTATATTTATACATGAAGAAGGTATGGCTAATATAACACTCAGGGTGCTAAAACCTAGAATGATCTGTTAAACCCCTTATCAGTCCTTTAAAAACTGTTTTACAGAACCAGCTTTAGAAAAGATATTTTATATATATATATTTACAAGCTGAGGCTTTTTAAAGGTGTAAATTGTTCCATAGCTTTTCTGGAAGAACAATACAGGCATTAAAATATTCCATGAAGATAAGTGGCTGTGTTGGCTTTACATGCTGGTTTGGTGTTTTTATGGTTTCCACACATCTTTTATCTCCTGCACAGAGGTGTGAGTCATGCTTTTTTATTGAAGGAGTGCATATAATTAAAGTGGTGTAGCTCTACACTAAAAACATTTTCACAGGAGAGTACAGCATGGGAATGTGTAAGAAGATTTTATCCAAGCAGCTTTTGTTTCCTCTGCTGAATAAACTGCATCATAGCCTCTAAGGATATGATCTAGAGGTCTAGACAATAACAGAGCTGTTTCTTTGTCCTTTAGTTCACCCTCTTTTAACCAGACAGGAATTTTGCTCATGTCCAACTTCATGGTCTCAGCACAGCAGCAGAGCACCCAGAGGCATCACCTGAGTCATTAGCAGGATAAGTCTGATCCTCTGCTGATTTCAATTCAGTGACCCAGGGAAGGATATTCTGCTGGTTTTATGGCACATGAAACAGTGCCAGCTTTGCAGCCTGTTCCTTTTCTTGTCCTCTGCCACCCTGCCAGCTGCAGCCAAGGACTGCCCTTGATTTATAGAATCATAGAATATCCTCAGTTGGAAGAGACCCACAAAGATCATTGAGTCTAACTCCTGACCCTGCCCAGATCAAACCAAGGAATCACACCATGTGCCTGAGAGCATTGTCCAAATGCTTCTTGAACTCTGGCAGGCTTGGTGCCACTTTCCAGAAAACCTGGTTGTCCACTACTCATCAAAACCCTGCAAATAAACAGTCTTTGCTGTCTACACTATCAGATAGCCAAGACCAAGGTTTGGTTACCCTGCAAGCCACAGTGGGGGTCAGCTTGAATTTCACTTCAGCTGTGTCCCTGAACTGTGCAGGGTTTTCATTCAGGGGCATGGCAAAATACAGTCAGTCCACCTTGGGTTTCTTCCCCAGGAAAGCACTGCTGAGCTGGGGGCTATAAGAGGTGCCAGGGAAAATCCCCTGGATTGAGCAATATGCTGCTGATACTGGTGGTGACTCACAAAGGTCAGATTCCTCTGCCCCCGTCTCCCACCCAGGTCATCTCAAGTACCAGAGTCCGGTCATGAAGGATTTAAGATTTCCTTCTCAGCTTTGCTAATGTGCTGATGAGCCCCACAGCTTCAGTCCAGGCAGGGCTGCAAGTATCTGTGTGAAGAGATAAACTGGCTTGCCAGGACTCCCAGCACTGTGAGGCAGACAGGATGACTCCAGAGTATCTGAGCAGTGGATGTTGCACTGGAGCCATCCGCGGGCCAACGTCTCTGATGAATGGGCTGCAGCTCACCCATCTGTGGTGCAAAACCACTGCCTGCTCTGCACCAGCTGTATCCTCTCCCAAAAAATAGCTGCTGGACACCACAGGCTGAAGCAGTTTATGTTGATAGTTAAATACATTTAAATGCAAGATAAAGAGTGATAGATCAGTGAGATGAAATTTGGGCTGGCGTTGCACACAGGACCAAAGGCTGACAGACAGCATTATGTCTGGAGAACCCACTCTTTCTCTGATAACTTTTAACTGGCTATCTGGCTACTTTTAACAAGGGACATGTGAAGGGAGACAAGAAGTATTTGGGTCAAGAAGGGCCCGGTGTGAGCGAAGTTCCCGTGGGAGTTGGAAGTTCAAACAAAAACAGAGACAAAGCACCCCCTTCTCAGCTGACTGTGACACTGACTGACACTACTGATTCCAGGATCATTAGTCCTTATCCACATTAATACAAAAGGTTCAGGACAAAGGATTTCAGACCACCAAGTAGTAATATGCTATTGTCTGTAGTAATGTGATATTTGTTTGGATATAAAAACCAGTCTTAAAACGGAAGAGGTCCTGTTGCCAAGATCATCTACTGTGAATGAGGAAAATTGTATAAATGAAATTGTAATCTTTTTGCTCTCACTGCTTTCTTTGCTAAAATAGATAAACAATAGAATATTTCAGTCTCACAAACTTGTTTCTGAGCAAGACAGTTAACTCACAATGCCAGAAACATGAGGCTGGACCCGAGTCAGGGTTCAAGGGGTGAGAGGAGACACCATCTACAGCCACACAGAGCTCTCAATTGGACAAAGTGTCAAGGGATATGCACATGGTCTCAGGCAAATGGTGGATTCTTGGGGTGGCCTTAGGCAGGGCAGGAGTTGGACCTGATGATCCTTGTGAGTCTCTTCCAACTGAGGATATTATAAGACTCTGTGATCCAAAATTTGCTGATGTTGCAGTGACTGCTATTTCCCACTGATCCCAGGTGCAAGACCTCTACCTGGACCTGAGCTGGGTTGCTTTCTTCAAATTTTATATTTATCTTAAATCAGTTTTAACAGGCATGAACACAATTACAAAAAAAGTTTGCCCTCAGGCTTGCTCATCTTCCCTGTGAGTCTTCCATACACCTGTGATGTTCCCCAGGGGACCTGAGGGAGCATTTGCATTTGTTTGGAAGAAAAATGAAGATTGCAGATTTTTAAAGTCGTGTTTTCCCACCCTCACTCTAAGGGGAAGCAAGCACATGCATCAAACACATTGATGCTGGGATTTTCATTCCTCTAACTGCTCTTAAACAGATGTGCTTATAATTAGTGGACACTGAAATGCCAAGATTGGTTTAATACTGTCAGTCACTCAGTGGGAGACCTGCAGGTGTGCAAGGAGTTCTGACTTGGTTGTAGAATATTAAAGGAAAACCCTGAAAAAGTGAATTTTTCCTAAGTCAAAAACATCCCTTGGAGGTGTTGAGGCTCCAGCAAGTAATGGGTATATTTTTCATGTCTATGAATATCACACAAAAATTTGTGGGCTTTTGCACAATTTTGATAGATGCTGCAGGTGAAGCTGCTCAGTAGTTCACTTCAGATCAGATCAAACTCTCCATCTCAAGCTCAAGCACTCGTAAATCCACAAGGACCCCTGAGATTTCATGCTGTGGAGAAGTCCCCCAGAGCCATGGATCAGCTCTGGAGAAGCTCAGGATGATCATCACCAGTGACATGAGCACTCAATACGGGCAGTTATAAACTTCAGGAGAATGTTGATTGTATTTTCTGTTCCTGGAAATAACAGGTCTTGGAGGAGATTTTGGAATAAAAACCAAAATGAAATGGAACTGACGCTTGCTTTGTTGCTATTCCTACTGAGTGAAGACATCCAGGTGCACTGGTGCTGTCCAGGGAGCGCATGGGCAGGGGACTAACAGCTCATTCCTCTTGGTCTCAGTACAAAGTCAGGTGCCCAAATAAGCATTGGGAGCCCAAGAACTCTATTGGGTTTGGATCTCAGCACTCAAAAGAAATCTGTTTTCTTTCACATCAATTTCCAGCTTTTTTTGGTAGAGCAATAGCCAGGTTTATGCACTGCCCTCTACATGTCTCTCTCTAGGAAACTTAACCATCGTATTTCCAGTACCTCAATAACATCTTCCTTTATTGAAAGTTTGTGAAAAAGGGACAGATGTTTGATTTATATCCATTTTCTCATGTCATTATAAAACTTAATGCCAGACGAAACCAATCTAGGTAAAAAAATACAAATGACCATCACTGCAGGCCTCTTCTCTTAAAAACTCTGGTTTCAGCTTCAGTGTTTTTTCTTGTGACACATTGATGGAATTCAGTTGCTTAAATGTGGTAACCCAGCACCTCTGAGATACCTCTTGTGGCTCACCTGGCCCCATCAGGATTTTTTGTAGGTCCTGTGTGACACAGCCCCAGCCAATGGGGATGTCTTACAGCTCTTAGGCTCTCTCAAACAGCCCTGAATTACTACATTTGGAAAATCAAATCATGGACACAGTTTTCAGGGTTTCCCTGTCATCATTGAAGGGACAACAAACTGTGTTTGAACATAACTGTTCCCAGGCAGTGCTAACTGGATTTATTTTTTTAGAGTTATGGTGCTTTGATCAAGCAGAAGGACACACTTCAGTGAGTAATGGCTTTTATCAATGGAAAATGTTAAACATGCTTTTTGTCACTTAAAGGTCCTGCTTGTACACCCCAAAGCTTATCTATTTTTTCCAGTTATACCAATTATTCTAGCAGGAGATACTCCTAAAAGCTTTGTTTTGCTTCTTGTGCTGAGTTGAAATTGATATTTTGCACACATGAAGCAGCTCAGGAAAATGAGATAGGATTTAAACATTGTCTCTAAAACTTTCAGCTTTTGCTTTGCAACAAAATATCTGAAAGAGAAGTAAGAACTCATAAAGAACATGAAATATATAAATCTTGAGGATACATATTTCTTAAAATAATTTTAGTATTATACAATGCTAGCTCAAACCAAGCTGTGCTCTGGTTTTCTGACTGAAAATCTGGCAAAGCTGATTTATCCAACAAGCACATAGACTTTCTAAATTTTTCCTGCTGAAGAATGAGACTTTGTTTTCCTCAGGAGAATACTTTTGTTAGACATCAGGAGATATTTTTTTTCCCCCAGTCTCTGATCCTCAGCACCCAATGCACACTAGCTAGCTTTGCATTTGCCCAAACAATTGATGGCATCCTCCGTTGTTTTCTGTGTCCAGTTGTGACTGAACCTAGATTGTACATTTGAATGTGGGAAATGACACGTCAGGTCCACCAGTTTGCATGTGTGCCTGTTTAGGGAAGTGAACATAACAGAAATATGAGTACTTTGGAATAAAAATATGTGGGACTTTGTGCAAGAGAAACTTGGCAAATTTTCTTTCCTCAGCTGATCTTCTGCTAGTTTTTCTGAAGAACAGTGGGGGCCAGATCCTGTTTTCTGGACAAAAGGATAGGGAAAGAGTTCTAAATATGCTGGCTGTGAAACCTGAAATGATGTAAAATTTGCATAGTCTTGAGTTTTGTTTGAAACTTAGCTCATTTTCCCTCTAGGATTTGCTCCAGTTCCCACCCTTTCTCAAGCAAACACAGTTGGGCCAATCCAAACTGAACTTGGACAATTTATGGCTCTGCCTCAGTTCTGTGCAAAACTCTCTGACTTCAGATGGTTTTGACATGAAACCAGATGAAGAATTTTCTCCATCCCAAAACTTAACATGCAATTCAGAGCAGGAACCCATGTGGATTGAAACTGCAGCAAATGGTTTTGTAATCCCCTTCAAAGAGAAACAACCAAGCAGAGCAGCAGTTCTGTTAATGGTTCAAGGAAGCTCTGTTTGATTAATGACTTCAAACTATTTGCAAACAAAAATAACTGGAAATCAGTTCAAAGGGATGTCACTTTCCCATCACTTATTGAATTTTGACTAAAATATGAACACGTTGACAATTGCATAATTTGGGCATGAACGTCTTTCAGTGCATTTTGTATATTTCCATGCTGTCACAAACAGGAATTTTGCCACTCAAAGACGTGTTGCAGTGTCTTAATGAATTTTTCAGATCATAGCAGTTGCACTAGGGGAAGTCGTAGTATTTGAAAATTCATAGGACTAGGTTGGTACTAGTAATTTTATCTGATTTTTAGCTTTTCTTTCCCAGAATTTATTTGGAAATTACCTTACTGCTTCTGGCATTAGGATTTTTAGATGTGGTTTGTGGAATAACCAATAAAGAAATGCAATTAAACAATTACAGGGTTGAACACATGGCAAATCAAGTAAGAAACCTCAACCCCCATGATAATGCTAAGAAGAAATATATGAGCAATATGTTCACTTCTGGGACTCTCTAGTTCTGAAAGCAGTAGATCTAGAACTGGTCCATAATATTTGCATTTCTAGCCACTTTTTTTCTTTTTGGCTGAAAGCTGGTATTTTTGAATGCCCATCAAAGCTAAAGGATGGGTCTCACTCTATGCCAAGGTGCAGCCTGGTCAGTTTTGTGGCTGATGGAAGCTTTTTTAGCACTTCAGCCTTCAAAGTCATTCCTTGTTTTGTTCAATTGAAATTGGACCTTTGGGACAGGAGGGTTTAGGCGGAACCAGCACAGAAGAAAAGCACACTATAAACTAAAAAAAATCACAGAGGGATTTTGGAAAGAGTAGAGAAGAGGGGAGAGAATGATTGTGGAGCAGTCTGAAATCAAATGGGCTTCAGTTCTTCAAGATCAGTGTTACTTCTAGCTCTTTATCTCTTTGAAACAATATGTTCTGTAAAACTTTAAATGCTTTTTTTTTTTTTTGGTCGTTTTTTAATCTGTTGATCTTGGCAGAGAAATCTTGTCTTTTAGTAGTTTACATGAAAGCAGAGTTATTCCTTATGGACAGCTCTTGATACCTCCTGTGAAGGTTTCATGAGCCATTATGAATTGTCAGTAAGGAGGGAGAGAAACACCAACAGCTTTCATGTGCCGGTGCTCAAGTTACAGACCACTGCCCTCAGAAGTAACCAGCAGAAAGGGAAAACTGTATTTTTTCTGCAGTCCTTTCCTTTTCCTGAGCCACGCAGGAGCAGGGTGTTAACTGAGAACCCAGCCTGTGCACGGCTCTGGTTTGTTTGACAACACTGACCAAAATTAAGTTTTTAAGGTTTAAGGAAATACCCAAATAAAATAAAATGACAGCAACAAAAAGTACCTAACTAAGTGAAATGAGTCACAGCATATCAAAACAAAAGCCTCTGCTATTGCATTTACTCCACAGCTTCTTTCTGCATGGTATTTTAATTGCTGAAACATTAAAATGTACATATTCATGTACATATAGAGTGTCCAGTGTTACGCTACCTCAGCAATACAGCTCCAAATTCCCTATGGTTTTTGCCCTACTTAAATCATGTACTTCTAGAATATTTTAAATTATTTGAGTTAGCTGATCAGGATGAGATTAAGAGGTGTCTTGGTCACGGGCCATGGCTGCCTGTAAAGGCAATGGGTGGTGAAGGTTCAGTCCTCTTTAATTACACAGACATAAGCACAACAGGGTCTAACGGTTGCAAGCTGAAGCCAGGAAAAAGCTGAATAGGAAATAAAAAGTAAATTTATTATCCTGAGCATAATTAGATATTGGAACAGTCCCTGAGGACGGATGTAACCTCTCTCCTCCCAAAACTGGATCTCTTTCTGCCAGAACTGCTGTGCCCCAGCTTTCAGATTCCGGTTCTAAGCAAGGAACCACGCTAAGACAAATATCTGAACTTAGTGCTGCCTCTTTTCTGTTTTAATTTGAGTTTAACGTGCAAGTCCTCTGCGTGAATATTACTACAAGATGAGGAAATGCCAGAGGCAATATAAGGGAATCAAATTCTCACTTGGCTGCAATTTTCTTCCTGGAGGGACTTGGTATATGTGACTGTACTGGTGGCAACAGAGAGGGATCCTGATGCAAGAGAAAGTACCAGCAGAAGGTGTGAAATAACCTGAACTTCAGGAAGCAGAGAAACTTCTGGAAACCTCTGAAGAGCACATGAAAAAGAAATAGGGCTCCTGCCTCACACAGGGTGTAAAACTAAGATGGGATCGCTTCTCATAATGTGGCAATAATTTAATCATTTTTGTGGTTTATGAAGTCAGCAGGGCTCTGTGCAGGGTTTCTCACCTCGTAACTCACAGACGCCTGCAGGGTGTGCGTGTGCCTGTACACACGTGTCTCACACCGCCACTTTCCAAGCGCTCCGCCGCTCTGTTTGGGTGGCAGCACCAGCTGAGCACTCCCAAAGGAGTTCCTCCCTGGGGAGGTGGCTGTGCCACGGCCCTCAGGAGCCATGGCTTGCTCAGGGACCACACTGAGGAGGAAGGGCTGCTCTGCAATGTGGGACAGGACAAATCAGTGCGTGATTTTTGTAAACTCATTGCAGCATCCACTGTCCCCACCTCAGCTGAAGCTACGTTACACATATGAACACTCAAAACTTAAAGAAGTTAACTAAAACTTAACTTTTATCTATGTTTCTTGGGCTCCTGACTTCTTTATGGAACCATTGATGGTGCATCTGCAATCTGCATAGTTTTGGATGGATGGATGAGTATACAATGAAGGGTGAGGGGTCTGTGTGAACTAGAATGGTGTCAGGAACTTCTAGAAATAAAAAAAAAAAAAATTTAATGATGTTTCTGACAGGTCTCATTCTAGAAATCAAAGGTAAAATGACAGCCCAAACAGTGAGCGTGTTGAAAATTCAGGGCCAGATTCAGGGACTTATTCACCATTCAGCTTAGTGGCCAAAAGACAATCCCATGCTTTTGTAGATCCTGGGATTTTTCCCGTGATGCTTTAATTTCTGGACTTGAAATAGAGTAGACCAAGAGCTGCTCTAACATGCCCTGAATGTAAAATGCCTTCAAAAGTTGTCAAAGCACACTGTTTTCTAAGACAGAGGGATACCCTGGCCTTGCCCTGGAGGATGGGAAAAGGCTCAGAGACTCCTGAGCATTGAGATTTCTTCAGTGCAACATGGATTCTCCAGGAAAACTAGGACAACTGTAAAAACCAGGATAACATAAAATTGCTCTCACTTACACAAGTATCAGGTTTTTCCTTGGGTTAGAATTAATTTTTTAATCTTCAATGACAGAAGAATCAGCCTTTTTTTTCCCTGCTCTTTCTATCATTCATAGCTAGCCAACTTTCAGTGAAAGCGTGTTAGCTCATTTTGATAAGGAGAATTCCCACACCCCTATCTCACAAACAGCAATAGCAATTCCCATTGTGAAAGTACTGTGGGATTATATTCCTGACAGCTGTTTTTTAGTTTTTTAGTTTTTGGAGTTGTCTGCACAACTGAGACAGTTTATTTTCACACCATGGGTTACCCAGTATTTCTGAGAAGGGGGTACAGTTCTGTATTAGACTAGAAATAGGAATATCAGAGCCAGACCAAATGTATCCCTCTCTGCCATTCTTATGAATGAATTATTAACTAATACAGAGAGGGATTCATGTTGTCCAAGCCTAGTGCTCATCGAGGCCTGCAGGAAAAGGAGGCAAAGCTAAAGACTGGCTGGCTGGTGACATTTTTTGAAGCAACTCAAAATGAAAGGGCAGGTGTGTTTGGTGAGCTGCACCATTTGGGTATTCAGCTGTTTTTTGGCTGACAAACTCACATAATGTTTAGTGTAACCCTCCATGACCTGCATCTGCTTTACCAGAGAAACTACAGCTTCTTTCACTAGAAGTGACTACTGATAAAATCTAGGGGATCAATGGCATTACTAAATGCCACTTGAACATGTTGCCTCTTGCTGGGATGGATGAATTAATATGATTAAATTTAAACACACCCAAAAACTATGGGATGAGATGCTGGGGAACATTTTACCTCAAAGGGATTAAAAAAAAGAGTAAAGAAAAATTTCAAAAAAGGCTTGGAAGATGGAGAAGAGAGAAAAAATGAGCATAAAAAGAAATATTCCAGTCATAAAATGCAGCATGTGTCAATGTGAGTATGAAAGCTACAACTTCCTTAGCTTTGGAGGAGTCTCCTTATTCTTAATTAAAAAAAAAGTCTCCCATTTAACAAAGAGAAAATCATATAAAACTCTGCCAAGGCAGAGAAAAATCTTAAAGCATAGAAGGAAAGAAATTTTCTAAACTTCATCTACAAGAGTGAAGTAAAGCTAAAAAATACTCTTATTCCTCGATATTTGACCATTGCAGCACAGAAATGTATCTTAAGGCATGCATGTGCCTAATTTTACGCACGCCTTGAGAGTCCCTTTTTAAAGGCAAAGTGGGGAGAGGAGCAAGTCTGAGCCAGACCTGCACATCCAGGCCCCTGGCAGACATCCCTCTTGGCAGCAAGGCTGCAGGTGTAAAGCAGGCACTGTTTAATGTGATGTGTGAGTGTCCACACAGCTCAGACCCGTTTGTTTCTCATCACAACACAAGACTGTGGAATTGCCCATGGATTGACAGGGATTCAAATATCCAAATCCACACTCACTGAGGGAGCAGCAGGATGCCAAATGTTTCTGCAAAAAGGGGTGTTTAAATGGATGTCCAGATATTGCAAGACACAGTCTTGTTTATTCCTTTGTTCTGAAAGTATTTGTCAGTGTTTGGTTTATTTGCATTTTTCTTTTTCTTTCAAGAGGTGCTTTGCTTGCTGCACATGGCTTATGTGGCATACAGGCTTCCACAGCTGATTCTGATGAAACTGTTTCCCATTAGATCCAATTATTTCTTGTGATTGTTTTTCTGGACTTCTCTGTTTGGAACAAAGGCCATTTTTGGTCCTGTGGATCGAAATCCCGGATTGGTAAAGCCTTTACAGACTCATCATCTGCACTGCTGCTGGTCCTGCCTGGTACAGACCTCTGATGTGCCTGGGAAAGGAGAGCTGTGATGTGGCTGCTCTACTGGAGCATCCCGAGGGAGGCAGCCACCAATTCCTCATTTCTTGCTCTTTATTGTTGCTGTTGACTCATTAGATTTAAGCCACTGGGAAGTGCCCAGTGACAAGGCAGCTGGACACAGCCCTGGCACGTGGGCACAAGCTGAGAGTGGCAGAGACCAGCTGGGTTTGATACAGCTCCCCAGTGCCTGTGTCACTCTTCAAAACAGGATCTACTATTCCAAGTCCCATGGAAGCTTCTGAAAATGTTCCTCCTGTGCAAAGTGGGAGAAGTGAAGAAAAAGATAAGGGCTAGGAGTAGCACCAGTCCTGAAAAGCAAAAAAGAAGAAACGAATGTCATCAACATGCATGAGGAAATAAAGCTTTTTAACCTTTAAACAAGATGGGGGTGGTGGAAGTTCTTTGACAATGCTCATGATGTGAATAGAACATTTTCCTCAATTTCAGTTTCTCACAAAATTAAAATACCTGTGTTTGATAGAGTTTTTCTTTTTCTCCACTATTATATTTTCTTTTACCTTTTCTCAGTTAAGAGAAAGAAAAAGGACAGTTATGCAAAGGTATAAAAGAAAACAAAGAAGTGTATGTTTTCTTTGCAAAAAAGGGAGAAAAAAGGAAAAAAAATGAAGAAAGGAAAATGAAAGTCAACATTTAAATTCTGAGAATACTACAGAGTAAAGCCTTGGCTTTCACATTATTTTCAGTCTTTTTATCCAAGAAATAGAAAAAGAAAAAAAGACAATATTTTTCCTGTGAAAAATTCTATTACAATTGTGAAGCTATTTTTCATTGAAAGCAGACATCACTAATGACAAATGTTCCAGCAAGTTCTGCAGAAAGGCATTCTGTAGTTGGCTTACACTTGCAATACACAGCTTATCTCCATCTCAGATCACATGCGGATTGATATCAGCCCAAAAATCAGGTTTTGCCCACAAAAAGTGATTTCTTAATCCATGGGAGGATCGAGGGTGTTTGCAGAAGGCAGCTGGCTGTGGATAACTCTGCTTCTGCTCAGCTTCAGCAAGTGATCAACTCTGAAAAATTCACCTAGTCCATATTGCAGCTGAATCTGACAATTCTGGGCACTGCTGCTCCTCTTGTCCTTAGGGAGAATAAAACTGTATTATCACATCTCATCTCCAACTCCTCTTTCACAAGCCCCAGTTTCCTATCACTTGGAGAACCAGGCAAGGTAAATGCTGTACACTGATCCAGACTTTTATTTTAACCATCTCATTGGGTCTCTGTGAATTGCTTTCAAAAGGCAGATCACAGAATCACAGACTGGTTTTTTTGGAAGGGACCTTAAACATCATCCTGTTTCAACCCCCCTGCCATGGGCAGGAACACCTTCCACCAGACCAGGTTCCCCAAAGCCACATTCAACCTGGCCTTGGACACTTACAGGGATGGGGCAGCCACAGGTTCCCCAGGCAGCCTGTGCCAGTGGCTCACTACCTTCACAGTAAGGAACTTTTTACTAAAATCTAATCTAAATCTCTCCTCTTTCAATTTAAAACCTGTACTCCTTATCCTATCATTATCTGCCTCAGTTAAAAGCCTCACAGAGAAATATTCTTTTTGCTAGAACTTCAGAAAAGTTCTGATCAGCTTCTGCTCTGGAGAGTTTAAAATCATAACAGACTCTGAGAGTTTCATGCACAAGATTAAACCATGGTCTCACCTGTAGCCAGCCCTGAACTTCCCTGCCTCAGCATCATTCATTCACATAGCAGTCACCATGTGAAAATTCTAGTTTAAAAATGTTCAGCTTTGCCTTAAGTAACTTTAACACCTTTTGTTTTGTCTTTGCCAATGCTAATGACCACAGAGAACAGTATTATTCTGTCATCTGGAGGACTGGCAACCAACTGATTATGTATAAATTGGTTGGTTACACAATGATTTTTTCATCAATGTAATCTTGTCACAGATTATCTATTCTCACAGGGAATTTATCCTGAAATTTATCCTCCTTTGAAGATGCTAGCCATTAGCAATCATTGCCAAATCGCCTCAAAGCTATCTGCATTTACTTTCTCGTTCAATTGTTTTTAGTTCCCCTTAAGCAGCAGAGTGCTAGGAGCATAGGAAACACCAATGGGTACGGGTGTAGTGTTTTTTTTTTTTAAAAAAAAGACTTTTGTAGAAGGCAAGTCCTCAATTCCCTTGCAATGGGGATTCAGGAGCTTCTCCTACCTCTGTAACCCAAAGCCAGCAGCAGCCACCCACTCCCTGCGTGTCAGAACCCACCACACACCGGCCCAAGGCAACCAGCCTCTCTCTGCCTTTGCAGAGTCTTCTGAGACACAGATTTTTCATACCCTCGACACATGATTCCTCCAGAGGGCCGGGGTGGGACAGCTCAGCCCCCTGACAGCCTGTCCCCAGCACGTTTCAGACAGGCTGCAGCTGGGGGCTGAGCAGAGCCGTCCTGGGTGGGAGCCCCGGGGAGCCTGCTTTGGGGAGCAGGGACCTCCGCTTCCACCCTCCTTTTTGTTTATCAATTCCTGGCTAATGAGCCCTTCTCCTCACAAAAGAGAGTTATCCAGAGTGATAGTAAAGATGAGAGCTGCAGTAAACCAGGGAGAGAGCGGTGGGGAAATGTTTGAACTTGGGGTCTTCGGCCCGGCTAAGTGGAGGGGAGAGTGTTGTTGCAGTGAGAGGACTATTAAAAATACAAAGTACAGACTCTCTGGGGCCTCAGATGTTTTTTTACCCCATGAAACATGATTTCTTATTTTTAAATAGCTGTCATGCTTGTTAGTTTAATTTATCCCTTCTCAGCTGCAAACTACAACGTTTTATGAGCCTGACTGAGGGCATTCTCACACAGGCTCTGTGGCTTTGTGCACTGCCAGAGTCAGGCTGGACTAAGCCAGGGTCATATTTTGTGCTTGGTTATACCTTTGCAGCCCTGCTCACACCAGCTCAGAGCCCAGTGCAAAGCCCATGAGGTTACTCAGCTCTTTAAAAAGGGTTTTGGAGAGGAAACACCACAGCCTGTGGTATAGCTTTCCTTGTGGTATCATAGCCTTGAGGATGGAGATGCTACTGTGGTTTTTTTCTGATTTTGCCCAGCAGTTTTGTTTTCTGCTAGATTTTTGGAATGGTCAGATAATCAGGTCTGCTTTAAAAAGTGTCTGCAAAGCCTGTGCTGTTGGAGGGGCAAAGCCAGCAAAACACTAATGGCTTGTGTCAGGAATGGAGTGCAGACACATGCCCTTGTTCCGTTTCTGGTCTCTGGACACACCTGGGCAGTGCTATGTCTGTGTTAAAAACAGCAAAGCCAGTTGTTAGGAGGCTTATTGCTGATGCACAGACACAATACCTGGGAGCAGAGCTAGCTGAGTTCAAAAGCTCCTAAAGGAGTGTACCTCATCTTCTCTGCATGAACTGAGCTGCTTGGATTCACTCTAGTGGGTCCAGACTCATGGATTCCAGGTACATGTATATTATTTTCTCCTCTGTTCTTTGGATGTGCCCCAAATACTCCTCCTCATCCTGAGGAGGACTGTGGCTAAATGTCTGAATCTAAGCTTGAACTTTGAGTTGTGCAGTTCCTGGATCTTTCCTTCTTGTCCCATGCCTGCAGTCTGTTTTCAGAGGGAGCCAACACAGCTGACAGCAGTTCTCTGCTGAAGTCCCTTTCCAGCTGGCAGATGGGAGTGATGGATGGGCAGGAGTGCTCAATGCCTTGAACTCCTCATGTGCAAAATATGGGGCAGGTTTGCAAATGAGCCAAATCTGACCTGATTTGGTGCAGAATGTTGGGCAGATAAAAGGTTTTTTCCAAGGAAGACTGATAGCCTGAGCTGGAGGAATGGTACAGTATGCAACTGAGTCTAATTAGAAGGGCACATGACATAAGAAGTTCCTCCCTGTATTCTGTCTGCTTAAGGCCCATACATCTGACCTTAGCTTTTCATCAGCCTCAAATTCATTTAACAAATCTAAAACCACTTTCCAGGGGGGGAGTGTAGGATTAGACACAGAGGAGCCAGAATTTTTGGCTGTGATCAATAATCTGATTGTCAGTTCCTAGGTTTTTGCAAAACATACATTGCATTATGTGAAGCAAAACCAGAAGCAGATCTTTTTGTAATACATGGGAGGGCTTTACAGGGTGCCTTTCTTCAGGCAGACACAGGCAGGAGGTATCTGGAAATCTGGAAGGCATGAGAATGAAACGATGACTGATAGAGAAAGAGAGACCACAGAAGACATCTGTAAGCCTAACCACATGAGAGACACAGAGGCAACTTCAAAACCGCTGGTACAGCCACTCTAGGACAGCTTCATTGAAGCAACATGCTATAGAAATATCACTCAGAGCTTTGTATGGATACAGGATGATGACTGCAGGATGGGGAAAACAGCCCATC
Organism: Parus major; assembly: GCF_001522545.3. Lineage (NCBI taxonomy): Eukaryota > Metazoa > Chordata > Aves > Passeriformes > Paridae > Parus > Parus major. The sequence goes on from NC_031771.1 coordinate 61,352,410, forward strand.
TGGACTGAATGAAGTGATAAACACAGAGAGGCTTTATTTGCTTCTGGCACTGCCAAGGCTCCAGAGCCAACTGTCTGGCTCTCCATTGTTTTGATTCAATTCGACCTTGATCAAATCTCTCTTGCTGTCACGCCTCTGGGAAACACACAGAGGATATGGGGAAAGGTATGAGTTCAACAGCCCTTGGATTGTGAGTGTTTATTAATGCAAAGGTGAAAATGAGAGGGCTGTTAAAATGCAGTTTGAATTTAATGATGACTTGGCATCGTTTGGTGGAATGGAAATATTCCCCCGCTATTGGCAATAAGGTGTTTTAATGCAGCTCTTTGGAATTGAAAAAAAAAAAAAAAGAAAGATTAAAAACTGCTATATAAGTGGCTCTAGGAAAAAAAAACCAAAAAACCCACAAAACTAAAGCTTGGAGCATCCCCAAATTACTTTGATCTTTATCTAAACCTCATAAGATCAATGAGGTTGTTTACCTTGCCAGGTGAACAACTCGAAGACTCTCTGAGGAAGGAAAAATACAGCACTCTCTCTAGCTCACATCAATTCCCAAGAGGTCAGCGGGAAGAGTGGGAAGTGAAAGTGTTTGTTAAGTATCAGCTCTCCCTTCAACGCCATTAATTAATCAGCTAGAAATAGCTGGAGTGATTGGCTTTAGATGAATCTTTCTTGTCCCCCAGGAACAGGAGAGCAACACCACAGACTGCTGCATGCCATGTTTAGCTGAGGCTGGGACATTACCTACAGGAGAGGGAGGTCCAGACAAACCCAGTCATCCTCTGGACGAAGGACAGTGCAGGGCCTGTGAACATGAAGGATTTCATAAGAACAAATACATATCCCAAAACTTCAAACAATGCCTCATTCCAAGCTGACGAAAAGCAGTGAAAAATCGTGCATTGATCTTCACAGGCGTTAGGAGAAATCCCCACACGAGGCGAGGGGTGGCTGTGGGAGAGTGTCGGTGAGATGTGGCCCTGTCTCAGCAGCAACAAGGGCCAGCCAGGATGTCTCCTCCAGCCCCACGGGCTCTGCAATGGGTCCCACGGCCCCACGTTGTCTCAGAGGAGCACTAAGTGTCCGTGACACCCTTCCTATAACATCCGCTCAGCAGCCCTTCAGTATCACCCCGTTCCTAAGAGGGTCTGTCCTGTAATTAAGGGGTGGCTGCACGGGGCATGCAGCCGGTCAATGGTTTTCCTAAACAGCCTGTCTCTCAGAAGAAGGCCACATAATGAACGAGTGTCAGCAGGTCATGAGTTAGAAACAGATTTTGTCTTGCTGGGAAAAGTTATGTTTACCAATCATTCATTAGGTGTCCCAGATGGAAGCCGCCGGGCAGGAGGATGGGGAGGGAGGCCACTACAGCACTACCCTGAGTGACCCTAAAAGAGCTGAAATATTAGCAAATGGTTATTGCTTTTTCCCTTGCTTTGTAGCATATCTGACTGGGTATATTCCAATGAAAAATGCCACACTCTCCCTCATAAAAATGGTAATGATTTTTGCTGTGACTTTAACTTGTCAAACTTAACTTGAGCGTCCTGCAGCTGGTACTTTTGGGATGGTCAATGAGATAACCCCAGCTCATCAGTGTCTAATGACCTTCCCAGCATGGTCAGTTGGGATAGAAAATACACCCTGTGGTTTTAAAGTGCATTCACCTACTCACTCATATGGACATTTTTCAGCCTAGAGCAAACCACAAAATTAAAAGGAGAGACCTCTCCAGAGCAATTGAAGCAGGGTTTGAGAACTGTGAGGGTTCATTTGCTGTGGGTTACAAGGGAGACACTGCAAAGGAGATTTTCACAATATATAATTCACAAAAAAAATCCAAACACATTTGAATTTTTATAGAATTCAAGCACATATTTCACCAATCTGCAGAACATTTCAGTATTTTGTTCAGGAAAAAAATTGAGACAATTTGAAAGCAATCCACTGTGTATGGTGCTGAGGTATGAGGTGGTAGCAACCAGGGGATATGTGGGCCAACACAGGAGTCCACCCAACCATTTCTAGAGGAGCTGTCTTTTCTTCCCCTCACAGTTTGTGATCATAAATAAGACCAGACCCCTTCTGTAATCTGTTCATGCCTGTGGGTAGTCCCTTGCCCATCACGAGGGGGGAGGTTGGGCCAACATGCTCAGATATAAGGCTCAGAGATAAGGCAGTGGCCACAGTGGAAGCAGGCCCAGCTTGCTCTGCTGGCTTGCAGGGGGAGGATGCCAGGCTGGTGAAAGGTCAGGTCCCCAACTCTCTCACAATCAGAGGATGGGCTCTGCAAGGAGCTCTGGTGCTTTCCCTAAGCTCCTCATCCCAACAGCCGTGGCAGGACTCGTTTGGCCATGGTGTAACTCCAAGATCACCTGAAATTCCCTTCACACCCAAAGCAGAAGTAAAAGGTATTCCTAGGGTAAGGTGAAGTATCTGAAATACTCATAAATGCCCATTTCTCTTCATCAAGTACAAAGGCAGTCTGAAGTTGCTAAATCACATATATACATTTATATTTTCCATGGCTAAAGGTGGGTGCATTTTGCTGCTATATTCTCCATTTTACAGACTTTAATTGAAGATTTATGACAACTGAGCATGCCACTGATTTTTGCCCAAGTGGCAGGCCCTGTGACACAGGGAATACCTGTGCTGGATTATAGTGCTGGTTGCAGGGGTGTCACACTCCTGCCAGCACCCACCAGTCTGCAGGATGTTGTTTGCTCTAAGAAAATCCTCAGGAAGTAGCAAATTCAGTCTGTATGTCACCATAAAACATATTGGACCCAGATGAATGGAGCTTTGCTAAGCAAGCCGTGTGTTTGGCTCTTGGTCCTCATCCTCCCCACTGTGAGAGCAAGTGGAGGGCAGGGGAGGGCGTGGGGAATCGGCACTGAGATGGGAGGAGGAAAAGGACGCTCTGCAGGTTGTTATTGTTCTAGTAATTAGAGCTATAGGAATGCCCATTATTGCTAGGATGCTTACACAGAAGCTGTTTGTACTCCACAGACTCCCTAGGTACTCAGGGTGGATTTACCTAGTGCAAGGTAATTTGTAACCCTGTTGTCTGTGTATTTACTTTGGGCCATGCACACTGTAAATGGGAGTGAAAAATCTCAGGGATAGGGGGAGACGAAGGAGGAAGGATTCTTTTCCCTGATGAATTGAAGTGTTGTTTGAAAGAGGCAGACAGGATTCCCGATATTGCCTCGAGTTTGGAGGCTGGGAGGGGGGAAGGGAAAAGGACAAGTCCTTTAATGAGAAAGGGTTGAGGTTTTTCCTTTTTTTTTTTTTTTTTTTTTTTTTTTTTTTTTTTTTTTTTTCTTTTTTTCCCTAGCAATTTTAATTATCACTAAAACCTCCATCCCATTCAGGCTCTTGAGAATACAGTTGGGCTCTCAGCTGAGGTCTGCATTTATTAGAGTCCCCCCGTTAGGCTGGGAATGCGGGCTGGTTTCTGTAGTGGTGTCACCGCCGCTGTTTCGGGTCTCCTGGTTCTCACATTACGCACCACGGACTCCACCACTCCGCATTAGCGAGGCCCAATTAAACCAAGCAGTTGATTAAACAAGCCAATCAGGGTAATTAGTTTAATCAGATTCCCTTGGTAGCCAGCACTGAACTGCTTGTAAAAGGCAGTTAAAGAATGAAGTGCACCTACTTAAGCTCCTATTTTATTTTATTTTTTTTTATGTCTGAGGTAATTAGAATTACCCACGGCGAGCCGAAAATCCAAAGGCCCAAATGGGGAGCGGGAAGGACGATTAATGAAGGCGATGATGTGTGAAGCAAACAGAAAAGAAGACAGGATGTGTGGTAAACAAATGGAGAGGAGGCAGCCCTCTGGGAAGGGGCACAATGCGCGGCCTCTCCGCCCGCTCAATGCCGCTGTCTGAAGTGGCCGGAGACGCCAGGGCTTTTCGGCACGTCCATCCTCCCTCCTCTGCCACCTTGCACGGGGAAAGCTGGGAGAAACGGGAGGAATTTTGCAGCTGGGTGCTGCTGTCCCACCGCTGCTTCTTCCGTGCGGGTTTTGGTGCAGAACCTCAGCTCTGCTCTGGAGCGGGACGCGGCCCCCAGAGCATCTCCTCCTCCAGCAGGGCTGGACAGACACACACACACTTGGCATTAAGGATCCACGTTTCCGATCCTGCCTTTCTGCTTCGACAAGTGCTACACCTCTGGTTTTGAGTGGCTAATTTTACCTGCCTGCCAGATGTTGCAATTCTGCATGGAAAGCTGAAGTTTAACAATTTTCATTTGTCTCACTAAACAAAGCCCATATTTTTGACTTTGCGTTCTAGCTTGGGATAAAGCTAGATTCGGTGGGTTCAATTTGTCAGCTGCCCACAGGCATCAAGGAAAGGGCTCAGGAGATGGGGGTTTTGGTTCTGTTACTGCCGCAGACCCATTGTTTTTCCACAGCTGAAGAGGGGGCACAGGGAGGACCAAAGCTTTAGGATAACAAGCAGTGATACCACTCCAGAACATCCTCCTCCCACTCCAGCAGTGTGGGACATGGGACTTTGGGAGCTTTTTATTTTAATAGTGGTATGTTCTTTTTTAATAGTCCCCAGTGTTTTTTTTTTTTTCGTCATATCTAAATGCTTTTTCAACTTGCTTCCTGCACCCACCACTTCTGTGAAAGGCTCCTCAACTGAACCACACATGGGGTAAGGAGCTGTCTCCTTTAGCTTATTGTGATCTGACCTATTTTTTATCTTTGTCCATACTGCTGCTGTATCATTTTTGACGTGAACAGTCACAAACTGCTTCCATTGTTAAGGTGTAGATACTGTATGGATTTGCACAAATGAATGTTAAATTCAGAAAAATCAGTGGGGACATAACAGAAAGCATCATTAGTCATTAATGATGCTTCCTGTTATGTTCCCACTGATTTTTCTGAATTGGATTATACTCTTGACCTCAGTAATCTACTGTAGAAATAAGTTTTGCAAGTGAGCTCAGCAGTGTGGAAATGCTGACCCTCTGTTCTTACTCTCAGAATAAGGACTCATACTGTCATTCAAGACCATGGATTACAAACAGTGTGTCACCATAGAGCATCCAAATCTGTCCTTTTCATCTGTTTAAGTTCAGGTCATTGTGTTGCAGTGTGCTAAATCAGCCCAAGATGCCCCAAATGAAAAATAAAAGAAATAATATGACAGTATACCCAAAGCCTTGCTCCTTCCCTTGGTCTGCAGAACTCCCTGAGATCATCAATCTTGCAAACACTCTTCTAAATGGATACTTTTTTCGAAGCCCCATCCAGTCTAATCTCATTCCTTTTACAGCACCACATATTTATAAAGTTTTTGCATTATATTTAATGAGTGGCCAGAGCCCATCACCTCCGAAAGGTAATAGGAAAAATTATCTGAAATAGGCACTTTGTCTTCTCCTAGCTCATTATTTTCTCACAAAATAATTTTCAGAACTATATCAAATACATTACCCAAAGATACTCTTGCAAAGCACTTACAGTAATTACTTTTACTTGGAAGAGATAATTTCCCCAGAAGCTCTTACCTGTCAGGAGAGGAAAACAACCAGGTATCACCAGGCTGGCCATTTGTGTCTGAGAAAATTGAATTATTAAATGTTCTAGCCTTTTTCTACCATGTAAATGTTTTGGTTTTGTGCACTCTTTTAAAAAACCTTTGTCTCTTTTTGCCCTACTGGTTACTGCCAGGAGAGAAGTGCTTGTAAGGGCTTCATCCCAGGCTTCCAAGAAGGAAACCTGACCCAGACATGGCATAATGAAACAAATCTATCTTGCACCTTCTGCCTATTTGTCTCGGAGGGATAAACTGTGTGCATGCTTCTCCCAAAGGACAGCAGTCAGTCTTTGACCCTCAGACCCAGTGGTGTGGGCACTCTGACAGTCTGGTTTCCATGGCATGGGACATGAATGGGATCAGTGGTGAATACACAGCAGAGCATCAGGAAACATTTAAAGGTGCAACACCTCCTCAGGTATGTTTGAGGTGGGTTTGTGGGACTGTGAATCACAAAGGGAGCCAAATCTGATATATCAGGTCCTGGAGAGAGCCATCCCCAGAACTATGCCTTGGTTTGATTTCAGAGAGCAGCAGCAGTGCAAACCAGCCAGGGAGCAAGCTGACAGCAAGGCATCTGTTTGTCAATGCAGATACACTCAGACAAAATATTCAAAGCATGGGATAAAATGTAGATAATCTAGACAGAAGTAAAAATGGGTCACAGGGGAAAGACAAAGGGTTTTTTCCACTGAAATTGGTTTACTCTGACCAACTGGATCTCATCTCTGGATCTCTGGATGTATCTTAAGGTTGTTAATTTTTTTAATGAGCTGGGAAAGTAGAGGGCACCAGTAACACCATGAAAACAGATGACTTCATTAAGAGTTGGCTGAGTCAATGTTTTTTTTCTCCCCAGGAGGCCAATAGATTTCATTAGGAAGCAGGAAATGGCTCAGAGAGCAGCCACGAGCTTTTCATTCCAGGTGAAGGTGGGAAGGACCAAGAATGAGTGGTGGAGTTGGGGACACAACCACGAAGACCCTAAGACGTGGCTAGGAGAGAGGATCACAGGCTGTCACAGCTGACTGGGCTCAGACAAAGTGCCCACAGCCTTGGGCTCACCATTTAAATTATGGAAGTGTGCAGCTCTGACTGCACAGGAGGAATATCCTGGTAAAGCAGGTCCTCCTGTAGAGAGGTCTTGCAGACCCCCCTGTACTTGGCAGTTTAAGGTATTTTGCATGAGTCTTTCAACATGTAGGTGGTACTTGAGTAAAATTTTTTTGGATTGACCTTTGAAACTCCTCAGCACTTGGTGTGTTTGGTGCTGGGATTTTCCTCCTGGTGGTTATGGAAACAATGCTCAGAAAAGCCCTGAAATTCGAATCCAAGTCCTAATTCCTTAAACTATCTCAATTTAGGTTTTGATTCTGTGTTTGAAATACATTTTAAATCTCCCAGCTCTCTCTTTGAAAACACGTGTAGAATCCTCTGTCCCTGGAACAATGGCAAGGGATGGGGAACATCTGCACTGGGATGGCTGTAGCAGGAGTGCTGTACAGTACTGTGTGTCAGCCTGACAAATTCCCATTAATCCCACCACCGTGCTGGGTTTTACCCACACATAGACAACATCGCCAGCACGGCACTCCTGACCTCGTCCTTGTGACCCACAATGTAGACGAGATATCTGTGATGCTGAGAGAATGAAACGCTTCAGTTTTACATGAAAAAAGGGTATTCAGGCTTCCAGGCCCAGGAGTACAAATTATTAATCACTCCTCACAAGGAATCCGCAGATGGATGTTTAGCACTATTCACCACGACATAACTGCAAATCAATTAGTTCATTTTGTCCTACCCTGAGGCTGTCTGGCAGACAATAGCAATGTCTTGTGCAAACGTTTTTATAAAGAAGACACAGGGGGAAGGAACCACAAAGGCCATTGGTTCTAACGAGCAATTAGGAAAGTGTGCAAGGCTCGCTTTCTTTTTTTTCCTTCTTCCCCCTTTCTTTCTTCAATTCATTCCGAGGCTCTAATTCTGAAAATGATGCTTTTCTTCCTCACTTCCTGTTTGTCAAATGAAGTGCTAATCAGCGGCTTACAGCTCTCTAGCCAGCAAGGGGAGGATGAGGTAAGAAGGAGTTGGGAAAAGTGGAGAGCCAGGCAACAATGTGGGGGGAACAATGCCCACTTATGCTCTTCTGGGCAATCAGGGCTGCAACTCCCACGAAAAATAACCTGCCCTAAAACACTTGGTGGTGATGCTCAGTGGAAGGAAGCCCCTTGCTCCAGGAAGGTGATGAGTGCTACCCAAGCAAGTCTGGTTCCCCACCAAACGCGCCTGAAGTGCCTTCCCCTGCTCCCAGAAGTGGAAGGGAGAAACTCAAGTCCAGACTGGGGTGATCTCATCTGCCCTTTTGAGGGGATGGATACCCTTCCAGCACTGACAGCGGGGCCAGGGCTAGGGCTTCTCACACAGACACCTTGGTGCATGCTTAAAATTAAGAGCAGTGAAGCTGGGCTTGGCCAAGCTGCCTCCACCTGCAGCTTTACTTGGGAAGAGCTCAGTGAGAAGGGCCCCAGGCTGTCTCCACAGAGGACAAGTCTTGCTCACATACTGCAAACAGCCCCTGCCTCTTTGATAAAGACAAATGTATAACAAACAGAATACAACTCCACAGATTTGCTTTTAAACTTTAAGATGATTGGACCCACCACAGAATTAAAGGTAGAATTTCTTCAGCAGAGATGACCCACCTGAGTCTTTCCCAAGAGAGCAGCCTTTGGAATTCCTTTCCTTTTGCCTTTAAGGTCCCTCTCTGTCACGGTGCTTGCAAAGTGCTCCCAGCAGCAGAGAACAAACTTAGGTTCTGGGAACAAACCTCCCCAACTGCCTGTGCCCTTGTTTCTCTGCTCTCTTACATGTCATCTGTCTGTGCCCTGAATTTCAGGAGCTGTGGGGCTCCATGGCAGTTTACAGGGCCTAAACAAGTGGGGTGAACCTTGAATGGGACATTATTGCAGTATAAATCTCTGGAATAGTGGCTGGGCATTAGTGTCAGACCCTGGCTGCCAGGGGCTGGCTGTGGAGGGGATGGAATCAGATATTCACAAGCACTGCATCATTTAAAACTTGCATATTTACTTGTGTGCCACCAATCATATTTTCCTTCTTGCTTTCCATTGCTTTCTATTCATTTGGGGGATGAGTGGGATTTTCTGTACACAACCAGTTAAGCCCATGCAAATAGTATTTGCATGAAGTTTGAGCAATATAATCAACCATCTGGAAAGTCTGTTTGAGTCCAATCCCCACTGGCATCACCTTGCACTGAGGGTGTACGTGCTCTTCATGTGGCTGTCTAGTTAGTAGGTCTGGTTATTTGAGTTGTGCTTTCTGGACAGGCTTCTTAGTACTACCTCTGCTTTTTGTCTTTTTTTTTTTTTTTTTTTGCTTGCTACTGCTTGAACTTTGCTGCTTGTCAAGTGGCTGCCTGGTGGCTTGTAGCAAATTTGAAGGAAACTTCAATGTCACTCCTCCTGCAGAAATGCCTCCTTTGCAAAATCTGCTCCCACTCATCAGTGAAAAGGCAGGTACCAAACTGTGCATTGGTGAGTCCAGGGCTCAGATGGCTGAAACAGATGAACTAGGGAGAATTTGATCTTTTCATGTGATACCCTGTCAGTCTGTAAGGATGTTTATTATTATTATTTCCTCAGGGGACACAATTTACAGCACCTGTCTTTTTGGCTCCTACTGTGCGAGTCACATTTCTTAAAACATTTATTCTTGTAATCCCTGTGTCAGATAAGAACATTCTATTTTGCCATTTTACCAGAAGAAGAACAGTGAGGAAAGCTTTCAATAACTCTTATGAGTGCATCTGGGCAAAATTTTCTCTGCAAATATTTTGTTTGCCAAAAACGCATTTCTGATCACTGAAGCTGTCTGTGCTCTTTAAATATCTTGGAACAGAGGTGAATAATGTTTTGAGCCAAAAAGAAAAAAAATCTAAAACCAAAAAAAGGAGCGTTTCTGAGAAGAGCTTGACCTTTGTTAAAATAGTAGATAATTTTGAAAGGGTCAGCTAGCCTTATTTTTTAAAAAATAGGGGAAAAAAAGACAGTGTTAGGAGTTTTATCACCTCTAAGCTAAATTAATAGGAGTGCCTAGTGTGAGAAGGAATCATAATGTTCACCTGTACTTGCTAAATCTTGTTGCTTCCCTTGCCTTGATGCCAGTGCTCATTTGACCCCACTGTAGACCCTAATCCAGCAAAATACTAATGCTACCAAGCTTCATCACCAGTAGATGGTTTGGGACAGGTGGGAAGAAGCAGTGGGGGTTACAGTGGAGTAGAGCCAACCCTCTTGGTGGCATCTTGTATCTGAACACACCTTTGCATCCTCTGACAAAGTTGGGGTTTTTTTTTTTCATTTTTACGTATCTGAAGTCTGTATTAAAAAAAACCCAACTCACCTAAATCACTTTTGAAATGCTTTATTAGTGAACCTGTAGACCTGTAGAGCTTCAGGCTCTCTGTCCCCTGACTCATGAACACAGTGAAATGTCTCAGCATTTCATTCAAAGTAGCCAGATGACCTATGGCACACAAAGATCTTAATAAACTTCTGAACCTTGCATTGGCCCCCAAACCACTGATCATGTCTTGTTTTGGCAGAGTGCTTGGCACTCATGGATCTGGGAATTACAGAAGCCCAGTGTTTCTGAGCATCCCAGGGAGACAGCCCTCCAGGGCAGCTCCAGGGCATCCTGGCAGGGATGTCTGAGGCACAGGAATCTTTGGTCCCAGCTAGACTTGCTCAGACCTTCCCCAAACTGAGAATTGTTGCAGGGTTGAGCAGAGAAAAGTAATTTCATCATCTGGAGAATTTCACTGGCCTTGATTTTCATTCCCCATCTGAATTAAAAAAAGATTTAGGAATAAAAGTTAAATTGATCCAATTTCCCCCACAGTTCAAATAAACAAATTACACCCATAGAAGGAAGGGAACCACTACAAGAAAAGGAAAAGACAGGAAAAGAATGGGGAAATCAAATAAATGAGACTTTCTCTGAACCCCAATAACCATGATCCAGGTCCATCCAGGAATCCTTCTCCATCCAGTGATCCTTCTTGGAGAATTGTTCCAGAGACCACATCTATTTGGCAGGACTAGAACTGGGTGTCCCTGGGAGAATGTTCATGGTCTCTCCCTTCCTTTGGAAGGAGTCCATGGCATCCCTGCATCCCTGAGGTTCCACATCTCAGTGGACGTCTACAAGACTTCCCGTCCTCCTGGATGTGGCCAAAGGCCGGGGCTTGTTCTGTCCCCGGTGGGAGAAGGAGGCAGGGAAGGTGTGAGGGAGCTCTGCCAGCATCAGTGGGAATGGCCATCACCCCTTTTATCACCTCGGACAGCCCTGCACCTCCTGCTTGCCTTCAGCAGCCTGCTCCTCTCTGGCCAGGCTTGTTTCTCTGGGAGCTCCCAGTTGGCAAATGGCTGGCAATCAGGCACAGTCAGGATTAGTTAATCAGCACGTTTAATACATTAGCATGCACATATTTATCTGCATCCACGGAGCTTTGTAAGCTGCAACTCTTGCAGCTTGGCCTGGAAAATTAGTTTCCCAGCTGCGGAGGGTCGCTGTTCATTTATTTACAGTCCTTGGAGACCTCCTGAATGCAATGGCACAAAACAAAATGAGGCCTCTAATCCAAAAGCCAGGAAGCTTAAGCACCTGTAGAAACAGTTTTGCATTCCAAGGGGCAAATTATCTCTAATCTTGTTAAATGACTGCACTGCGAAACAATCGCAAAATGCTTTTCTTCGATGGCCCATAACCAAACACGAGGGGTCCATTACTGCTCTGTGTGAGAGGCAGTAATCCTGCAGGAGGACACAGCTGATCGCTGAACAAGGGCTGCACTCAAAAGTAAAGAAGAGACGAAATAAAGCTAAACTGTTTGAGAACGGATGCTTCCAATTTTCTAAATTACAATAGCAACTTGCTGCCAAGCAATTACAGTGTTTCATCTGTTTTTTCCTGCTTTGCCCCCCACCTCATTTGTTTTTCTTCAGCAGATGCTGTTTCTGAACTTTGTCATTCATGTCCCTTTCCCCACCCCCTGTAATTTACAACTGATAATGAGCCACCATCCAGACATTGCTACCAAAAAAAAATAAAATAAAAAAGAAAAGTGAGATGCCTGTGAGATGTTTCTGTGCCTGTTCTCCCTGACCTAGCAGAAGCACCTTTGTAGATAATTTTAAATTGCTGCTTTTTTAAGCAAGCTGCTCGGGTTTGTTTTCCACACTACACAGGATAGATGATGCATGTAACTTTGACAAACTACCAATAAGTATAAAAAAGTAAAAAGGAGAACAAAAAAATATTAATTATGCTCTATGAAATTCCCGTGGTAGTTAAAGCCTACAAATCCACAAATTAAAATAGGTGCTTAATTCAAGCAGGGCAAGAAGGAGTCAGGCTCACCAGGGCATGCTGCTTTCTGTGGGATGGATGTGTTTTTTGTGACAGGACAGGCAGCTCAATACTGCTGGAGAAAATTCAGACCTGGAGAGGGTGAGCTGGCATGTACCCAGGCCTGGATGGGGGAATGGCATTGGGAACCCCCTCCCAGTGTACACCCAAGCCCAGCATGCTGCCACCGGGGGCCCAGCCAGTACAGGCCCAGCTACAGCTTAGCACTGGAATGAGAAAATCTGATTTTTAGAAACTGGTTTTCCCTCAACAAAACAGACCCATTGACCACCAGGTGTGGTAGAGATAGGGGCAAGTGGCCACCTGGGGTTGGCAGAAGGAGAGTTATGGACTGAAGGTCTCCCTCTGGACTTTCCCACCGAACTGGGTAGCTGGCAAGCCTTGGAGATGGCACCGTTCTTCCACTTTTCTGTACTCATCAGCATGCTTTCAGGGGAATGGCCACACCTTGGAAACATGTAGGAAGTCATTTTATGACTCACCACTTCCCTGGAGAAAAGGTACAACAGGTCAGCAGAACCTCAGTTCTGGACAGGGTCCCACGGCCTGGGAGAATAAACAGTGATGATCACTCCCCACTAAAGCTGCATTGGAGACTTATTTCATTCTGGAACAGTCCATCCTATTTCTCCCCTGTCCCCTCACTGAGCACCATCTCAGAACTCACATTATCAGTACAAATGTCACCTTGGGCAGGGTGCACAGGGAGTTCTGCAAGTATAGGTAGACATGACTTCTGCAGCTCTTCAGCTCCACCTGCTCATACAAACTGAAGATCAGATTCTTTTTCCAACTGCTAAAATATCTAAAGTCAAGGACAGGTTTTCCTTGCTATTGTGTCATTAGTTTTCCAATGCTCCTGAAGTGCTGGAACACTGGGAGTAGTTTTTGAGAAGAAATGAGGAGATAAATGGGGATAATGGTGTTCATGTCTCTCAGAACGGGGTTGCCTAAGCTGGTGGAAATTAAATCAATGGAGCTTCATTCACCTACACCAGCTGGGGGTTGAATCCAAGAGCAACCAGACCTTACAAATGGTAAAGTATTAATCCCCAAATTAACGATGAGTGGGTTTCATGGAGGGGATCAGGCCTGCATGGCCAGTTGGTGAATGTCAGAGGCACCAGCAGAGCAGGGAAGCTGGGCAGAGGAGGGTACAAGGAAGGGAAGAGATAACCTCCTGCACATCTGTTACACTCATCTGTACCTCACTTTTGTTTTTCAAACCCGCTGATTTTGCACACACCCACCCCACATAATGACTGTGTTTTAAGCCCATCCTTGCTTGAAATGTAGCAATGATGTAGCTTTTAAGCCTATACAACCCCAGAGCCTCCAGTTAACTCTTGGATACCTTATCTTCATCTTTGTGACTCTGCTTTTATGCAAGATTGAGATTTTATGCAAAATTCAAGAATGGAATAAATCATCTTTACAGGCCTATATTGGGCAGACAACATGTCCAGTCTTCTGCCCTTCCACAGCCTCCCAGAGCCTTCAGAATGGACCTACTTCTGCTTTTTCCTCTGCTTTTCTGTCTCTTTTCATGTTATTCTCCATTTTCTTAAAGAACCTGAGAGCTAATAGATCACTTCAAAATGAATGCAATTGCTTCCCAGCAGCAAGATGCTGTGTTTCCTCTACACCGAATCTATGCACTGTTCCACTACATAAACAGCACCAAATGTCATTTGAGAATCACATCCTGCTTTCATTCTCTCCCCTCCTCACATTTGAGGCTCTAGCTTTGTGTGAGAGTGATTCACTTTCCCACTGAATGCAGAGTGAAAGCCCATTTTCAGCACTCTCCCAACACCCGTGCACAACCAGCTATTCATTTCCAATGATCATTTGTATTTCTTTTGGAAGACCTTAAACACCACATGGAGTAAAAGGAAAACCATTCAAGTGAAAATAAGATCGGCAAAGACAATACATTGCCCTGCTGTCAGTGCTTAGCTAAAGATGAATACATATTAGCACCTTTTTTGCCTGGTTCTGTAATATAGCTGGGGTTTATGTGTGTGGGGTGTGTGTGTGTGTATTTTCCCATTTTCCTAAATAACTGTTCAGCCACATAGTCACTTTCAGCTAAGTTTTCAAGGATTCTCAGGGACACTAAGCACCTGCAAGTTTTTGAGGAACTTGCTTGAGGAGAGGAAAGACAGCATCGACAGAAGATGCAGAGTAGAGCCCTTATTAAACACTGCAGAAACTCTACACAATAACTCAGCCTGCAGGTACCAAATCCAAACCCCAGGGTCAGGCTGCCTAGAGACCACATCTCTGCTCTTCAGAGTAAACTTTTCTCATAACACCATAACTGTGGCTCCAGGCTGAGGTGTGTGTAGCATGTTACTTTGCTGCTCAGGAGACATGGATGAAATGAGAATTTAATTCCAAAAGCCACAGTGTGGTCCCTGGTTCCCTCAATGACCAGAAAGAGGAAATTACTTTGGCCAGTTAATTCCCATATTGCCAGATATACTCAGAGGAGAGTGGGAACTACAATGTGGATTTAGAAGCAAGTCCCCAAAGGATGTGAGGGGGAAACAAGAATAAATATGCCCACTTAAGAGAGACAAAGTCTTGGATGAGCCTTTCAGCCTTTGGAAAGGGTACAAAAGGCATTATGTAGAGGTCAGCAAGTGCCTCAAATATTCATCAAGAAGGATGATTTTGAAACATTTGATTATGGGTTATTACTAAGGAAAAGGATATTCAGTGGATTGTTCTCACCTCAGTGGAGAGAGTGGTATTGGAGGATTAAAATTAGATGGTATGAAGACCTCATGAGAAATGAGGGAGAGAGTTGGGGACGTATCTCTGAAATTTTTACGCCTGGGTTCAGCACAGAGGAAGAGCAGATTCAGTGCATAATGGAAAAACGACGTGTGCTGGGATGTGGGACAGTAAAATGGATTTTGTAGAAAGAAAAAATTATTACTGCAAGGAATAATCAAATAGACAATTTGATAATAAAATTTTGTCTGATGTAGGTAGAAAAAATATATTGGCCAGTAAATGCATTGAAATACTTTTCTATTGATTAAAGAGTCATTAGCAATAAAATGGAGCGATTTAACAACCAAAGCAGGATGCAACACTGGATGTTGTAAGCATAATAGAAGGATCTTGAAATGGCATTGGTTTTGGAATGCAGGTAATGAGGGATAGGTTTTGGTCAGGAGAGGCAGAAGCAAAGATTAGAGGGAGAAGTAATGCTGTACAGTGATGGTAGGAGAGACTACCAGGGCACAAGAATTTCATGGGCAGAGCAAAACCCACTTTGTTCCAAGTGATATAGGGTAAGATGTCTGAAGACATTGAGACTGAGTCATTCCAGGAATCACCTATAGGTTCCAGGCCAGACTGTAAGCTAAGATAACTTTCCTATATGGAGGGATAGAGAGAGAGAGAGAGAGAGGGAGTTCAGTATGCATACAAGTGAGAATTGTATTGTTATGGAAGTTTTAATTCTGCACACATGCACTGGAAAAGAAATGTTATCAAGAAATAGAGCCCTGAATGTGGGCTGACTCATTCATTCACTCAGTTATGCAACAAAAAACAAGATGATGAGGCTTTAGGTATGATTTTGTAGATGGTAAGATCTCTTGAGAACATAATGACTTTGGACCAGTGATCATGAGATGAATCTATGTAAATATAAAGAAAGTGTTAAAAGAGGGATCTCTAACTTAGGTCCAAAGGTGCAAACTTATTGAAGAGGCCTAGGACTGTTGTGTGCAGGGTACTCTACAGGCAAGGGTGAAAAAAACCCTTTGCTCTTGTATCTTGCTCAGGAGAGGAACCAATGTCACAGAGGAAGGTTCCAGACTGAACCAAATGCAAGATCCACTTCAAACAGGACATTTGGACTGGGCAGAACAAAGGGTTACAGGGGCTAAAACCATATCTGACCAGCAAAAAAAGCCACATTTAGATGTCAGAAAGCATAGTGAGTTTGTGAGAATTGCCAGCTGTCAAACTGAGCTGAACCTTGTGAAGGAAATTAAAATCAAAACCAGACTTGTTTTCAGCTGGAGGAGAAATAGGAGAGAAAGAACATGGAGATCAAAAATATGGCACCAAAACTGGATAAATGCTTTGCCTCAGAATGCTGTTCTGTGACATAGGGTGAGATGGCTTAAAAGATTACTTGTCTCTGCCAGCAAGCTGAGACTCTGCTGTGCTTTCCCATCTCCCCACCATGGTGACAAAACCTCACCCCATGTCTAGCACCAGCTCCTTAACCCCTTAGTAAACCACCCCAGAAAAGCTAGCATTTTTCTGCTGTTTTAGCAAGTTGAATCAGCTCAGATAACTGATCCACAAGCACCCAGGTTGGTGCCAGGGATGACTGAGGCCATGGGGAGGTGAAAGAGAAGAGAGGCAGCTCATTCCCCTTGTAGCCTGTGCAGTGTCAGACTGGCTCAGCTGCCTGTGACACCACTTTCCTTTTGGTTAAGGACTTGGGTGAATTTGCAAATGAAAGGAAATGAGGATGAGGCTATAAGAATGAGAATGACCACTTAGGAGGAGGAATGGAGACCTGGGGACAGATAGACTCTGTCCCCAAATTCTGGAAGGAGAAGGGTGTGAATTGGCTGGCTCAGTAGCAATGATGTATTCATTCAGTCATGGGCAGTTCATGTAACTGGTAAATAGGATCTGGGCCCCATGGCTAAATAAGAAAAGCAGGAAGAGAATGAGATGTTTTGAGTGACTGCAGAGCCATTAATTTGACCCCAAAGTTATACGAAGTTGTATAATATTTTTTTTTGAAGGAAAAAAACCTGACAACATGGAAATTAAAAGAAAATGGAATAAAAGGCAACCAGTTTATCACAAGTATATTGTATCCTTTTCACCTACTGTGTGAGCTGATCCTCTTTATTCAATCCTAACACAGAAGCCAGGAATTGGCTCGTTTTCTTCCGTCAGGATTGTTTTATTCATTGGCCATTCACCAAAAATAAAAAAAAAATCCTATTTCAATAGCCTTGGGAAATGGATGTTCAGCAACATTCACTGTAGCTCACTGGGTTTCTAAAGGCCTTAGAAGCAGTGGCTACAACAAAGTGATATATCTTGGTAGTACAGTGGTGCTCATGGGTGCTGTCAGTACACCCTGCTCTTGTAGAGCAAAAATCCCTTCCCATCACTGCTGTGTCTTTCAAAATGTCCTTCAAAATACAGCAGATCCCTCCAAACAACATCTATAATTATATGTTCTTCCCCGGGCTCCCCTCGGTTCTGTATTACTATTTTTGAAGGGTTTTGCTCAGAAAGGTCTTTATACTCTGCAGGCACTGCTGAATTGCAATGGGAAGCAGGGTTTCTTCTCATTGTAAGGTAGGCAGGGCTGCCTTCCAGTTTCCCAGCTGCAGAGATTTATAGCCACTACCAGATTCACTAGGTGGCCAAGGTTTTATAACCCAATTGAACAGAATAAAACCATTTAGACTGAAGGCAGTTTGATGCAGGACTCAATGACTTTCAGGAACTTGATGTATTACTATGATCATACAAGCTTAAAATTATATATATATATATGTATATATTTGACAAATCTCTTTCAAAAACAATTTAATTATTTGGACTGATTTAATCAGGGTTGACAGGCCTGCAAAGCATCTCTGGGAATGAAGCAGAAAAACCTTGAAGTGTATGGAAGATTTTCAATCTGTGTTAAATCCTGTTCCAAAGAGAGGGGTTTGGTATCCTTCCCAAGGCTTCAAGCTCCCTTGAATACCAATTCCCTTGGAGCATCTCCTGAGTTAGGCTCATACTGGCCTGTCTGAGGCTCTGTGCAGCAAAGTGAGTGTCATAACAAAATAAGCCTCTACCTTTACACCCTTGGCCAAATATTAGGGAGACCAATGTCCTCAGGACTGCTGGCTATCCCAGCAACACTCTCAAGACTTGAACTTCCAGAGATTTCCTGGATTTTTTTTATTTCTGCTGCTCCATCTCCCTCCCATTGTTTGATGGACTTCTTGGAAATAATGGACTCCACTCTCTGAACCCCTTGTGTTTCAGAAGCCCAGATGTCTGGTTGTATTAAATATTTCAGGTTGCCATTCTCCCGTGAATCAGACTCCAAGGAAGGCTTGCAGAGTGATCTCAGTGCAATCAAAAGTATGATACATTAATGGACTTAAAATTTACTAAAGAGACTTCCCTGAGTTAAATTTAAACAGTCTGGGCTTAAGAACATTTCCAGGGTCTGCTTTGCAGGCAGTTTTACCATGGGAATGGGTACCAGTCCTGCTGCCCTCACAGGGTGGACATTTCCAGGGTGTGTTATGAGCCTCTGCCCTGCCAAACTGTTCTGAGTACTGGCTCTGCAATGACCTTTTGCTACAGGAATGGAGTGAGACATTTGGAGGGGCTGTGAATGTTCATTGCAGTGGTACAAACTCATAGTTCCCAACAGATTTGCTATTGCAAAGTAATTTGTAAGGGGGGGAAGAAATGAGTCTGGTGTCTGAGAGCAGTCAAATAGAAATGAAAATTAGGGATTAGAAGCTATGAATGACAAGGAAATATCTCAACAGGAACCTTATCTCCAAGACTGGAATGTCTTTCAGTATAAAAACGGCTGCTAATGAATTCTCTCCATACAACCAAAGGCCTTGGCTGCTCCCACCCAGGCTCCTGCAGCTCACGCTTCCCCACAGTTTTCCTTTGCTTTATTGCTTTCAGATGCTGCTTGGTATGAGCTCCTCTGGTAGCTGTGTCATTGCCACCAGCTCGGGGGAATGTGGCTCCGTCTGAGTGGGCTGCGAGGCGTCAGCCCAGCCTCTCCAGGGGCCGTCTGACACCGCAGCAGAGCTGCCTGGCTGCAGCCACATAATCAAAACCCATCGCTGCTGCTCAGCTAGAGCAAGCCACCACAGCTCTGGCTGAATTCTCATGTCCCAAGACACTCAGGCATCAGGAGAGGAGGCTTTTAATGAAGGAACTGGTGGGAATGACACCTACCAGGAGAGATCTTGCTGTTGTCCACCCCGCTCCTGTTGAGCCTTTTAGATCTGTCCCTCTGATTTATAGTGGTGCAAGTTAGCTAAAACTCTGCATATCTTTTCTTTCTGGCTTGAAACACTCCTCCACATTCATTCTGCTCTTGCCCATGATCCTCAGATATCTTTCCAGTGAAAACAATCCTGGATTTATTTACAGCATATCATTATTTATTTTAGCAACCCTTTTGGGGAGAAGGTGAAGAGCTCTCCAATAAGGACCTCAGAATGTGATCTGTGCTTTCAAGGTAGGGACATTTTACTTGAAGGGCTTAAAGGGGAAGAAGAATGTGAACCAAGGTCTGGAGGCTGTTTTTCTCAATGTTTTCCATGTGATGTGTTTTTATAGTGTAAAATCCAGGAACAACCCAAAAGGAAGTGAGAGCCAACTCCTTAAAAATGTTCCTGCTTTGAAGGCAAACCCAGGTAAATATTTATTTGTTTGTTTATTTTATTCCCCAGAGTTGCCTTAGTTTGTTTATTTTGTTTTCAAATCCCCCTACACATGCACGTGCACTCCAGCTCTTTTTTTCTACCTTGGCTAACAAATGCCAATGAATGAAAATGAGACATTTTGATGCCTCAGGATATCCCATGGGAAGAGTTTTCTACTGAGAAATTTAAGACCCACTTAGAGTGAAATAAGGAGGGAGGGAGGAAAAAGGTTGTTACTTGTTTCTGTTTCCTCCTCCCCACCTTTTTTAATTTGCAATTATCTACTGACAAATTTCAGTGGATGATTGTCCTTGTCCCCAAACAGTTTTTAAAGTGGAAGGATGCTGAAACCATGAAGACAAACACAGGCACTGGTGAAAACTGATGCTTGAAAGTTCATAGGAAGCCATGTCACTTACTTATCATTATTTCTTCTTCTTTCCCTCTAGAAATTATTTTTGTTCTTCATCACAGCAGTGTTTAGAAGCCCCAGCTCTGCTACAGGTTGGTGATTTCAGACAAGGCTTTTCAAATTGCATGTCAATGCAATCCTGTGGACATGTGAGCTGCTCTAAAAATAATGTAAATGGAGAATGTAAACCTATGGCCAGGAGACACAAGTCTTCAATACTGGAGTCTCCATCTCTGTGAGAAAACTACTTGGTTACCTCTGTAGCCAGGTGTGACTTCACAAGATCATCTGCACTAAAACTAGGGAGAGACCCTGGCATTGACATCCCCTTGCTGTACTGCATTTGTGATATTTGCAATTTCTGACCTCCTCTAAGAGGCCATTCCTGTCCTGAGGAATTTTACCTCGTCAGCCCAAGAGCATCAAACACAAAGCAGTTTCTGGATGCACCCTCTCAATTCCCACTGCAGTAAGTTTATTGCTTATGACAGGAGGGTTAAGGCTAAACAAGCAGCCTGATTGATTTCTGCCCAAGAGAAGGCTGAGTTTCAAGAATGCTGTTTACACAAAGGCCTGATTCTCATCTACCATCAGAGTAATTTTCATTTATACCAATATAAGACAGATCCAAAAGAGTCCTTGGCTTGCAAAGTATTTTAGGGCTCTTTGGGGAGAGGCAGCTTTGTAAAAACACAGATTACAAAGAGAACTTTCACAGTCCTTGATGCAAAAGGAAAGCATGGGAAGATGTGCCTTTGATGCTGATCCTCTGAAGTGTCTAACACTGCCAGTGAGGTACAGACTGGACCTTCCCTGCCAGCATTGCCCTGGCTAGTCCAGAGCTATTGGCAGTCATGGGGCTCCTCCTGGGCTACTGGAACTGCCCAAAATTTGGATCAGCAGCAGTGCTGGTTCAGGCTTGGTTTTGCTGGAATATCTCAGTACTTATATCCCAGTTTAGTTCTGTCTGTGAATGATTCAAGATGTAGTTTAGAGTAAGTGGAGTTTTTAGACACTTAGCTGAGCTAACCCCTATGGTGACCGAGCTTCTCAGTGTACAAAAAACTTTATAAAGAATGAATGAAAGAGCAGGAGTGGGGGGAAGAAGAAGAAAATATTAACTTTTTATCCAAATCCACTGCCTGCTGGGCTCCATACACATGATGGTAGTCACTGTAGCCTGTGCAATCATTCTGGAATGAGTTTTTCTGGACTTGTTTTGTTTTTTAACTCATTGCTAAAAAGATCTTAGTCCCTGTCCTGCCTGCTAACCAACATAGGCTATCAAAGGCAAAAGGGAGCTTTGAATTTGCCTGGGGTTTTGTGGAGAAAAAACCTCTAGGAGAGCAATAGCAACATTTTCAAAGTAATCAATATGAATTGAGGAGGCACAATGTTTTTGGAAAAGCCAGATTGAAACCTGAAAATTGATGAGAACTTTTAAAAGTTGACAAAACCCCAGGAAGATTCATGACTTTTAAAGACACAATCCCACATCACTCCACTTCCACAAGGTAACTAGATTTATTAATATTTATCTCAGAATTGTTGTGAAATATGCAGCAACAGAAGTCTTTAAAAATTGATTTGATAAAAAAAATTAGGCCTCTTTTAAATAGGCTTGATCCTTGCCTGGAAATGGACTTTATGAACAAAATTGCAGCAATCCTATCACATCCAAATTATTAGTCTACCTAAAATGTGTATTTTTTGAAGTAAGAAGACAGAATCAAACTGCTGAAGTCAATAGACAGAGAGTTCATAGTTCACAATAATGAGTATAGGGAATCACTTACCCTAAGAAAATTGCAATCACAGGGACAGAACTTCAGTGAACAGAAATTGATATATCTCCCTCAACTTCAATGAAGTGCCTTTATATCAGAATCTGATTTGTTTTCTGTTTCTAGCCTGACTGAAGAGCCTGTTCATCGGCTTCTCTATCATGCAAAGCCCATTTATTTAACACTGTTCTCTTGGAATGAGAATGGAAAACAGAAGACTCTAAAATTAGAGAAAAAACTTAACTCCATACTTAATAAAGGTCCCAATCCAGCAAAGAGTCTTCTTGATTTTAATAACTGATCTACCAACCACAAAACCTAAATTACCAGGTTCTGATACTTTCATCAAAGAGACATTACTCCACAGACTCACACTGGAATCTGTTGGGATGCCTGGAGAAATGCAAGGCATGACCCAGTGGAAGTATGGCATCAAGGTCTTGTCCTTGCATTTTTAAATGCATCCCTTTCAATTGGATGTTTTCTTCCCAGAAACATAGTACCCTCTTCCCATGGAAACTGCAGTAACCAATAGAGAGCATTCTTCTCTCTATTCCAGCATATCAGGAGTCTTAAAAGATTCCTGAATACTTCAGAATTAAATTACAGATAAGCGCAATAAAGTCGCAGAACTGAGAAATCCAGCACTTAAAGCTGTTTCTATATGAACTCACAGGAGGCTGCAGTCAAAAGGAAAAGAGCAGAGAGAATTTACTTCTCCTGGTGCAAACCAAGACCACCACAGGGCTCTGAAAAAATTTCACTGGAAATCCTGGAAACACAAGAAGGACCCTTATTTTCAAAGCTCAATCCAAAGGTAGCTGAAAATTTGTGAAGCATCATCTTTCATCCCCTCTGGGCCAGCAGATAATTTGTAGCTTTAGGTTGCACATTCTTTCTGTGCAAATTCCATGCAATTTTACACCACTGTTTTCAGTCCATTGTGGTCAATGGTCCTGATTCCTGTCTGTGAGCAATACTTCAGTTGTCACTGATGCCATCAGGACAGCCTGCTGTACCGAGAGATCTTCAAGTGAAAATAAAACTGTCAAGCTCATCTGGTCTTCTCTAATGGATATAAATGAATCCAGCAATGCATGCCAAGCTTTTCATGAACTGTATGGTGTTATAAAAAACATGCTGCCGATGAGGTTAGAAACCCCATCCTTTCTGCCTTGTGGTTTAGGATATATGTGCTGTACTGGAATGCTGGAAATAACAAGATGTGTTAGTTTAGGCACTTTAATAAGAATGTCTATGTTTATGAATTGGCTTAATTTGACTTCTTTACAAGCAATATCAGTTCTCCCTGTCTTGAATTGTCCTTTTTTTGGTGGTTTAGACACCACTACTTTTACTGGCTCCTGGCTGACTGCATACTTGACAAAGTTTGTCATGAGGTCACGATTTTCTGGCATCATGAAAGAGATGGAAATGGAGCAAATGCACAGAGACTTTGCTGCCATCTCAGAACATGTGTTCCAGCTTTCCTATGTTTCTTCCAAGTGAATACAATGTGAAACTACCTGATAAAGACACCTAAGCAAGTGGAACAATGAAGGATCTGAAATGCAGAATCATCTTACACTGGCAATGGTTCTTTGTCTGGATCTCACCTTCAGCCGTCTTTGCTTTGGTTCCCATCTGTATAATTATGTTAACAGTTATGTTGTACAGCAATAGGCTTATTTTCCTGAGTTAGGTGAAACTGAGGTCCCACTGCTCTGAAGAGGTAGCAGGTAGAGGTAGACTGAGGTATGGAAAGGCCAGAAAAGCTGCTCAGACTTATGAGGTTTTGAGAGCTCATGAGGGGAGCAGGGTCTTGTTTGCCCAGTCAGAGATTCTTCACCACAGACCTGCCAGCCACTCTGGTTCTATTTACATCTGGACATTGGTGTGGGTGCATTTCCTTGTCTCCTCCAGCTCCCAGGCTTTTGGCAGTACTGCTCCTCTTGGGTTTTAGGACTGAGACACTGTCTTCATGCTGGTTTGTAAAGTGCTAAGAGCTCTGAATCAGGCTGGATCTCTTGGATGCTCCAAACTTATCAAGACAAGTCAGGTCTTTGGTAACATCATTGTTGCCTGACATTTAAAAAAAATAAACCAAACCCCCAAGTCCACCCTATGCTTTCTTTTGCACAAATACAAATCATCAGACATGAAGCTTCCATATTTGAGAAGTTTATGTTTGGTCTTCAAATTTCAGACCAGGTCCATTCTTGCCAGAACCTCGGGTCTTACTAATAAATCAGTTACAGACCTAGATCTTCTTCTTTGCTTCATGTCTGTGCTGAATGGTGTGGAATTACACATTTTCTACTGGTTCAGAAAGCTCCAAGGCTGGAAACAAGTAATACCAAATCACTTGAATTTGCTAATACCTTTCAGCTCTATTAGAGCTTGTTTCTACACCTACATGTGTTTAAGCTGTGCTGATGACATATATCTTTACATCCTGAGCCACCTGCTCATGACATGAAAGGGGTGAGCAAAGTTACAAAGGTGTGTTCTGCCTTTACACAGGTGTGGGGTTTGGCTCCTGCCAGTCCTTCCTCTGTGGTTGAGGGGTTACAAATCCAGAGGCTGGAAAGAGCTTTTGTAAAGGACAAAAACCCAGTCACTGGTTACTTCAGTGAGCAGAGGAGTTATACAGATGGATGTTGTAGCTGTGATGGTCTCAGTATACAAGAAAACCATGGTTTATAGAAAGAGATATTTTTATTAGTTCAAATGATTAAGAGGCTTGGAAAAGAGCTGGCAAGCTTTCAAGTATGTAAGACCTGAAGAAAAATGCTGAGACATAGCCTATGAATGAATTTAAAGATTGAAGGCATTTATCTTTTATTTGGACTCCTTCACAGTTTCCTAGTATTTGCAACTCTGACACTAATTGGAGTTTATAAATGAGGTGAAAGTTCTCTTTTTACTGTCCTCCCATGAATGTAGGGCATTTGTCTCTATGGGGAGGTTATTCATTTCTCCAGTTTGTCCCCACTAAGTGTCCCATTGTCTCCAGTAAAACATTTTTGCACAGGCTGCTGTCTGTAACATACTGACACCATGGGAGAGGGTCAAGGCTGCCATGGAGCCCAGCCACAAGCTGCTTTGTGGCTGTGGATGTGATCCAGGTTACCCCACTCTGGGGGATGTTCATGGTACCTGCTCTCCTCTAAATTTGGGTGAATAGGCTGAGCTCCCTAGACTCCATCTACAGGCACCAGAGAGGGAAGTTTCAGAGTATCTGATTTAGGCTACACCCCTAAAGGAAGGTCTGGAGGAACAAGTATCTCTCCTCCTCTTTTGGAGAGCTTCAGGAAAACCAGTCCCAGCTGCACCCCACCAAATTTAGTCTCCTACATGAGGTACCTGTGTCCCCCTTCCCTCTAAACACTGCCCCTTCTGTGTGTCTATAAGCCAGAGAAGATGACTGTGCTGCCACCATGTGCACCTTGGTTCACAGGCCTGGATTGAGAAGTTTGACCACTAAAGCAGCTAAGTCAAATCCTCTTTGTTTTAGAGATTTTGCAGGGACACTTACAGTGTGTAGAGTGCTCCTTAGGGGACAGGAAGAGGCTGTGAGTACACACTGGCATATTACTATGCGGGTGGACATCTGCTCTGGGTGTCCCAGATAACACCTCACCTCCCTCAGCTCAGCTGGAGCTCATTTCAAAGTTATGACTGCTCAGCAAGTCACTATGTTTTCTGGCTGCCCATCATCTAGCTCTGGAAAATGCTGTTCAGTCCTTTCAGCAACTCCAATGAATGTTGTACTTCGGGAAAATTTTAGTTTCCAGCTTTCACAGACTGGAATGGTGAAATGTTACCATAAAATAGAGGTTTTAGATAACTTGCTAAGAGTTTCAAATGACACTTTTGTGCTAAAGTAGGAAGATTTTAGGTTTGCTCAGCAAATGAGTTGTCTGCAGGTTGCCAGGGACACCCCAGCCTTATTTTTATGCAACATCACCACCTTGACAGCTCCTGTAAGACAGGTAACCAACAAAAAGTGACCAGCTGTATGAATCACTTCTCATCCATCAGAAACTGGAGATAAACAGCCACCTTCTATTCATGCTGGAGATACACCTCCCATTAAACTGGATTTCTGTGCAGAAACAGGTTCGTGTGCCCCATCAAGCAATAAATATCTAAATTGTCAAATGATGGTCTGGTTCCTGCTAGAGCATCAAATGGATTAAAAGTGTTTGATGATGCTGTTATAGCTCCTGTAGCATATCATGAATCACTACTAATAGTGTTATTTATATATATTTAGATTATATATATAAATCATATAGCAAGATGTTTATATACTTCATCTATTTTAGAATAAACCTTTAAATGCAGGACCTGCTTCCATTTCTAGAAAACATCTCACACATCTCGAGCATAGCTGCAATTTAAATCATTAAGAAGAATTTTAGTGAACAATAGCATGCAACTAAATGCATCTCAAAAGACATAGAGTTGATATAATGTGGTAACAAAATATAATTAATTAAAAAATTTAAATATCACTAATTTTATCCTCATAATAAATTTATGAGGCTAAAATCTCTTCTCTCCAAAACTCTGTCCCCTGGTTTGAATTACCAGCTGAGGAGAGTCAGTTGCTGGTGGAGAGTGTCTGAGCCTGTGCTTTGCCATTATTCAGTTTGGAGAGAGAAGGGACAAGCCATGGGCACCACTGTAAACCCCATCCAAACATAAGAACTGTGTCTCTGCAGGGTCCCATCTGAGGCACCATGTCACCCTTGCTGACACTGCAGGTGATCTTTCAAGACACAGTAGGCCCATCAGGTCCATACTAATAAATACTAAAAAATGCCAGAGCTTCAGTTTTGGGTTTCCTCCAGTCCCTGGAGAGGTGACATGCCACAGGGGAACAAGAGAGATGTGTTTAGCTCTGGCAGTGTCAGGGAATTCCCTGAATAAGAGCCCACAGATGAGGCTGGGAAGGGGAATATCCTGCACTGTGCAGAGGAAAGGAAGCAATTCCTCCTGGACACAGCACCTGGCAGTGAGTTTAACCAGGTGCATGTGATCCTCAGGCTTGGCTTGGTATGGCTTGACACTTCCAGGCAATCTGTATGTCCCATCTCCAGCTACAGTCATGCTTTTAATCTTCAGAGGAAGGTGAAAGAAAGACAAAAAGGGCAGCCTAAAAGCCAAGTAAGGTCTCAACGGGGGAACATTGACATTCTTCTTATTAAATTATTACATAGCTTTAATAAATGGACTTTGTTTGTAATATTTTGCTCCATTTCCTGAGGAAATGAGTATTATGCAGCTGTGCTCTGGTTGTTTGTTTGTCTGTCAGGTTTACCCCCATTTAATAATTATTGAGACTGTTGGATGGTTCCAGTGTAGTTTAAAGGAAGGGAAAAGGCATCACAGTATTATGTTTTAAAATATTTAGGATAATTAGCAGTGGGGTACAGGATAGAGACTAAGCTAGTGGAAAAGGTCACAATATGAGTTCAGCACAGTTATTCAATGTGAGAGAATCCACATGGAAGGGAGCCACAGGAAGCCCAAGAAATATTCCCTAAATCCCAGTGCTTAAGGAACAACATGTTAATGCATTTTTTTTAACCCCACTAGAATTCTAATTAAACTGGCCCATTCCCCAGGATTTCTTTTAACTCCCTGTTCTATATTCCAGCAACTCCACTTCTAGCCAGTGCATCCCAACCCAGTCCCATGACCTCTCTCTCTACCTGCTACCCCGAACCAAACCCTACTTTTGATCCTACAGGTGACCTGAAAGGATAGCTCTGGATGCAACAACATATTTGCCATTATCCTGGTGTTTAGTGAACAAGAAGGAAAGAAAGACAAATCTTTTTATTGTACATTTTGGAAAAATGGCTTGTTTTTTTTTTTTTTTATTCCAGCTTGTTGACACTGACACTTTTTTCCCTGTTGGAAAAAAAAAAAATTGATTTTAGATGGTAATGAAAAACATGTCCAAAATTTTCCATCTTGATCTGGGTAAAACCAGGCATTTGAGTCAGAGTAGTCAATACAGAATCTCCTGGCACTCCTTTAGAGCTGTCCAGATTGTCCTGTTTGGCTCATGGCACCAAGATGATGACTCCAAAATGTGAAGTAGCTGCAGTGCTTTAACAAGGGCTCTCCAAGGCAGCAGAACTTGGGTTTTCCCTATGGAAAACTTTTAATGGACTTCAAAAACAGGAGGAGCAGGTCTAATTGGGCAGACATTTATCAGCTTTGCTCTGTGTGGAGAAATGAAGGTGTCTATAGATCTCTGTAGAGATTTCACAGTGTGTATGCACATACCCACGTGCCCACACATCCACAGTCTGGACAAAGGGTTTCAGGGAAACACCTGAAGGAAGAAGAGGTGTTTCAAACGACATTGGCATGAGAAGAAAAGAATAGAAGCTGGTTGTAAATAAGCTCACACCTGGAAATTGGACAAAACTTCTAGCCATCATAACACTGAGGTTTCTCAGCAGCATTTCCATGGAGAGTACAGAAGAAAACATTTTGTTGCTCTGTGGGGCTGGATGATGGGATGGCAGTGGGAAATGGAGCTGTGCCCACTCTGATGGTCAGAAGGAGCTGTAATGATGAGAAAAAAACAATATACTTGCCACAGCAAGTGTTAAGCCCTAGTTTATCATCTTGACAACTGTGTTTATATTTAATTTAACTATGTAGTTAATCCTACTGACTCAATTTCCTGCACACTCTGAAAGGGATGGCAGAGATGGCTCTGGGCTTTTCTGCTAGAGGGGAGGACATGACCACCACTCTTAAGATCTCTTCCCTGATATATTGCTGACATTTTTGCAGGAGGCAGAAGACCTTCCTCCACTGAGATGTAAAGCACTGCAGTGCACTTTCCTTTTTTCCCATCTTGCTCACTTCATTGTAAACACAGTACAAAAAGAAAAAGGTTTATCTTAACCCCCTGGAGGAGCAGAACAACAGAGGATCCCAATAATTGACTGAGCTGGGTGAATATCAAAACTCTGCCATAATGCACAGCATGCCTCTGGCAGTCATCTCTCTCTCTCTCTCTGCCAACAGCAGATCACATCTGCAGTACCATTATCCTACATTGGGATGACTTGTGTCACCCCTACCTGCTGGCTGTCCCATGGACACATCTTCTTTTTATGTTCCTGCACCAGGAAAAGGGAGAGCAGGCAGGGAAAGGACCCAAAGTACCGCATTAACTTACAATTAAAAGCGTCCTCATCCTCTCTCAGCCAGGCAAGTAGGGCAGTGAGCAGGACAGCTGTCTTTCAGTGCTTTCAAGATACATTTCAAGCTGTGCACAGCTGGAGCTATTCAGTAGCACACGAAGGAACTCTGTACCCTTGCCAAGGCTCTGCAGCTGCCAAATCTGCCTTTATTAGCAGCAGCATTTCTCGTTCTCCAGAGCTGAATACAGAACAAGTCTGACATTATTTTTCGTTCAACCTTCCCAAGCATGCTAAGGACATCACAATAATCACTTAGTGTGTGTGCATGTTTTATAAGTGTTTTCTTCTGCCTGTATACATGCAAACACTCCCCCCCACACACAACAGGCAGGATGCAGAGCCACGCTAAAGCATCGAGCATCTCTTTCCTATTCTGGTCAGTTATACATCTCAGCTGCATTTAAACCTCTTGATGCTCATTATCTGTGAGCTCTCCCATGAACAGGTCTTTGTCTGGGCCATGCTGCTCTTTGTAGGTGGCATTCTCATCCACACAGATGGCTGGAACAGCCCTTAAGTCCCACTTAAGTCCTGTTTTAAGGATCTAAGTAGTTCTCAAGTGCTCTCCACGCCTCTTCTGGAGTGAGGTGAACTTCAGCCTGTGTAAATACCTGCCCTGTGGAAGTGAGACAGGGTAGTTATGTGTAACTCAGTCTTTCTTCGCTCTCCTCTGCTGCCTGTTTGGGATTCATTGCTGGTCACCTACCAATCATCAGATTTTAAGGTATTTTTTCAGTCAATGATCAGAAATAAAACGAGCCTGCTCAAATACCAGTCGAATACTACAAATAGTGAGAATTCCCTTATTTGTCTAAGGACCTGTTTTGCCTTCATTCAGCAACCAAAAACTTCCAGACCAGGTTTCAACCAAGCTTGATGTAGTGAGGCATGTGGAGACATGAAAATCACCTCTTCTGGAGAACACACACTTCACAGATGAGTCACAGGCAACCCAGAGCTTGTCCCAGTTCTCCAGGCAATACTTGAAAGGACAGCATCAGGAATTATAACCCATTTGCCAATGGACAGGACATGTATGATTTCTAAAAACAAGTTCAAGTGTTGTTCTTACTATTTAATGGTTATTCATAATGTGTTTAAATGTGTGATATCAGTCCTCTGAGTACCTGAAGCACTTGGCAGACAGTGATGATCTACACTGCACAAATGCCACTGTGTTTAGACAAATACTTTAGTTTCCATTTTTGATGGGGAAATTTAGAAATTCCCTAAAACTGAGAATTTCTGTGGCTTCCCTGTCTCTGTCAGAGAAATCTGTTTAAGGACTGGGAAAATAGCAAAGCTAATTTACTCCTGTGAATTAAGTAAATCTCATCTGAGAGTCATGGAAGAAGAATAATGCATGTTAAAAGAGACTTTTGAAAATCGCATAGTCTGACCATTTGCTAAAAGAAGAGCCAGCTTAGATCAGGACTTATTCCAGCTGAGTTTTGAATATCCTCAGGAACAGACATTGCACAACTTGACTGGGAAAATTGCTCAAATATCTGACTACCCTCACTGGGAGATTTTTTTTTCCCAATACCTGGAAGTTCTACTCTTGTGAGTTGTCTCCATGGCCTCTTGCCTGCTGTGCACCTCTAGGAAGAGTCTGGCTCAGTCTTCACTATATTGTTTTCTCATAAAAATGAATTATGACTACTTATGTCACCACCTCATAAGATTTTTTGCTTTATTGCTACATTTTTAATAGCTATGGTAAAGTCTTCATTTTCTTAAAAATTACTCCTGATGACACAGCTAAGTATGTTCCAGATACTGGAGAAGAAATTGTATTTAGTGTAGTCACTCCCTTCTCTCAGTGAAGCAGAAAATCAATGCAATATGTGTATCTTGTTAGGGCCTACACTTGCTTGTGCAGGTTTTCCTGATAAACTCTGCCATGCTAGCACTTTTCTTCTAAGGAAGTTTCTCTTTCTCCTGGGATTCATCCTCTGCAGATGCAAATTGTCATCACCCTATTAAGTCAACAGGACCATGACAACTGCACTTGCCAAGCTGAGTTGAATAAAGCCTTACCAAAAAAAAAAGGCAAGAAACTGTATGGAAAGGACGTTACAAACACCATGGAACCTGCAAAGTGTGTATCTCTTTTGTGCAATAAAGGTACTCCTGCTGTCTGTGGTGAGGCAGCACCACAAAAAAAGCTTGTAAAAAAACTTGTATAGCTCTCAAGTAAGATACTAGTGCTGGCATTAAAACCTACTAATTTTCTGTTCCCTGTGCTGATTCAATACTAATTGCCAATTATGAACATGTAGGTATATGCTTGCTGTAAGCATGTAGATAGGTGTCTGTATGGTGTATATACACAACATCATGTATGTCTGTGAGGAATGTTTAATTTACCTCTTGAGGGTATAAAAGTACCCTTTTGGATGAAGGAATGAATAGAAAATTACAAAGGGTTTTTCATTAGGTCGTAATCTTTCTCATTATAAAAAGGCAAAATCTGATATACATACTGTGGTCACATAAAACAATAGTGACACCCCAGATCTGGAGGGAACCAAAAGGAAGTCACATCTTTCCTACTTTATGCAACAAACTCAAAAGGAAGAAGGATGGCAGGGAGTGGCTAATTTGCAATGTCATTAATGCAAACAGCAACTCTTTGGGGTTTGCTGGTACACAGGGCATGGGGGGACGACATTTGAGCATTATTGGTATTTTTCTATAAGTCATATGCTAACAAGGGCATTAATACAAGCCAGGTTTGGCCCTGTGCCTTTTTAGCTCCCCCTCCTAATGCAGGGAATTATTCTGACAACAAGTATTTCTGTGCCTGCTGTGGTGGTGTCCTCTAACTGGCTTTATCCTGCTGTTCAAAATTACTGACACAGAGAGAAAGAATAACTGCAACAAGCTAAACACATTATGGAACAAGTTCTTTTGAGCAAATGCTCTAGATTTGCTTTTAATGGCAGTTTCATTCCATCCATAAAAAGCTGAGCAAGCTAGACCCCTCTCAGATGCTTGCAGCATAGCTGCCCTTTGCTATTAATTTTTTGAATAGCTTTTCTTTGGTCCAAGAAACAAATTTATTGCAACAGATGTCCTTCAGAATAGGAATGAAATTCCATCAGACTTCAAATGAACTCTAATTACACCGAAATAGGTGGCAGGAGTGTTCTCAGCTTTAGCACTACAGCTCTGCAACCAGCCAAAGAGTGATGTGGATTTAATTTTAGTCTGTGTATGAATTGTTTGGAGTGCTTTTATTATTTTATTTTACAGCTATTTCTAAAAACATTAAAAAAAAAAAAAAACAGGGAAAAATTCATAACAGCAAACACATCTGTGCTACATATTTTCCTGTGTGGCACTGCAACAGCTTCAGTCTACAAAAATTAATGGACTGTAACAATATGGTTAGAATTTAAATGCAAAGTTGGCGCCAGAATTGGGAAACAGACAACATTCCCTGATTGTAGAAATGTGCAGATCACCTTTTCTCACTTATGCAGCTTTAAAAGGAAGGCTATCCCTATGGGTGTCCAATTTATATTGTAATCATTCAATCCATCCAGTGTATTGTGCTGTCCTGCTCCCTCTGCTAAGATGCACCAAACTGATTCCCTCCAATGATGACATAATTTTTCCTCAATTACTAAACATAAATTTTTTTCCAAGAGTGTAGCTTTCATGGAAGAGAGTTTGGCAGAGAGAGAATTTCAACAGATTTTTCTAATCCAAGTCATACATTGTGTATGAGTGGCCTCAGGCACGAGATACTGATCTCCCAACATAGGATCACTGGTTCAGCTCCCACATGGGTAACACTTCTTTCTCCCAATAAAATGTGCAAGAAAAAGACTGCTTAATGTACAAAGAAACACAAAGGTGATCATTAAATGAATGGTGTGTAGAGACACTTCAGACATTCACACATTTGTTGAGAACTCTAGCTGTGACAAGCTATTGGTTTAAATGAGGTCAGTAAAGACTTCCACACATCTTTTCAGGTAAAAATAATCTCTTTCTAAGGAAAAAGACAAAGATGGACTTATCTAGGTTGTTTGAGCACGCTGCATATATTCTGTCACCAAAGGGCTTTAAAGATGGGACAGTCAAACCTGTGGGGAATTAACAGATACTGGACAACCAAAGACAAATTGGGCTCCAGAAGCCCTTCCTCTACCTGTGGGTCAACAGTCACAGTCTCTAATCACTTTATCTTGCAAATTGTATACAGATATTAAAGGATTAATTTTTGATTGATGCACAAGCTTGGCAATAAGTCACTGAGACAGAATCTCCAACACCTTTAGAGAGAGTTTTGCTTGTTATAGGTGCACATTTTGTCTTCATAGAAACAGTTTTGTCCTCTGTCAGTATGCCTATCCTCAGGACAACAGGGTGAGATTAGTAGAATGAGATGTTCACTTCTGTTAGATCATGTAGTACAGCTGGAAAAATTAAACAAGGATTTGTGTACACAAGCCCTGTCCCCTACATCTGAAATAGAAGCAGCTAATAGAAGAATTCAAAGCCAAACAAAAATGAGCAACACTTGCTTTACTGAATATCATAGGCTATTTCTGAAAAAAATGGTATCAGGCACTTGTAGAGAAAAGATGTATAGGGAAGGAGCTAGAGGGACAGAAATGATAAGGTGGATAGCTCCTAGGAGCCAGGTGGAGAGCCCATGGTTACTGGAGCTGTGAGTTTTATCTGCCAGGTCTATCTTTGTCAGATATTTCTGTAGGTTCCCTTGCAGCTCATGGAAGGTTTGAATGCTGAGCTTGAGCTTTCCCAAAGTGGGTTTGTAGAGGGCTGGAAGTAGTTTCTCAGCTTTGAATGACTTCTTTCATTTCCAGGAGCTGGTTTCTGTCCCTCAAGATACTCATGAAATCCAATGGTCATGTCCAGTAGTAACAATCAGTGGGGCAGCTGCATCTCCCAAAGTGACAGCAAGTCATCTGAGCACAGAGGACAGCTCTGACTACCCTGTTAACCTTCAGTGAAGGAGAAATGAAACACACCAAGCTTAAACCTCAGCAGGAGCCCTAGAGGACAGTATTTAAGCTGTCATCTGCAGAAGCCTAAGAAAACACACAAGACACATTACCATGGCTCTGCTGGTACCCAGGGTACTCAGCTGGTACCCAAACTCATATCTGAACCTTAAAAAGCATTTCAAATCCATCATATGCAGAAGATACTCATCTTTGAGATCTTCAGTGTCTCCTTTCCACTGGGAAGGAGTGAGTGGAAGGCACAGGTCACATCCCATAGGAAGGACTGGCCATGAATTTGTAGGCTTGCCAGTGTTAATTAAACTTCCCTTCTTTTGATCTCATCAAGAGCCTTGATGGTGCCAGATTTTCACCTCCAAAGGACCAAGTGAGGCTCTGCCTGTGGAGACCATGAAGTAGGGGAAGCCAGAGATGAGAAGTGAGAAAAGTGAAGGCTAAGGGCTCACAAGGAACATCTTGGGACATTTGGCTCTTTGCCTAGGACACTGTCCATTATTTTTTCAAACTGAATTACCACAGACATTGGGAAGGACAATTTAATTTTTATCCATGTAAATAACCAATAGAATTGGTCTAGATTTGAAGTCATTGTTCATTCTGCTTATTTTACTAATTCCTTATCTTTTCTCTGTGTTGCAGACTTGTTGACCTCAGTCACCTGTAGAGTCCTAATTTGGAGATTTCAGGGACAGGTACCCAAGAATGGAGACTTGACATTTCTCCTATATGGATTTAAATCAATGTATTTTATGAAAATAAGTGCTTCCTGTCTACAGAAGCCCTGTGGGCCATGAACTTCCATTAATAAATTTGCCTTCATCTTCCGGAAAAGTCTCCCAAAACTCATAGGTGGACAAGAATAATATTTTTTCAAAATATTTCTAAAGGCTACAAGATGTTGATTCTTTTCATTATCTTTTTTTTCCAATATATATTAATTGGTAACTTTCCACATGGCATTTCACAGCTTCAGCTTACACTCAGGCCTCTGGGATCCCTTGGCTGATTGATTCATTTGTTTGAGGGTATAACTGGTGTCAATTTGTTGTTTCAATGGGCAGGGCAGCCTGTCAGCTCTTTCTGTGACAAACTGATTTTAACACTATCAGATTCTCGTTTCTGCAGCAGTGCATTGGGTACTTTATTGCTGAAATATGTGCAGTGACATGGATAATGATGGATTTACTGTTCCTCTGAGGTGTGTAGGTGGGAAAAAGTAACCAGACCTTGCTTGGCTGGAAAAATTCAGCATCTCCCTTGTATCTGGGAACATGAATGTTTTGTCCAGGAATGGTCCAATTCAGATTTTCACCTTTGAGTGCAAGAATGGCCCAAAACACAAATCTGAGGTACTACAGGTACAACAGGAAATTAAGAGGGTCAGGTAGCTCTGAAAATGAAGGTGTAAGAGAGAAAGGTAAGAGCAAAGTGTGTCAGCTTAGGATAACATGAATTTTGAATAATTTATCTTGTCCTGGACTTAAACACTTCTCAGCCAAGTGAGTTTGCATGGCAGCAGATGATCCACACAATTCCTTAGTTTCCCTCTACTGTGCAATTGGAACATGGTAAGAATTTTTCTCATTATAATGATAGAGCAGAGCTCTATGGTTGTGGCAAACCCTAAGTGTGCTTATTTTTTGGAGCACTCCACATTTATGAACACCAAAGATGACAAGCAAGAAAAACATCAGTTTTCCCATCCCCTACTGACTCCTTGATATTCAAAGAACCACAGAATAGGCATTAGAAGGGACCTATTCAATATTTCAAGGTTTATTTTATTTTTTTGCTTTTGCTGATACGTGGTTTTGGAGTAAACCTGCAGTCCCCTGACATTCAGAGGGTTTGAATTTTAAAGAGCTAGGTGCATAGGCCCCTGCCATTGTGCCCTCTACCACTGCTGAATTAGTGGTTTGGCATCTGCCATAACAAAACTTGGTTCTACATGGCTAAGGGATGAAGACACCAATCATCTGCAAGCAGGTGGTGGACCAAGGGGAACTTCCTAAAGGGAAGAATTTTAACATGTGCTTAATTCCCAGTGAAGTGGAGCTAAGCACTTTCTTAAAGGACTTCTGAGTTAGGACAGATATATGACCATTCTTAAGAGATTTCCTGAATCTTTCTATAAGATGGCTTTTCACCAGGTTCAATAAGATTAGACTGGAAACCAGAAACCTTTTTTCTAAGTTTTGGTGAGTTGTATATTTGTTCAAACTTTGCCAGTGTAGGGAGGTAGAACAGCATTTAAACATGAAGAAAATGAATGAAACAAGATACCAATTGAAAACAGAGGCTCAGCCATGGAGAAAATGGTCATTTAATTTTTCCTTCATATGCTTTTGAATTCAAGAAAGCAATAAAGTAATAAACCCACCCAATTTCATTAGGTGGTTGAAATAAGTGTATATCATCAATGGAGATATTGGGTTGCATGGGTGTCATCACCAAGCTCTTTTAACAGTCTTGCACTACTAAAAGGCTGAATGTTTTATTCTGGGTGCATAGCCACAGCTCCATTTAATTTCAGTGGACACATGCTCTCCATCTGTGTGTCTGGGATACTTCCTACCCATGGCTTCCAAAAGGAACATTTCCCACATGCATTCTTCTGAGCTGTCAGAAGCAGCCCTGTAATTTATTGGGCTGACCCCATCAAGTTAAATGGGTTCAGCTCCAGCCAGGGAGGGTTCAATGAAGACTGGGTACAGTGCAAGAGGAAATGTGTGCAGAAGGCTCCTGAAACAAGGTGCAGGAGCAAAATGGTTCTGGCAATGTGTTCACACAGCTGCAAGCAAAAAGGACAGCACAGCTCAATGAATTGCTGCAGTAAGTGATCAAATGGGCACCTTTAGCCCTCTCCAGCTAACAGAGCACTTGCAAAGACATGAATGTTTCTGGGTGTTGAGAATTGGCTGGATTCAGGGTAACTGTGCTTTATGGGTATATTTGTACCATTTAGAAGAGAACTAACTACTTTTTACAGTAAAAACACACATGGCAAGAGATTCTCCCTCTTGAGGAATCTTGCAGCAGGGTGTGAGTGGTCTGCATATCTGTCCTTTGTACACAAAACTGTTTCCTACTGCATCTCTATGGGACAAGGTAGTGTTGTGACAGATGACTGAACACTGAGAGGACTTTATAAAGCTATAAAGATTTATTTTGAATTGAGAGGTAGGTATACATTATATATTTCATTTGTTGTAAGGGTAATGCAATACAATTTCTCTGCTGACATGCCATAGCAAAATCCATGTCTAATTATTTAATATTTTCCTCAGAATCATTATACCCAAAGCTTCCTTCCTGCCAGGTATGGAGCCTTGGGCATCAGTCTGTGACTTCTGTATGTTTCACTTCTAAGTGCAGTTTTGGGAATGGTGTTTTCCTGTCTTTGAAATTCAGTTCAGTGAAATCTTTATGATGGCAAAAAAGGAAAATTGAGGAAAAGAAGGGGAGTAAAGGGAAAATGTTGTTAAATGTTTGTGAAAATAACTTTTGTTTTGGTATTTCAAAGAGTCTGCCAGACTGAATTATACTTGATGTCTTCTCTGACTTAAATTTGCTGAAGTTACTCTGGGATGACAGAGGAGTTCTTCAGCCTCATATCAGAAATTGATATTTTATATACTCTGTTAGTAGAAAAAAAAAAAAAAAAAAAAAAGCCTGAATTCTAGGAAAGTGGTACAGAAACCACAACAATCTAAAAAGCACAGGCAGACAGCTGAGCAGTGTGAGAGTGACTTAAGTTTTATAGGATGTATGTGGAAACCTTTCTTGACAATGATCCTTCTCAGGAGCCAGAAGTTGACTGGCAGCACATCCCCAAGAATATCTTACTGTTAAAGTGTTTTCATCCCAGCCTTGGAGATGAAGGATGGGTCAGGGAGACTGTCTCTGGAAAAGTTCTCAAAAATCCTGTCAGATACAGGGTGAAAGCCCCATGCCTGGGTGACAGAGAGATACTGAGGATGGCAGCATCACATGCCTTTGGATGACAGGGATTGTCAGAATTGTTTGTTGAGGTCCATGGAGAGCTGCTTTCAGGAGGTCATTTGTAGCACAAAATGATGAGGTGATTGAATTTAATAATTTACTGGCAGATACACTAAGTTCTAGGGGTTAGATTTATTTTTGTTAATTAGTTCTCCCTGCAGGCCCACAGGAGAAGATTCTCTCTTTTATGGAGACACCAGTAAAATGTTCTTGCACATAAATGGTCAACAGGACCAGTGTTAGCATGCAATGGTTGGGAGGTGCACTGCTGTAATTATATCAGGGATGATCTTTGCCTGGAGTATTGTTATTTTTTGCTGTATGAATAGTCCATGAACATGATACTTATATTTACTTGGTGATCTCATGAAAGAATTATTGTTCCTTCATTCTGGCAGCACTGCCAGTGTACTCAGTCCTGCACATAGATGAAGCAACATGCAACTCTGGCTGGTGGAAGTAACTTGAATTTTAAACACAGCCCACATTTTAAACTTCCAAGTTTGCTTTCACAAAATAGCTGAACATTTGCTGTCAGCAAACTTCCACGCTCACAGAGTTCGGCTGTGGAACAGTCACAGAAAGTGACTGTGGTCAAGTCCAAATGAATTCTTTAACCTAAATGGACATAAAAGGCTGATTTTCCGCCCTCCCCTACCCTGTATATTCATGTGCTGGGCTTTAAGCAGCACTTCCTCATCCACCTAATTTCCACTGAGATTCAGGTATGTGCTCATGTTGAACAACTACTTACATATGTTTTTCTTGAACAAGTGAGCAGATCCCTGGCCCTAGAGCCAGGGAGGGTGCAGTCTGGGTGGAATTCTCAGTTTTGCTGCCCTCAAATTCAGTGGAAAATCAGGGCTGAGCTCCCTGTGTTGCTGATGGAAAGAGAGGAACTCCCCAAAGACATCAGAGGGCAGAGCACCTTTTGCTGTGTCTACAAAGGGAGCTGAAGGAACCAGCAGGGAATTGATACCTGAGTTTAGAGGAGACTTGGGTTAGGGGGAGGAACCCTAAAACATGCTTTCTAAGCACTCAGAGCAGAATAGACTGTAAGCATTATTTCAATTCCATCCTAGTTTGTGTTGCAATTCGATTTTTTCTGTACTTAGTGAGTAAATATGAAAGTTGCAATGATTGTTATATTTTATACTGTCATTCCTAGAAGAGAATATTCTATGCTGCAGATCCCAGAAAGGGTTTATTTTAAAAATCTTTGCTTATTTGTGAATCTTTTCATAGAAATGTACTATTTTATTTACATGAGTTAAGTTCTGGATTCTGCCCAGGTTTTTCTCTTTTCTAACAGTGGGTTTCTGTCTGATCCTACAATCCCTCTGTGTTCTGCTCAGATAAATACCTTCCTAGAGCAAGCCCTGTGTTTGTGGAAGATCTTGCCTCTGGAATAGGGGTCCATGATTTCTCACAGTGATTAAGATGGCATCCACTTCAAATCCACCTGTGGAAACAAACAACGCTGCAGCTGTGGGTTTGCCATTGAAATGGAGCACCACGCTCCCCAAATACAGTGTGGGGACTGGGTATTCATGATAACACTTGGGGAAGGTAGTTTCTTCTGCACAGGGACTTCAAAACTCTTTCCAAGTACCCATGTACTGAACAAACCCACAGGGAGAAACAGCCCAAGCCTTCTCTTACAGAGGTGAGGTGTAGGAAAATCAGAGGTTTTATTTGGATGCTTAAGTTAAGAACCCTCTCATACAGTCATAGATGTCTAAAGTTAGATACATTATTTTGATTTAATCTACCATAATTTACAACCCTTTTACAAGATGACATTAATTACCACCTGAAACTACCCATGTGTCTCCAATTAAGTACCTTTTTCTCAGGCCTAGACCTTTATTTTTCACATATCCTTAGTATTTTCTGATTGTGGATGCAGTATTGTTTAATGCCTACTACTTGTTACAGTCTGAGAACATTATGTCAAACCCACACCACATCCCAGAAATTGAGAGCCATGGCTGCCTTGTTTGATTCTGCAATGATGTCTTCCTATTGTCTTTATACATGTGATTTCATCATGATCACAATGCAATGGTGTTGTGGCCTCAGTAGCCCACTCCCCTTCCTGAGAGTTTAGGCTCCCAGGAATTTTATTATTCCTTCTTCTCTTTGTCTGTAAAACCCAGAGAAAGATGGACAGGAACAATTTAGGAGTTTGCAACATAGACTGCTAAAGGACTCCTCGTTTTCTGTTTTTCTCCTGTCAGCTGTGGTCCTGTGATTTTCAGTCCCTGTGTAGCATAGTAGTATAGTCCAGATAAT
Source organism: Parus major (assembly GCF_001522545.3). Classification (NCBI taxonomy): domain Eukaryota; kingdom Metazoa; phylum Chordata; class Aves; order Passeriformes; family Paridae; genus Parus; species Parus major. Next base: position 61,392,633 of record NC_031771.1, read on the forward strand.
GACCTTTCTTATGAAAATGCATTTTGTATTTCTGTATTTTTGCATTTATCTAACATGTGGTATATAAAGGAGTAGATACACTATGTGGAGAGGAGCTACTGTCATCCAGTTGTGCTTACTGAAGGTTTTAATGTTGTATTTTGCTTTTCCCTCACTGGACACCATTAGCACATTCAAATTACAACTAAAAGTCAAATTCTTTCATCAGTCAAGGGCCTGATGAAATATTTAATCTGATAAAAAAGATTCTTCCTCATGACTACTCTGAGTTATCACACACTCAAAATTCCAATTTTACATCAGGTGTCATATGGTCTGAATTAGACAATGCAGGTTAAAATCAGTGAATACATGCATTCTGATTCAGGTTAGCTGGAAAAGCCCAAGACTTAATGGGAACCACAGCTAAGCCCCAAACCTGCCTTTTATTAACTACTGATAATAAAATTGGCTCACTATCCTGGTGTAATAGCAAGCGAGGGAAGACCAGTCTAGCTTGGGCTTGCTCTTCCCATGTGGCAAACCTGAGTCAAGGAGCTAGAGGATGCCCTGTTTGACAAAGATTAGTTTTATTTTCTTTGGCTGGCAAATACAAAAATATAGACCTTGTACTCCTTGGAGGAAGGGCAGAATGCAGGACTGCCAAAAAGTGCCCTGTTCAAACCCTGGGCCTTATGTGCAAACTGGTGGAAAGTAAATAACTAACCAGTCCTTGTGTCTGAGGAAAAATTATTCAGGGCCAGAATTAATTAGAAGCAGGTACTGTGTGTGGAAAATGCCTAAGAGTTAACCTGGAGGCCTGAGTGTGAATACTTTGTTAGTCACCCTGAGGTGTCCTGCACTTCAGGGTCGAGTTGAAACACACGGAGACCAAAACATGTCCACAATGTTGGAACAGCTGCACCTTAACTCTTATTCTTAGGTTGACTTGAATAAATATCACCAGGGCCAAGACCTATCATAAAAGGCTTTAGAAAGCTGACAAAGTAACAAAGACGCCTCACAAAATAGGTCTCAGGCTGAAAGCCGGGCTAATATTCCCTAATCCCAAAGGACTTTTCAAACAAACATATCCCCACAGAGGTCTATTTACTCAACAACTGGCATTTAAAATAGGTATATTACCAAGATTCAGCATTCTGTGCCCCTGTTTATATTATGAAAATCAGTATAACAAGATGAGGAAAGGGACTTTGGCTCTTTGTGACTTTACAATTCCATTTTTCCCCATTCCCTCCTGAGATGTCTGTGAAAAGCTAGGAAAAAATAATGTCTTAATTGCCCATGAAAAGTATGCTTAACTGCTAATATAAATATATACTCAGAACAAGAACTTCAGGCTACAAGAAGGACTTATTATTTAGGAACTGTAATTATTAACTAAGTGGGTAAATGAAGTTAAGATTTTTCTTGGTTTCTCAAATTTACAGTTGTATCAGGTTATTGATAGGACTAAAACAAATTTTACTTTGGTTTTAATTTATTTCTGTTTGTCTCTTCCCCCTGCTTCTAAATATGCTCATTAAAGGGAAAAGGAAGATGATGAAAGAAAAATAAATATATATTCTATTTCACAGAATCAGTTGCCTACTGCAGCTTTCAAAGTAAGTCTATAGATGGGTGTAAGAGAGAAGTAATTAAGTCACCAGTGTCTTCCATCCAGTGCTCAGGGGTTCATTTCACAAAGTCTTAGGTATTTGAATCTTTGGGTTTGAATCGATCCTTGTCTACTTGTTTGTTTTTCAGCATGTCTCCTGGTAGGACACAATAGCTCAGTGATCAAAGGTCTACAAGCCAGGGAGGTGTCCTGGTGATGGGCTTCAGGAGATGTTCCAGAGGACTTTGTCTCCCGCTCATTCCTAACATCCACTTTGCTTAACTCTGTGTGGCATCCTGTGGTCATGGGGAGCTGGAGACAAATAATGGGTTTACCTTTTGTGTCTGACACTGAGCATGAACAAGGCATTCCCACTCATCTTCAGACCTTAACACAGTCCTGTGGATATCAGCCTGCCCTGTCCATGAGACAGCACCACTGATGTTGGTGCCCCACCAGCCCATCAGCCAGCAGCTACTCTGCACTTCTTTACAGGTGCCTCTCCCTCGGAGAGGATGCAGGTTCCAGCTGCTTGGCAATCAGGTGGTCTGCTTGGGGGTGCCAGAATATGGCTTTTCTCCAGTGTAAGAAGTGTATTTATAGGGGATTTATCTGGTTTTATTTGTCTTACCCCAGGGATGTGTTTGCGCAACAAAGCTCATTGTAACCATGCTATCCATATTATCAGCTCTTCTTGGCAGCAGAGTTCAAAGGCATTCACAGAGCTGGAAAGCATCACCACCCTTGGATTTGGGCATATGGAAACTGAAGCGTGGAGATAACAGCATTCAGTTCAACAAACACCGTCCCCAGTGCTACACCAGTTATCTTGTGTAATCCTGCAGAAACCAACAGCAGTGCGAAAGCAAAACTCTCATGAAAGGCTGCTGGAAAGTCCCCACTCAAATGATAGGAGTATATCAAGCACAAAGCCTGAACACCTCAGAGTTATCCTATTCCAGTTGATAACCCCAGAGGGGAGCAGCACTTTTTTATGGTAGAAGATCTGGTGTTTGCACGTGTTCAGTCTTACCTGTGTTAAAAGCTGAAGGAAGCAGAGAGAACATTTCCAGTGTGCTGTGTGATGTCAAAGTGACTGTAGCAGTTAACATGGCCAAACAAAGGTTTGTGTGACCTGAGTTCAGGGGGAGAGGAGCATGCCAGAGTTAACTGAGATAATTCAAGGATGTTCTGATGCATGAGCTGAAGGGACAGACTGCCTAATTCTTGAATCCAGAGTTAAAAGGAAGCATGGTGATGAATGGCTGCAATCACTGAGCCCTGGAATCATAGAATATGTAAGGTTGGATAAGAGCCTTAAGACCACAGAGTTCACCCATGAACTCTGTCCATAACACTGCCAGTCCACCACTTCAAAGCTGAACTTGAGCACAAGGTTTCAGAGACACGTGGTGGAAATCTGCAGACCAAGACAGCAGCAGCTTTTCACTTACTGACACCATTCTCCATGCATTATGATAGCTCATGTGGCCATGCTGATCGAGCTGTGCACATGCTGACAGCTTCATTGCATGCAAAACTGTGCTGTTCTGGGCTTTCACTTCCAGATGTGGAAGCACTGTGTGTGCAGGAGCAATGGGTTAACCCCAAGAGCAGCCTAATGTGGGGACGTAACAGCCATAAGAGCCATCTCTGCCTTCTCCAGGGGAATTCATGATTCTTTGTAGCTCAAGGACATGCACACATCTTCACATCTCCCATTATAGCACTGAGAACTGTGGCTGCAAGTCTCATGGGGAATGAAAAAATTGCAAAAATATTGCCCCTTTATGTTATTCCAAATGATGTTCCAAAGATGATGTTCCAAGATCCACGAGGAGGGTTAAGTTCTGTTGTGACTTGTGGTTTCGAAGATTCTGCAGTGGAGGTTTTGATTTCAGTGGAGGTTTTTTTGATGCTGTAGTGGAGGTTTTGATCTCCACTACATAGATTAGAAAACTTATCTGTAAATAAATAATTCTTTGAAGACAGAGTCCTCTCAATACAATCTATACAGCCAATGCATACTGAGGGTGGGCCTGACTTCTCCTCTGGCCAGACTAGGCATCTTCTCAAAATTAAACATTGATGGGATTGTTTCTTGAAGATACAGATTGTCCATTTAGCAAAAAAAAATATGTGAAGAACCTGGCAGAAGTGCAGAGGAGAGAAACCCCTGAGTCAGATCACCTACCATCACCTCTGCCCATCATATCTGCAGCACTGAATACATTAATGCTCATAGTTTGTCTTAAAATTTCCTTTACACTGGCAGAAGTTACAAAAAGGCAAAATAGGAAGTGAACATGCCAATATTCAAAACTTCCTTGATATTACAGAATTTGCAGAGTGGAAATTGCACACAATTTTGTTTATAACTTTTCAGTGTAAAGAAAATTTCAAAAATCACAGACTAAAAGAAGAAATATTTGAGAAGGAAAAAATCACTAAATTTTAGTATTTCCTTCAGTGGTAATGAAAGGGAGAGGAATTGTACATGAATAAAAACCAATTCTTTAATTTAAAATAGTAATCTTCCCCAATATGATACACAAAAGAAATTGTTTAATTGAAAATGAATTGTTTTACTGTTTTAATTTCAGATTGAAACTTTGTGTTACAAGTTTTGACATTAAAATAAATATTCATTTTTTAGTAAGAGACATTTTCCAAGGAAAATATATTCACAACTTAATTCATGCAAGTAAAGAACACAAGTGTGTTATCATTTTCTTTGAAGCATCCCATCCTGGATGTAGCTATCCTTAATGTTTGCTTGCAGCCATGGAAACAACACATGTTTCCCCTTTTAGCACTGTAATGACTTTATCAAGACTCTAAAACTAGGGAACTTCGGTGTTTAAAAAAACATAGAGGAATTCAACCGCTCTTGGGAGCCATTTGTGTTATCTCTGTAACAGGTCTAACACTCTTCTGCTTCAGAGAGGTGAAAGCATTGACATCTTTCCAATAATCCCTGAAATGTAGTGAGTTTACAGAGGAATAGAGACAGAGACTAGAGTTTATAGAGGAATAGATATCTCTCATATTGTAGGAGATGCAATGAAGATGGAGATGGATGGCAAAGAGGACAGGGGAGTAGAGAGAGGTCACATATTTTCTTAGACTTGCTTGTTCAGGTGGAAAGAAACCAAAAATTCTCCATCTAAGTTTTGAAGTGCTCAGAACCAAAAGGAAGAAAAAAGGAAGAAGTACTGACAAGCCTTATCTCACGGGTGGATCCTGCTTCGATAAGTGTGGGAAATACCTCAGCATTTGCAAAGTGGCTGGACTGAGTTGGCCAAAGCCTGTAAAAGTGGGATCAATGTTTCTAATAGGAGAAGGATGACTGACAGAAAACTTCTCATCTTTTGCATAAAGAAAGGGTTTTCATGTTTACTTTCTAGGTTGTGCACACCAAAGGGACATTCCATATTTTGGACGTAAATCCAGATTAGTGGGATTTAAATTGGTTGTTGCTAACATCTCTTTGAGACGATTCATCTCAATGGATCACTGTTTTCTGAACTTCATGAAAGATCAGGTGCTTTGACTGACACTTAGGGACAGGCTGGACAATTCCTTGTTGAGTTATTAGAGGGTTAACATCAATAAAGAAAATGTCAGCATTATAGTTAAGATCCAGATTCCTTAACTGGGACTTCCAATTGCCATTTTTGTGTCACCAGCTTCCATCCAGCAGCTACTACCAAGATCAGTTTGCCTTGGGTTTTTGCTGCAGTCAGACCACCAGTAATTTTGTCAGTGTGAGCAATCCTGATAACACAGCATTGTGATCTGTTGCAGCAGGCACTGGAAAATTCAGATATGGAAACTGAAATCCTCCATCCTTGTGCCACTGTGCCACCCCAAGCTCCTGCCTTTGATGCACACAGCTGCTCCCAAAGCTACCCAGAGGAAATAGCTTGCCTGTGTGGCAGCTTCCCAGCTGCATCCTGGCAGGTTATTCCATGCTCTCAGGACCTCCATCCAAAGGCACTGCAAGGATACTGGTGCTGATGCAGTGGCAGGCAGCTGAAGCAGAGCTACAAAGCCTATTTCATCCATCAGGGGTTGTGCCAGCAGCTCCTGGTGTGCAGCACTTCTCCTAGCACGGCGAGCAGGGAGCGATATCCCCCTGCTGCCCTTCATCCTGCTTTTTCAGGCGGAGCTGAACAGTCAGCAGTGTGACATGTCCAAGGCCACCCAGAATGAGCACAGAGCTTGGAATAGAATCCGTGTCTCCTCGCTCCCAAGCTCAAGGGGGGTGTGTGGGGGGTGGTTTTGGCTTTTTTTTTTTTAAGAACAAGACCTTCCTTCCTGTAGGTTGCCGAGCTCCTTGGCACCGGCCATTGCAAAGAGCCATGGCTTCAGCTCTGTACAAGAATGGACTGGGCACAATTTCCAAGTGATCCAAAGGCTGTCTGCTGGGACACAGGAGAGAGGCTTCCAACCCAAACAATGCAGGGAAAGCGTTATGCAAAATCGCTTCTCCATCCCCTTCCTTCCCACTCTTTCTCTTTGCATCATGTTGACAGAGGATGTTTCTCCTGGCTGTCCCCTGGTTCTGCTGCACTCTCTGCAGGGAATTCTGCAGCCCCCCGGGGGAGAAGTGCTGTTTCATAGAGAGGTTCAGCATTTCATATATTGCCCTAATTTCCCATGGGTGTGAAACCCAGCCTTCTCTTAAATGTTCCATAAAGGAGGTTTGCCCAACCCATTAAAAGAGATAGAGAGAGAAACAGGGAATTAATTAAACAAACATTTTTTTCTTTGGCAATTCCAGTGTGGTTTGTTTCAAGGAAACAAGGGGTTTGTTTTTCTTTTAGATATTGAGTACTTCTACAGAATCTGGCTGTGGGTGATGGAGCTGGAGGGCAACACCCACCTGCTCCAGCACTCTTCCACCAGCTGTGTGATAGGGATGCCACAGTCAGCTTGATAACAAAGTGTGTGGCACAGGAAGAGAAAATTTAAATCCAAAGTTACATTCAAAAGAAAAGCCAAAGAAAATTTTCAATATGTCAAAATAGCATATTTTGACACTGACAGAACTTTGCTTTTTCATATGGTTGAGGAAAAGTTTTCAGTTAAGGTGACATTTTAATCTCTGAGAAGACAGGCCTCCCTCAAAGCTTTTTCAAATAGTCCCAGAGGACATGATTCACTTCCTAATGAAATCCATTTTGTAATGGATTAAATACTATTCTCTCAGTTTTTAAGACACAGGAGGAAAACTAGAAAAAAGGAACAACTCCAGGTGCACACAGGCCTGAATCCTGGTAACAGCTTTGCCACTTGGTTGGTTGTACCTGAAAATGCCCTTTGGCACAGCCACTTTTTCCTGTTAAAAACAACAGAAAAACCTTTTGCAAGAACCTGTTTATGGTGCTGACAGGAAGCACCAGGTTAACCAAAAGTACATGTGTGCTGTAGAGAAGCAGTGCACCTCAACCTTTTGCTGTGTCTGCAGTTGTGCTTGGCAGAGCGTGGTCAAAGGCTCTGCTCTGCTTTTCTACTACATTTATTTTTTCTAAATCAGAGAGCATGAATGACTAGGCGTACCAGTGTCTTGAGATGCACAAAAGATATTTGACTTTTTGCAAGAGCTGTGCACCTGATCTTAGAAATCAGGCCCTCCTCCAGGGCTTGGAGGCATGGAAAGAGCAGACCATCGTAAATCATTAGTCACTTCTGGAAATCTCAGCCAATTCTTCACAAAATGGGAAAACCTTCCGCTGAAAGTTAAAAGAACAATCCATAAGTGGTTTTAGCAGCTACTGTGTGTCCCTGCTGTACTAAGTTATTTAACCTGAGACGAAGTTTCTTCCCAGGCTCCTAGCCCAACATGGCATGTTTTCTCTGCTGGAGATTCAGTTCTTGTACATCATGTAGTAAATATAAAAAAGGAGGTTTACAGCCCAGTGAATAGAGAAATCTCTTTCCAGGTCAATGCAAGAAATTATAGAGCATTGGAAAGCCCTAGTTTTATCTCCTGCCAAAGGAGGGATTAAGCTACAATGATTCCCAGGCCCAGGGTCTTTTTTTTTCCCTTGCCTCTGCCTTCTTTGAGTGCAAATTGACAGAGACGAGTTTTCACTCCAAACAGCTGTCTGTTATTTGAATGGAGTCAGTTTCTAATCCCACACATGACTGCCATCAGAGGCTGCTGTAGTGGAAATGTTTCTAGTATCAAAACAAAGCCTCTGGCACAAAGATCTGTTTGAGAGGGCTCTGTGTGTAACCTCTGCTTTCAAATACTATCTTTTCTCTGAAAGCACTTCTCTGCTAGCTACCAGACCAGTCATTACCCATTTAATGGGTAGACTGTGGGGCAGTTCACGCAGGAGGGAGTGCAGGAAAGGCGCTGGAGCCCTGCCAGCTCCACAGGGAGCCATGGAACCCACTGGGCAGCAAGCATTGCACCCACCACCACAACTGAGGCAGCTGCCCAGGCAGAGCTCTGCTGGGGACACATTGTCACCAGAGAGCTGGGCTGCAGGGAGGGCCAGCACTGGCCAGCAGCAGTGAGCACACCTTGGGGAGGAACTCCTACACTGAGAGAGGGAAAAACAAAGACTCTCCATGCTCTCTGGGCAGACTTTAGTAAAGCCTTTGACATAGTTTCCCGCATTTTTCTCCTGGACACAACCGGCTGCTCACGGCTTGGACAGGGGCGCTGTTGACTGGGCAGAAAACTGGCTGGATGGCTGAACCCAGAGAGTGGTGGGGAATGGAGTTACATTCAGCTGAGGCCATCACCAGTGGTGTCCCCCGGGGCTCAGTGCTGGGGCCACTCCTGTTTAATATCTTTATTGATGATCTGGACAAGGGGATTGAGTGCATACTCAGTTTGCAGATGACACCCGAGGGATCTGGACAGGCTGGATCAGTGGGCCCAGGGGTCTGAGGTTCAGCAAGGCCAAGTGCCAGGTCCTGCCCTGGGTCACAACAACCCCTGCAGCACCACAGGCTGGGGCCGTGGCTGGAAAGGGCCCGGTGGAAAAGGACCTGGGGGTGCTGATTGAGAGTGGCTGAACACGAGCCAGGTATGCCCAGGTGGCCAAGAAGGCCAAAGGCTTCTGGCCTGGGTCAGCAATAGTGTGGCCAGCAACACCGGGACATTGATCAACCCTCTGTACTCAGCCCTGGTGAGGCCTCACCTTGTATCTTTTGTTCTGGGCCCCTCAGTCCAAGAAAGACATTGAGGGCCTGGAGTGCATCCAGAGCAGGGCAATGGAGCTGATGAAAGGCCTGGTCTGATGAGGAGCAGCTGAGGGAGCTGGGAGTGTTTAGGCTGGAGGAAAAGAGGCTCAGTGGAGACCTTATCATTCTCTACAACTCCCTAAGAGGAGCCTGTAGTCAGCTGGGAGTTAGCCTCTTCTCACAAGAAACAAGTGACAGAACAAGAAGAAATGGCCCCAAGCTGTGCCATGGGAGAAATAGATTGGGTTTTAGGAAAATTTCTTCATGAAATGGGCTGTCAAACATTGGGACATGCTTTCAAGGGCAGAGGTGGTCACCAAACCTGGAGGTATTTAAAAGATGTAGATGTTGCACTTGGGGACATGGTCTAGTAGTGAACTTGGCAGTGCTGGATTAGTGTTTGGAGTAAATGATCATAAAGGCCTTTTCCAACAGTAATGATTCTATGACTCCACGAATTAAAAAAATATGCACTCTATATTGCATAATTATGAAGGAGAAAAATCAATATAAGATGCTCAAATGAAAATCAGTTGTTGGAATCCTTCTATTTACTTTTTCTTTTAATGTGTGTTTTCCTTCCTTCAATTTTCATTTGGAAATTGAAGCTTCAAGTGAAGTGGGTTGAAATAATGAATGGGATTGTTCTGAGAATTGTAATTCCCAAAGATCAGTTGCTGGAAATGCTCATACCAACCATTAATACTAAAATGTCTAGGAGTTTAGGTAAAATAAACACTCTTGGTATTTCTCTAGTTACTTGCCAATCCATACTTGTTTTTCAAAAATTCAAAAGATTGAATTGAAAATGCTGATCTACACAGCATTTGATTCCAAAATATTGTCGCCTTTGCTTGACTCAAGTTAGGCACGAATATCCCAGATGATACCTCTCACTTTGAGATGTCATGAAAGACCTAAGTTTTCTTTACTGCTCGTGATGACAATTTCCCTTCTGAATTTTGGCAAAAGACTTCCTGTTTGCCTCATGCTCTATTTGTTAGATCATGACAGCAACACTAAAAATTCTGTCCACTGATTTCACCAGGACCTTGTATGTATTGACAGGCTTGTCAGTATGTGCTCACACAGCAGTGAGGACACTGCACCTTGTCTTGGTCACACTGATAAAAAGCAGACTTATCATTAAGTTAAAAAGACACAGAAGAAGACTGACCTTTCATTGGTGCTCCAGAATACCAGCATGCCAAGTTTCTTAATAGACTGAAAGCAGGACTGAACTTGTCAAAATTAAGTATTCAAAACTAATTTTTGGCTAAGAGAGAGGCTGAAAATGGCATCACAACATCACAGATCAGGGTTCAGGGACCTCAAGTGACTCACTAAGAGCTGCACTGAAACTTCAGATCAGGAGCTGGGACAAACCTGGACTCCAAGTATGAGGCTATCATTTCTGCTAGAAAGCACGGAAAGAGGAGATACATCCTCCAGTGCCAAAACAACTCTGCTGGGCTGCAGTGCCTTCGCCTTCTCAGAACATCCTTCACATCAAAGTACAGCAGCGTGACTCCCACCTCTCCCACAGCCAGATTTGCTTTAGTTCCGAGTGGGTCAGGAAAATATTCACTGTAGCCTCAGCCATAGTCTTTGAAAGATCAAGATCTTTCCCAGCCCTTGCTGGGGTTGTTGGAATTAAATGATCTTCAAGGTCCTCTAACCAATTTTAGAATTCTATGCAAGCAAGCATGCTGAAGATAGGCACTGCAAGAGAAAAGAGACAGTGAGAGAGAAATGGTACCCTAATTGACAAAACACACACACACAATGGAAGGGCTGGAGCCTGATGGGTCTTGAAAGTGTTAGCACAGCCCCCACAAAAGCATGTTGAGCGCTTTAGATGATGAAAAGCTCAGTGCTGAAGCATGTCTTTCTAATTAATCACTGCGTTCAGCAGAGTAATCCCTCTCAAACTGACTTAATGCTCAGTTGAAGAAGCTTTGGAAATTCTGGCAGGGTCACCTCACCCCGCTGTTGGGACTCTCCCAGGTGTCTGTCTGGCTGTCCCTGCCTGCCGGGGGCACACGGTGGCTGGGGTCAGCTGCACTTCCATGGTGGAAGGGAGGGCCTGGCAAAGCAAAAGGCACGGAGAGACAGCTTGGAGAGGTTGGTTAGTAGACACTGGCTTGTTGCTGTGGAGCACCCTTAGTTTAAAAGGTCACATCATCTGAAAAAGATTATTTACATCTTCATTTTCTCACCGTTTGGGACACGGTGATAGTTATGGGAGAGCATCCTTGGAAGACAACGGAAACTTTGCTCGCTATCACAACTGTAGAAGTGGGACTTTATCTCTAACAAATGCTTTTTCTAATTGACAGAAAGTTTTTCTTTCCAAGTAAGCAGCAATGTTCACTATGATGGTTTACTTGGGAGGAAAGTTTCAGCAATTTAGTTTTTTAACATTTTTCAGAATTTTATAGAGGTATTTTATTTAACATGGCAAAAAAGTTTGAAGAAATAATTTAAATGAAAAATTATTTTTGGATGATTCTCCAAATCCTCTAGCAGAGAAGACCTATCTTAATCCACTGTGTTTCCAGGTCAGAAACTGATTGTCCTTTTGTATCACTTAAAAGACCAGAAAATAGTTGAAGCCTCTTTGTAGAGTGGGTAGGAAGAGAAAAACTGATCTACAGTGTTTGAAATCTATATTTCACTGTTGTAAGATGGGAAGAAACTTGTCTTTTTCATCCTTGTGGTAGACTGAAAGATTGGATTATATTTTTATTTCCTTCCCAAGCAGTTTTGCTGGTCTGCAAGCTTTTACAAATCATGTTCAAAATTGCTGTAACTGATATGCAGTTTGTGAGACATCCCACAGGCTGAGTCTACACTGCTATTATTTTGGGCTCATTTGCCTTTCCTGGGCCTTGCCAGGAGCAGATAAGTGGAGAGAGATGGAGGGGATAGCATGAAATGCTTTAAACAAATGCTTGTGCAAATGCACATCCCACGAGCCACGAATGCTCCAGGAGACCTTCTCCAAGGGTTGTTTAAAAGTTTTTTTCTGAGAAACAACCCCTTTTCACCATCATCCTGGCCCCTCACAGCCCAGCAGAGGGATGAGGGTGACCTGGAAGGCACTGTGCTCTTGAGGGCATTGGGCAAGAGGAAAACAGGGACTGGAGATTTCTGTCAGGTGGTTGTGCATGGCCATGGAGGGGTGGGAGGACCCTGTCCTCTCTGGGTGTGTTGTGTGTGCACTAACACAGGGAAATGCGTGGAGCTCCCAGAAATGATGTGCAGGAAAACAGGTTGCTGTGAGTAGGAACCTCCAGATAAAGATGTGCCAGCTCTGCTTTCCTCCATGACCATCAACCCACTTCTCATCTGTGAGCCTCTCCCTTGCTTTCCCTGCCTCAAAACAAAAGGTCTGTTCAGGGAATGCCAAAGTGCAAGTGGATAAAAATGAAAAAAAAGCCATCATCTTTCCCTCTGCTCCTGTTAGGGTGTCTGAAAGGGCATGCTCAGCATGCAAAAAAAACCTGCTGACTTCACACTCTGCTGGAGAAGGCGATTTGAAACCAACAAAAATAATTGTCACTGTGTTTAGCCAGAGTCAATAAAAGCACTAAGGGCCTGGCAGTGTCAAGCCTAGGAAAAAATAAATTGCCAGTTCATGAGCACTCCCTACAATGTATCCTGAAAAGAAGTTTTCTTTTCTTTCTCCTGAGGAGAAAAAGGAGGGAGAGACGTGAGATGAGGGAGGGCCTCAACATATATTTCATGTCTAATGATATTGTTTTAGTGGTGAGCAATAAAATGTGGGGTCTTGAATGATGGCATAGGAAAGAATGAATAAAAACCCTGCTCACACTGATTGCCTGTTGGATCACGTAGCCAATCCGAGGTAAAGTGTCTTACTCCTAGGGACAGGCAAAAAAGTTGAAAAAGCAAAGGAGCAACACAATCTATCCTTTCCAAAATATCTATAGTTTTGTATGCCCAGCCTGAGACACAGGTCTGACTTCAGGAGGGGGAAGACCTCAGCAAAGCCTCCAAATTGCTAACAAGTTTTAGCCCTGGAAAATTAAGGTGCCTAGTGCTACACTTAGAGGGAATCAGACCTGGGGGACTCTGTCTCCATAATCATGCCTGGTTTTACTCCCTAGCTTCACCAATCTCCCCAATAACATTGGCCCCCACCTTCAGAAATCTTCTCTCATCTAAAACCACCAGCCACTTTTAAAAACCAAAGCCAAAACCAGAGTTCTAATAGTTTCCAGAGATCACAAAAGCATGAGGAAAAGCCATGTTCAAGAGATTTTTTTCTATTAAATGCTTTAATAAATTTAAACAGAGTATGGCAGAATGTAGAGATTAAAAAGTCAGGCAGAAAATACAGCGCTATTTGTGTTTCCTTTTCTGTGTTGTTTACCCTTACACTGGTAACCTCTTGTTTGTCTTAGCACTGTTAGGTGAACAAAATGAGGGACTTCATTTTCAACTCAAAGCTGTTCCCTGGATGTTGTTAGTCATCTATGCAGACCTTAAACTTCTGTGGTATTTATGGGCCCACAACCGCTCAGTGTACAAAAACATCTTCTCTGTGAAGAAGGACACACTGCCCCAGTGATATTTACCCGTCATATTTTAATTGTTTTAAGCAAAAAAATGCTCATTCAGTGAGTTCAGGGTGATCTGATGAGCAAGAGGGCAGCAGTTAACCCAGAGAGATGAGGAAAATTGGAAAAAGTGGAGAAGGGGTTGAAGTGAAGTGATCAGCCAGTGATCGCTTTTGCTTTGGAAACATCCAAATGGATGAAAAACCTGGCTAGCAAGCAAGGAGGGGAGAAGGGTTTGTGTCTCTGTGCTCATCTACTGCAGAGACCTTGCTAACCCCAAGATGGGAGATGTGTCCCCACTAAAGGGACAGAAGGAGAAAGACAACTTTTCTCTCCCAGGGTAAGAGGCTTGAACAAGGTGATCACCATTTTCACCCTTGAGACTGGACACGTCCTGAAGATTGAACCACAAAGCAGGTTCTTTTTTTTCCTGTCCACGTCTGCCATCCCTTGGCTACAAACCCAGCTGGATTCCACAATGGCAAAATGAGTTTTCATAGAGAAAAGCAGAGTGCTGAACATACAGCCGCCTGTCACTGGAAAATACTCACTGCTGCATGTAAAACCTCATATCACATTTTTAATTAGATGTGACAGCTTGTGGTTCAAGCATGTGAGGAATTCCAGGCTGGATGAAAAGCGACTGAGCAGAGATCAATAGGGATAAAGAGACAGTGATAAGGAGAAGGACCTGCTTAATCTTGTTTTTATCTCTGTTTATTTATCCTCTGTCAGTGGTGCTCTCCTGATCAAACACACAGGCATGTAGAATCCAGTGCACTTACTCCTTACGACATGACAATAACAACAGAGCTGGTGCTCACATCCCTGTCCTCTCCATGCCTTGGCAAACAGGGTTGTCTGCTGGCTGACACACAGCCCTCAGCACTTATCGACTTGCCAAGGCACTCAGCTCCAGCCTGGCTCCTTTCCCTGTCCTCCCAGTGATAACGAGTGTCGCTGCTCTCCCACACCTTCCCACTTGACAACTTGTGTAGTGCCTGGGCTGGAGATCAGCGAGGCTGATCCAGGAGGCGTCAGCAAACAGAGGTGCTTGGGCACCGTCTCCTATTTTTACTCTGCAGCTCATTTAATAATTTTAAGGTGTATAAATCGTAGTTTTCATTGCCCTTCAAAAAAGTCTCTCTGCAGTTGAGAGGGCAAGAATCTGGGTGGAGCTCAACAAGGGAGCACTGCATTACAAGACAAGACAGGGCTGGGCACTTATTCATTAGACCTCGTTGTCAGGGTTAAGTGGGGATTTCATCTCTGATTTACACTCTTTCTGATGGCTCTGCTCTATTTCAACTCCAAATTTGGACCCAAAATATATTTCTCTGCTCTTGGGGTTTCACCAGCCTGTTTATACAAAGCAGGGTTGCTGGGCAGCCTCTTCTGTGGACAGACATGGAGGGAAGCATGGCTGGGGTTTTCATGGGAAGTGGGGCCCAATATTGTTGTCTGTACCAGTGCCCTTTTCACTGTCTGAGTACATAAGCAAACCAAGCCCCAGGGTAATTGCTTGATTTAGAGCAGTTGAAGGTAGAGCTGGATTTTTGGAGAGCTCACATGCTGTGATTCCAGAGGAGAAATAAGTCTCTAAAGAGCTGAATATATGGCAGCCCATATGTAGCCATATATCCTCTGAGCTATCCCTAACCCTCCAGGCTTGTTGAATAAACCTGAGTCAATCAAGACTATTTTAAATATCATTGTATCTATTTCCAGGATGATTTGTCTGCCAAAAGAGTGACATGCCTTGCCTTCCATTCAAGGGCTTTCCTACTACAACATTGCACAAACTAAAATATTTCTATTTTAATAGAATATAATTAATATAATTCCCATCAATCCCTACCTGCAAATTAGCTATTCTTGGTAAGGCACTAGGAAACATTAATCATCATAAACACTGGCACATCACAGTTTTAGCTTCCAGTCTAGCTCAATGTAAATTGAAGATTTTGATGACATATTTAAGCACTTGCATTGGCAGTGACATTACCAGAAAACATAATCTGGGTTTCACAAACCCAGATTAATTTCTTTCCAAACCTAGATACTTCATTAAAATATTCAAGCTGAATTTACTCAGTTTGGACTGCTTCTATAGCATGTAAAAGTTGCCCAGACTGAGCTGGTTTGCCTCGCATCTTTTGGTGGTGCCACATTCTTTTGCCTATCTAAGGAGAAGACCTTGAGTGATTGTGTCCCTTGCTTAAATAGCAGCATTGACAACATATAAATCAGGCCAAGGCATTTTTACAAATTACTTTTAACTTCCTTGGCACCTTTGAGATAAGGAAAGGCTTCACAGGTGTTTCGTAGCAAGAGAGAAATGTTGTTTGCTGTACAGTTTCCCACTGCTCTGGGCACAGTCAGAATTTTGGTCATATGTTCAAAATGGGTTAAAAAAATTTCCTGTCAGGATCACTAGCCAACAAACAGCAGCATGTTTAAAATATATAGAACTCCTAGGGCTGCTTTCATAGATGAGGCTTGCAGTAGATGATGAACTTCCTGGGGTCTGGATGCACTGGAAAGGAGCTGGGGCATTTATGCTTGGACTATTCCTTACCAATCTACCTTTCATATCCCTCCAAAAATTCAAATTAAGTGACTTTTAGCATTATTTAGCCCTTGTCAGATAAGAAATACAAGAATCAGATCTGACATTTAACCCCAGCACGCAGGTTGAAATCTAGCCTGTTCTCTCCCACAGTCTGAGCACATTGCCATTCAAAGTCCCCTGCTAGAAAAACAGAAGCAAGTGGTGAAATATGGGTCTGAATTGAGGTTCAGATCCAGAGCTCTTGCTGTATTCAAATCTAAGAGGTGCAGAATCTAGGGGGAGAAAAAAACAGAGAGAGAGGGGGAAATGAGGAAAAGTGAAGTGAAAATGAAAAAGCAGGGGAAAAAGTATTTTCTACATCCTGAAGAAGGTAAGGCAAAGCACTTTATTAAATGTAAATAGTATATTAGTTTTTGGTTGAATGTTTCTTTTGGCTTTATCTTCTAACACCTTTGCTTGTGTTATTCTTTTGTTCGATCTAGCAATCTCATATTTTGCTAAAGAAATACAGCTTCACAATGGTCTTTAAGGTACAGCAAGAAATGCCTGCCAACTCTTTTTGCTCTCCCCAGGGGCTGCAGTCTGGGTTCCTGTTGGCACATTCTCCTCTTGGGTCTTCATCCATGGCTGATATCTGTGAATGTGCCAAGTGAGAGAAAAGTGTATTTTTGGTTGCCCTCATACAGTGGCTCTTCTTGTCCCACACACTCTGTGGCTACTTCTATTTTCTGATCTGGCATCTCTTCTCATCCTTTGGCTACTTTGGAGCAGGCAACAGCTTTAAATTACGAGTGAGTGGTGGTACAACATGTTCAGCACAGACCAGAGCTGTGCAGACAGAACAGGCAAGGGTGTACATGACCATCTCTCCTGTGGAACTGGAGCCAGACAAGGACTGAGAAGGTCTTTTAAGAAGTATGTTTGTATTACTGATGACCTTTTAGAAGAAATGCCTCTCCTGTCCCATTTCTTCAACCAAATTTGGCCAGCCTTGGTGAGTGTGCAGCTGGGGTGATTGCTTTGCATCCAGTGGCAAGAGAAGCCTGATACTCCACAGCTGAATATGCTATTTGGAGAACTAATTTCCTTCTTTTCCTGAGAGGTCATTTTCTTTCAATGCTGCCTGTGCAAATGGAGGAAGGAATTTTTTACATATGTTTTTTTTAAGACTGTTCTACTCACCTGATGCCCTCAATGAACTCAAAGTTTAATCAGCTGGTTTCTGAAAATCAGACCTAATGATTTCCCATCACGACTGAATTCACCTGCAGCAAGCAGAATTCCTCTAAACACTATTTCCATACTAGAAAGGGGCTGTCCATGTTTACACTTGGATGATGCACAGGTGGTCCCACATGGGAAAGATAAGGAGTTTGTGTGTAAACCTGGTATTTTCATTTTAACACTCACCAGAAGAAACATCCTAAAGAAAGTACATTTATATTTATATTGTTAAGTTTCTCCTAAGGTAAAGCAGACCTAGAAGGAGAAGCTTTCATTCCTAGTCTTAATGGGTGCTCTGAATATTGACCTCATTGCAGAGCATCTTAAATTAAACTGGATTGGAGTTTAGAAGATCTGGTTCTTCACTTTTCACTGCCTTCCCACTCTGTACACCTGGGAGTGTTGCCCCAAGACAGTCCCCCCAGGCTCAGCTCCTAGACTTGCCAGTGTACTGTCTGGTGCTTCTTGCACAGAAACAGTGACCCTATGGCAGAAATCTTTCATGAGGAGGGAAAATAATACCTCAGTGAGTGTGGTTCACCTGCTGTCATGTGAGCATTTTAAAAAAATGCTCCAGAGCTCTTCAAAAACCATATATCAAGCCAAAGATGGGTAAGTGCTAATTAGATGTAGGTATTTCTAGTGTAGATGTCTAAGGGAAAGTGAGATTATTCCTGCCCCCTGAGCCCATCATTGTTACTCTGATTAACTACCTGATAATACCCAGATTTAAAATTTTCAAGGTAGGAGTGGCAGATGTATTCTTTGTCTATTTAACATCAGCTCCTGACAGAGATCAAATGTCTGTGGGAGGATAATAGACACAGATTACACAGTATAAGGACTAAATAAAAGTACTGTTCAGGCTGGTTGATTTTAGAGTTTTTTTTAAAAAAATCTTTATTTATTTTGAGGTAGTTCTAAAATCAGCAAAGTATCTTTGCCTTTTCTTGTTCTGTCCCTGAAACTGAAGGAAGCATTTGAAAATACTGAAATTGAGGGGCAGGCTACCCCAACATGTAAACTGGGCAGAGATGCCCCAGTGAGCAGACTGATCTTAAGAAAGTGAAATGATAAAGAATGAGCTTAAGTAGAGCTTAAAGAATAAGCTTAAAGAATAAGCTTTACAGTAGAGAGAAAGAGGGATCTTCATATTATTCAATAAATCTCAGACTCCTGGTGATCCAGATGGCCCCTTTGCTCTTTTACTGATGTGTGACCATTACCAGAGATGTGTAGCCTATCAGTAAATCAACCTAAATGCTTTGTTATAACAGTGCTCATTACAGAACATTGATAGATTAACTGTGCTCCATTTCAGTTTATGAGCAAAGAGCTTTGCTGTCCCTGGCAGTGTGATTAATGTGAGGTTCACATACTTAACATTAGAGACCAGTATTTATGGCCTTAAAAACATCAAGAAAAAAGCAAAATGTTTGCTGTGACAGCATATATAGTACAAGTGTCAAGTCTTATCAAGGATACTCTCATCCATTACAGCTTCAAGAGGTGCTATCATTTACCAAGCTGACCCGGCAGACCTCGGAGCCTCATTGTAACATTCTCTGTATGGTAATCCAGTTAAGAGCAGAATGCAGTCTAAGTGAGACATAGCTTAACACTTTCATATGATCAATAAAAACATTACTGGGAAAGAAATCATCAACAAGACAGACAAAGTCATCCTTCTCAAGGGGGAAGAATGGAGTAAAACTTAGCCAAGTAAAGTGATTTTCTACCTACCTTGTGACCACAACAAATTGAAGGCAGTGGTGCTGATAGTGATGTGGGGGTGGTGCAAATATGAGGGTGAGGTTGAAGCATGGTCCAGGCCAAGCCACCACAACAACCTTTGCAATGACTAGAGTTGTTTTCAGTGTTGCTATTCTTTAATTAAGGAGGCTGAAACTTTTGTAAGCAGGGGCTTACAAAAGAGTCATAATGTGTTTGAAATGCAGCTTGAAAGCTTTGAGGAGCACAATCCCATTTATACTGAATTAATTTCCTATGTAGGACTCAGAATACAAAATCTTGAGTGAAAGAAGTAGATTAATCTCAAGTTTGTATGGCCTCATATACGTCCTTGTACATTTCAAAGTCAAACTTCCCAGAAAGTCCTGGAATGCTCCTCACCTCCCACATATCAGGGATGTGCCTGTAATAGTCAGGATCTGCTTGAGGAGCTGCACTCTCAGTGGTTGCCTGAGAAGTTATGGAGCACAACATGCTTCATAGATGAGCTCAGAGACAGCTTGACCAGGTTGATTTATTGTTTGTCCAGTAGTAGGACAGCTGTTGCTGAATGACTAATGCTGGTCCTATTCAAGACATCAGTTAAGCACTCAAAGGCACTTAAACATGCACATAATCACAGATACACCTCAGTATCACTGACTTCAAGGAGACACCAATCTGCAGTCAGAGCCAAGCACATACTTAAGTATCTTCATGAATCGGCCATTATTTGACCAAACTACTTGCAGTATTTGTGAAAATACTGACAGATTGCAAAAGTTTCATTGACATAAAGCTGAGTGATTGTTTGTCCAGAAATGTGAAGGACCGTCACCCAGCTTTCTCTCTCTGTCTGAACTCGTTCAAAAGACATGTCCTTCATGTGCTGAAGGTGAGAAACTGCAAGGTGCCCCATGTGCCTTGGTTTCAGTGTACATTTCAGTGGGTTTAAGGCATGCAGTGACAGAGACATTCAGGAATTGTCATTTCTGGACACGTTTTGCCATGTCTAAAAGCAAAGAAACTATGTGCAGGATCAGGCTGTGAACCAATAAAGAACAAACAGCAGATAGGGCCAAGTTTGGAAGGAAACCAAAATGCATTTGAAATGTAACCAGCTTTATCCACAGGCCTGTACATCAAATGAACGGTCTGTTTCTCAAAGGGGAGATTTTAACTGGCATCATACTGCACTACCCAGCTTCCATCCAACAGCAGATCCCATGCCAGAGCCTGCAGGCAGTGTTGTTTCACATCAGACCCATAATTTGAGGGTTAAAATGCTATCTACCACTAGCTTGAAAAAGGGTTTGGATGCTTTCTGGTTTGGAAAAGTTTCTTTTTGATGATAAAGAGCTCTCAAATTCAGATGTGAGTTGTACTTAAATCACTGCCTCTAAGTGCCTGGAGTCAGTGGCAGCTTTCCTGAGCTGTGTGGAGATGGGAGCTTACAAAATGTCTCCATTTGATGTAAGGGGGAGGGATTGCTGAGGAGTACACATTTACCCAGAGATTTATTGGAGGAGAGGGCAGGCTTGTGCCAGACTTGAAAGAGAACATGCTTCTGTGAGATAAATTCATTTTCATGTTTATTTATCTAGAGTAGAAAAACGGTCCTGCCTAGTAGAGCATATGCTAGGCATAATGAAAGACAAACGTCAGCTTTTGAAGGAAAACACCCATTCATCTAAGGACATGGAAGAACAAACAACTTGTTCATTAAAACACAATTGAAAGGTGGCTTCTCCTCTCCACTCCACCTGCTTTCCCAAGTCGGGGGCTGCAGGGGAGAATCCTGCTCTGTTCTTACTCTCTCTGCTTACTCCCTGTCTTGGAGCAGATGAAAGGCTTTTCCCATCTCAGAGATGGGGGGGAAAACCCCAATACTTAGGCCCAAACTAGCTTTTTCTTCACTCTTTTGAGGTCTGTTGAGACTGATCTGACTGAAGGACTTACTCTGTACCTGGGCCAAATTCTGGTCAGCACTCTCTGCTCTCTGTGACTCCTTGTGATGGGTGCTGGAAGCTGGTAATATGATACATCCCAAGGATCCCTCTGAATAGGAGGAAGCAATCAAAACCTTCTACATTTTCCCAGGGTGGGAAAGCAATTTCCTCCTCCAGCTGCAAGACTGGGGTAGATTGAAAGGTCTCAGGGAAAGTAATTATACCCTTTGATGAGTCTATCAGGAAGCTGAGACTGGCTCATTGGTGTGAATAAACATTTTTGTCTTTGACCTAAGTATCTGTATAAACCAACAAAAAGAAATCATCTTAGTGTGTCTAGTGTCTATATTCCTGCATGTGAGGTTGATTTCTCTTATGAAACATCATCCCTATATATGGACATAAATAAGTAATAAGGACAAGAATAAGGACAGTAGTCAACCCATAGGTATCCCAGATAAATTCACCAGTATTTGAGCTCTGGATGGTTTAAATCATTTGCCACTGCTCTGTTCATTTTCTGTGATTTTTTTTTGGCCAGTCATGAATGAGACTTTTGATTGTGTCTGTCATACTATAATTCATCTGCATCTCTGGAAGCCATAATTAATTAATGAATTAATTTTTGTAAAATCATGGCAGAGAAATACAAGCTGTCCCTCCGACAAGACCAACCTTTATTACTGCACAAAAAGCTCAAGAACAGAAAATTCACTCACTGGTTGATTTTTGCACACTTTTAATGTGAAGTCACTGTTCAGTTAAGTCTTTTAAAAACAAGTCAGTTGAGCCCAAAAGATCCTGTTTGCAGTTCTCACTTGTCAGCAATGACTTGCTGCTTAAAAAAAGCCAGGAGACTTTGAGGGTCCTCTTAAAGAATAGATTAGATATAAAAAGAAATGAGTGGAAGAAAGAAATTCTGTTTTGCACTTGGAGTCTGCAAAATGGACCTGAGAAGAAACAATACAGCTCCAATCTGAGAACACCTCGTAAAACCAAAGTGTAGAAAAATGTGTGTAGGTAAAATTACTCACCATCCCGATCGCAAAACATCAGTGTTGACATTTCTTTGGATGTAACTGGAAACTTAACAACGATGATCCACTTTAGCTGGGGATTTTCTTAACCTATAAAGTTCAAGTAGCTGTTTCTTCTGCCCAGACCACTGATCTGGCTTTGCCGACTCTAAGACTAAATAGACGCCTTGTGCGAGTGACCTTATGGACAGCGCCTGGCACATAAGCTTTATTTTCAAAAAGTGAGCAAGCAGACACCCAGGTTTAACTTGTGACCTATTAATATATCTAGATGGGACACAGCAGGGGCCACAGGCATCTCAAATGATGCATTGGTTTGTTTGAACAGCATGCTGCTCTATGCCCATGCACAATCCTGCCTGAGACCTGTGGGACAGGAGGGAGCGGCAGTGAAGATGAACTGCCTGGGAGAGAGCTGGGGTGGGAAGAGGCAGACTCCTCTTTTTTTTTTTTCTGTATTTTCTTTTCTTCTTTTTTTCTTTTTTTTTTTGTTTGTTTTTTGTTTAGCTCTTTTTTCTCATTCTCGATCTGGGGAAGAATAACCTGCATGAACTCTCCAGCTGCTCAGCTGCACTGGGGTCACAAACTCATCCCATTATACCTGTATGGAAAGGAGTAGCAGCACCTTCCACACCCCTCCTTCCACTTCAGTTCATCTGCTGATCACCCAGGATGCTGTTAAGGAGAGGGGAGAAATAGCAACTCTTTTATAGTTTATAGTGAGTGTGTTTAAACAAGAAAAAGCAGTTCCACTCACCTTTTCCTTCCATGTCAGTTACAGAGGATTCATACTGGAGGGTATTCCAGTCTGTTTTCATGCTGCTCACAAGTATATATCTGGGGTCTTATCATGCCAATTCGTGTAGTGACTGAGTGGGAGATGTCTGGCATGGCTCTAAGCCTGAAAAAAGGCTCGATCTTTGGTCTAACAAAGTCCTTATAATCAATGGAAGGAAAGACATTTTTCAGTATACAGTAATGCCTATCTGTCTCAGCAGGGGATGATGAGCACCTACCTCATCACCGTTTACTGAATAGAAAATACTAGAAATCATTAACCTCCAAAGAGCAGAGGTTGTTTTGTTTTGCCTTTTACTGACAAGCACACCAGACTGAGCTATGCTGGTAGATAATGTCCTCTGTCACAGAGGCTGCCAGGGGTAACCCCCCAGCCCCATTTGCAGAGCAGTTCACATGGATGACCTGTTGACAACCTCTAGAAAAATTAGCTGAGGTGACTGATTCAGCCTTTTCAAATATTTGGCAAATAACAGGGCTGGGCTTGTTGAAGTGTCATAGACCAAGTTTGCATGCTCTGATTTGCAGGAAGGGCATGGACATGGAGCAGAGATAAAGGAATGATCAGCTGGGAATTGGAACCTCTTCCAGAGGTACAGCTGGGGCCAGGAAGGTGTGTACACACTAGCAAAACAGGCTAAAAGAGCTTTTTTCAGCTTTTTCTCCAGTTGATCAGAAACTAAAAGCCATTACAAGATTCTACAGCTAAAGCTTGTCTGCTTCAGTAACTCTGCTCTGTTTTTCTTGTGCCAAGCAAAATGAAAATGGCAATCCTGGAGATAAACAAGCAGTCAAATTATTGTGGCTTGGGGATTTATGCATATAGACACATATCTAGTTTTTAAAGAAAGCCAGGAAGTTCCACTCCTTGGAAAAAAGATTAGGGATACATCAGGCAGAGCAGACAGAGTGCTGGAAACAGCCACTTAAAGGCAAATAAATGAATGAGAAATGTCCCAGGTAGAAGATAACACACTAAAAACAATTAATTGCAGAGGAAGGGATATCAGAAGTCACTGTGTTTCTGCTAGTTGTCAGGAGTCCTGGCCACGAGGCAAAGCACACGGTGCTGTCGTAGCTGAAGGGTCCTGGCACTGCAGTGGGGCTGGATCCAGCTCTAGCACAAACCCAGGCGCCTGCTTAATTCCCTGGGGTGAGGGTGCACATGCTGAGCAGCAGAACCAGCACCAGAACTGCCTTTCCACTCCCATGCACAGCCACCCATCCCCTCTCTCTCATGACTGTTTGGTTGTTATCCCAGGTCTTATCTAGGTCCGTAAAAGTCCAAAGGAATGGATCTCTTACCGCAAACACAACGTGATTTTTGGAGGAAAAATTCTGATTAACATTTACCTCTCTGGCCATCTTCCCTCTGTTCCCTTGCTCCCTACATGCCAATAGGAGAGGGAATATTGTGTGGGTACCCTCAGCTATTTCACAGGTCTCCCAAACAGCTGTCCTTGCTTTTCACTAACAGCACAGCAGACATGAGATGTGAGGATTTATCTTATGGGAAATGGATGATGGAACAAGGTTAGAGATGAAGCCTTTGCAAGGCCCAATCTGCTCCTTAGCCTTTGGTTCACCTCCTTGTTTTGTATTACAACGTCCACAAACACGAAGAAAAAGACATCCTCTCTGCAATAACTCTTTGGCCACTGATAAGCAATTTTCTCTGTGTTTCCCATCATGGCAACCTAGAGCCAACTTTCCTGGAGTAGTAACTAAACCTGTTTCATCCCACTCACAATGCTGGGGTTTGCTTTGCGAGCCCAAAGAAACATTCAAGTCAGTATTTTTTATAAAATTTAATATACACAACTGGCCTGAGTTCATAACAAAAAATGTATGGAATGAAACTAGAACCATTTCAAAAATGTGAAAAATATACATTCAATTAGAGATGGATCAAGATGATTTATTTGTGCAGCAGTGTTGAGATATGTGTTGGGGAATATTGCAGTACAGTTTGTCTTACTGCTAGAGGTGAATCTGAGTCACCATGCCTGGAACTCAGAGTGAACTTTCCCAGAATTTAAGAGGAAGCCTTTAGATCTCACCAGGGAGCTTTAACTTCAGTTTGTAAAGCTGCTTTTGTTGGTGGTGTGGCTTTTAAAATAAAGTAAGTATTCTACCTGGAAATAACATAGACTTATCCATGCCATCTCCTAAGGCAGTATCCAGCTGGTGCAGGAATGCTTCTCTTCTCTCTTTGTCCTGCTGGGGCAGAGAAGGTTGGGAGAAGATGGAAGTGGCTGTTTGTCCACAGTGGAGAAGACTCAATTCTCTGTCACCTCTCTCTGTACAGCCACTTACCATTAGCACAAAGGACCTGTAAGATCTTCTCACCATCCTGATCTTTGCTGGTGGCAGTGATCCTCCAGGATGTGGAGCAAGAGGGAATTTATCTCTTCTTCAGTGAAAGCCCAGGTATTCACACCCTCTCACCAGAGTCCACCAGCTAAGCCAAACACATCCCTGTCTACAGATACAGACTTGGCTGTTTGGTGCATTCTCCAACCAACCCTGTCTTCCCTGAGTGAAGCCATTTCACCATCTCCCATTTTCCAGGTTGGTCTGTGCAATCTGTTAATATCAAAGCCGTCTTCAAATGGTGTAAAGCAAGATTCTCACTTCCAGCTGCCAGACATTTCATCCATCAGATAGCTACCACAAGATATTAGACATCAGTCAACAATTGTTTTGGCTTATGTTCAAATGTTAAAATCTCAGCCTGTACTTCATTTTAACCTGTTTTGTCATTTGTCCATAACTCCCTCTGACATGTTTTATAGCAGGCATTTTAGGACTCTAGGAAAAAAGCAAATTGATGCTGTTCAGGTTGTGACCTTTAGCATGGAGGTGTAAGCATGAGGGTCTGGACCAAGTTTCTGAAGTGAGGTTTGTGTTATGTGTGTACTGATTCAGTAGAGAATATGTGAAATCCCATGGGAACACACCATTCATGGTTTCTTCTCAGTCAATGTGTTGCCAAGATCAGACTGGCATTTGAAGACAATCTTGTATGTTGAGCCAGAGGGTTGGACTAAATGATCTTTTCAGGGCCTTCCAACTCAAGATACTCTGAAGCTATGGTAATATGCCTTAGAGAGACTCATTGACCAAGAGAGATTTCTATATCCCAGCAAGATTTTGCTGTTTAATAGAACATGCTCCACATCAGGATGAACAAGAGATCACTCAGGGCAGCTACAAGCAGCATTTTACCTGCAGAATAAATCTTGGCCCAGCATAGGAGCACTGTCATGGGATGCAGGATCCCAGCGCACAAACTCTGTGCACATATTTTTATTTCAACTGTACTTTTGCAAGATGTGGACTATTGTTGATGGATTATGGTGTTTTGTGTTTTCTTCCTCTTTTAGATGTAGAGTGGTGTTTCAAAGCAAGCAGCTTTCTGCTTATAAACAGGGGGAGTAGCTAAAATTTTAAAATAAGGAAATTAAAATGAGACAAAATAATTTCAATTTCCTAGCCATGGTAGCACAATAATCATTATATCAAAATGATGTCATTGTTGTAACAATTGTTACTAGTATTAGAAAACTCTGAGCTATTTTAAAGAAGGCTATTGGTACCATTACTCATGTTTATACGGCAAATAAGCTGAGGCAGAGGAGGAGGATGTGACTTGTCCCAGGCTGTCCACCAGTGACCTGAGTGTTTTAAGGCTCACTCTAAGAATTTCCTTGCCCCAGCAAGGAGTGGATGTGACCATTTGGTGCCAAGGACTCCACATCCATGCTGCTCCATGCTTGAGGGCATTCACTCTGGAGTAGCTCCAGTCCATGTCCGAGGACAGAGCTTTCCTTGGCTGCTGGAGCACACAAGGTGCACTCCTGACTCACAATTTGCCAAGCCATGCCCAGCATTTAAGTGGAAAGCAGCTCATGGCCAGGACTGTATCAGGGTTGCTATGATATATGACGGCTGAGGCAGAATTTTGCACTGTCTCCAATGCAGTAGTTCCTTTTTTATTTTTTTTTAATTTCTGTTCCATTTTGCTTCTTTGCATTTCTTGAAAGCCCTGCTGATGGACTGTGGCAGGTGCTGCAGTAAGTCATAACTTGGAGGCAGAGGGAGCTCCTGGGAAACTGTGAGTGGTATCATGGATGCTGGACAGCATCCTTTAGGCTCCCAGGCTCAGCAGTGCTCCTGTTCTGTGGCAAGGGAGGGCCAGGAATTTTCCTCACAAAACCCAAAGGATGCTGATCCAGCTGTGAAAAACAGCTGTTTCTCTTGGATGCTGGTAAACATTGTATAGAAAAGGACTGTTGAATGTGGTCTGAACATTTTTCACTGCTTTTTCAGTAACAGCAGTATGTGAAATTGCAATCTCAGCTACCCAAGCATAGGTGAAAAATGCCTACCCTGGAAAAAATCGATTTATCTAAACCCAACCATGATATACACAGCAAAGACCAATCCTTGGAGGTTTCTACATGGTGCCATAACTTCAGGCTAAACAAGTCTGAACCAAGAAGTGTTTTGTCCCAAGACTGTATATTTTATGGGAAGCTGATGCTTATTTTCCATGGGAAGCTAATTTTTCCAAAGGACAGTTTCAGCCTGGCAGCTCAGCACAGTGCTGCTGTGACAAGCTGCTCTTTTAGCAGCGCTGACAGATTTTTTTGAGAAATATTTATTTTTTCAGCTAAGTCATGAGACTGGTGACAGGTACATCGTGGAATGAAAGAGAATGCATGGAAGCACACAAGCAAGTATGGAAGTTGGAGCACAGCCTTTTTCACCAACATAGGACACATGTTGAAGCCACATTTGTGCAGCTCAGTAGAAGGACATTAATTATGGCATGGTCCAAGTTTGCTGACCAAAATAAAGATCCTGATTGGAAAATTTTGTGTTAGGTAGACTCAGAGGTTATTTTTTTGGGAGTTTTTTAATAATGTAAGATGTAAATGATTTTGCTTGATCCAGACCTGCATCTTTTAGGCTAAAAATATATATACCAAGGGAAAAATACTTTCCACCTCCAATCCTGACCTTTGGGAGAAAGAAAAGTTTGATGCCAGTGAAAAAATACTCAGCTCCTAACCAGGCTGACACAGCTGAAGGCTAAATGCATCTCAAAATAGAGAATTAAGTTAAAACACAATTCAAAAGACTGAAAGGCACAGTCACACGAATGAGATGTCTTCTGGAACTAGTGTTTTTCAAAGTGTCTTATTCTAGCAAGTATGAAATGAGACATCTGAGCTTGAACAGTTACTCAAAATACTGCTTAATAAAATGGATTTCTCAGATGAATCAGGCCATAAACATCTCATAAAAGCATTGCCTGGTATTTTGATTTCTCCTTTCTCAGTTTCCCCATGTACCATGAAGCCTCAGCCAGTGCCAGCTGCAGTGGTGCTCTCTGGGAAACAATGACTAGAAATAACCTTGTGATTGAACATCCCAGGGGACTTTTTTGAAGATATCTTCCAAGTGAATGGATATCAGTCACTGAGAGATGCCCAGAACCAACAGATAAATGGCTCAAAGTGTTCCCAGCCACAAAGATCAGCTTCATTCCAAATCCCTTCCCATAAGCTGCCAGTGACCCCAGTCATTGGTCTCCCACAAAATTGTGTCTTATGGATGGAAACTGGCATATGCTTTCTACTTCTTGTTTCTGTTGGTGAATATGGCCAATTAATCCACAAAATTCTCTGTGGGCATAATAAACTAATTGCATCCAGTGTTATAACCCCCTCATGCACTGCAGATTATTTCAGCACTGATAAAAGTTTATGCGTAACCACAAATCCTCAGGGAACAGAATTCAAGAGCTACCCAATGATCACAGATCTCTAGAAACTGGTCTGGATTTTGAATCACTGACTTGTAAGAAGACCATCTCTTTAATGAAAAAAAGGAAAATTTCAAAAACTTAATCTGAATATTAATAAAAACTTCCTTCTAGTCTGGTAATCATAAATTTCTGTAAGTTATAGCAGCATTGCAAAAATATTTACATGCCAAAACAGGCCACCAGCTGAATTTAGGACTGTAAAGGGCTGAAAATTGTAACACATAAAGTGTTGTTTGTAGCTGCTGAATTGGTTCACACCCCTCTGTATTGACTTCACACAGCTGTTACTTGGAAAATCATTCAGGCACATTGGAAAAGGAATGAAGTCAGTGGTTAAACATGATGTAAGTTCTACAGGACACAACTGATTTGGCAGTTCCATTGGTTGTTCTGTCAGTGAGGCACCAGAAAGTAGCTAAGCTCATGAACAGGTGAATACCTTCCTTACCGTTCAGGAAGCCTGGTGTGCCCAGCATGATCAAATTTTTATATCTGTTGGTACAGGTATAAAAGTGCTGGCAAGGAGGGTCCTGTGCCTTTCTGTTCGTGCCATCCTGAAGAGAGGACCCTTCTCTCTGAGCTGTGGCTAAGCCCATACTGCTGGTTTAAATGAAACAAACATTCACCCTGTAAAGTCACCAAAAGGGTCCTTTGTGAAGTTTCGCCCTATGCCAGTTACAACTTTCCCAGGTGACGCCCCAGTGTGACTGGGGAGGTAGAGCATTCCAGGAGCTATTCCCAGCAGGCAGCTGGTCCTGGGGCCAGGGACATCTGCAGGGTCATTTCCTTTACTGGTACAGGCACAGCTTCAGCATACAGATTTCCAAATGGTATAGAAATGTCATGCTGGGGCCTGCAGAATCCTGGAACTGTAAAATGATACATTGTCTGCTGGATGACTTCCACTCATTCTCCAGGATCATCAGATTGTACCAGGAATGTGGCAGGTTGTCCCAACAGAACATAATATTACTGTTGCAGAGACCCCTTGAAAGCCCTGAAGTGCAACACACTTTGCAAATGTGTTGTAAAAGAATGTTCCCACCTCTAAAACATTCATAATATAAGCAGGACAAGAACCAACATGGATATAGGATGGACAGGAAGCAACGAGATTATCTTGGAAGGCACCTCAGGAAAGGCACTGCTCAGCTGTAAGCACTGCCACATTTTTTGTGGCAAGGCAGGGGTTTTTTTCCAAAACTTGAAGAGACATTTTCACATCTAAGCAAGGGTATAATGATTCTTGTAGATCAATCTTCTCAAGTAAATGATTAAATTTTCTCAAATAAAGCAAAACATATTGAGATGCATAAAGGAAGAGCCATTGATGCAAAACCCTTCCCTCCCCTAAACAGCAAACGCCAGGACACGCCTCCATGATCTTGGAATCTCCCTACATTTTGTAGCAAATGCTTTACATTTACACATTTTTTCCTTCTCCTGGAAACCCTGCAAACTCCCTGCTGTGTTCTATTCCTCTTCTACTTCATCATCACCAGTAGTGGAGGCCAAACACTCTTCATTATGTGCAACCTCATGATGTCCAGATTGTCCTTGCAGACATTTTTGCAGCTCCATTACTCCAGATGGGCTTAGACAAGTCCAGCAAAACATAACTGCTTCTGAGGATGCCATCATGACTCAGTGTTTGAGAAGACAGCAGAACTCAGAGCCACAGCTCTGGGAAACGTTATGAGATTACTTTTTAAAGTATAGCCCTAACTCTCACTTTTGCAGAGTAAGGAAAACCCTTCAGTTTCAATTGTTCTTTTAAGTTCTTCAGAACCAATTTTATAATCTTTGATGCCCAACTCTGAGTTTTTCATAGTTAAATACAAATTTATGAACCCTTAAAATTGTAAATTATATTGGCATTTCTATCCCAGAAACTATCTCAAAAATCCTTCTGGCTTAACTCCAGTATAGCTAGTCACCCTCAGCTTGTTTTAGTCTCCATGGAGAAAAAGAGGAGCTTCAACAGGTTTGATTATTAAATTCATTCTGTGTTTTCTAGCAAAATGAATCTTGTCAAAGAAAAGTATTTTTCTTTCCACGAGGAGAGCCAAGGGCAACTCACCATGTACTCTACAACTTAAGTTAGGTGAAATTCAGTTTATTCAAGAAGTAGCATGACTGAGTTTGATTATTAAATTTCATGTTTATTCCTTTGAAGATCATCCTATTTTTGCTGACTAGAGATGTGACTGTCCTAGTCACACTTGTGAGCAAAGATGAGTGGCTTGATATCTTGTTGGTAGTTTGATACCTCTCCCTTTCTGCAGCTGTGCTCTTCAGTCCAAAGTACTTCTTCTTTTTTCTGCTAAAAAACAAGTTTGCGATATTGCGTATCCTGATTAAGCCAGGAACAACCTCATACACAGCTTTCCAAAAGATTTATACTGATTTTCCTCCACTTCTCATTTGAATCCTCAATGAATTCAGCAAACTCTGTCTCAGGAGCTAAGAGAGTGAGAGAGTTCTGAAAAAGTAGGAGCTGTGAAGACAGATAAAACATCCCAAAAAAACGTGGTTGATGCTCTTTATAGATGGGGTTTGTTCCTCCTAAATGGACAAAGTTTCCCTCTCCTTTAGGGGCCAACATGGGTCGAACACTGTAGCTCAGGGGCCATATTATTGAGCCATGAGGGAACATACAAGCAATGAAAGTCATTGCAGTGAGCAGTGACACGGTGGAAGGTCTGAAGATCTGCCTCTGGGATATCTCTTGAAACCTTCTAACAGTCTTCCTAAACAGCCATCAGTGAGTTCATTGTTTTCATTCACAATTTTCCTGGGGAAAATGAAAGAAAACCAGATGAACCACAACAAATCAGCGCCATCAATGCATGAACCAGCTGAGACAGAATTGCTCTTCCTCCAAGCATGGTGGATTTCTGGCTTCTGGAGCATCTGACCTCACACTGGACACTTGCACAGTGGTGCAGTGCCGTGGTATTTACAGTCCCTTTTCAGCCATGGATAGGCACTGCTGTGCTGACCCAAATCATTGGTAAATATGACACAGGAACACAACCATGTCCTGCTGAAACACTCCTTGACTTAAAGGTCACCTATTCTTTGCTTGTGATTCCATAAAATGTTGGCCTGAACAACTTGATAAATAACTTCAAATCACAATTGCTGTTTCATAATAAAAGTTAATGTGGTCAGGAGATGAGAAAAGAACTGGGAAGTTTTCACCCTTAGATATGTTGTATGCTGAGTTGTATACATAAAAGTACATTTTGTGATTAACTTTTTTCCAAGTATCCATCCTACTTTTATTCTCAAATAATTTTTCTAAGTGACATATTTAATGTGTAATAACAGATATTGACTTTCTTATGAATCTAAGCCAGCATGCAGGATGCCTTCATCTGGTTTCCTCCCCAAACTGCCTTAAAGCCCAATAAATCTGTGACTATTTCCTTTCTGAAGCCTCAGAGGATATAGAATTACTTCACAATTCCTCAAGCCCAAAGCCTTCAGTGTGCCTGATGGAGAGCCAAAATCAGAATGGAATTGCTGTAACTGGAAAGTGAAACAAAAATAGTCCCCTGGAAAGGAGGAAAGCACAATGACAAAAGCAAGTCCCATTTGGAATTGCAACATGATGGCTATCAGACATTGTGGTGAAGTGTGTGTTTGCCTCAACAAACTGTTCAAACAGTAGTGACTGTCATATGGCTCCCGTCATAACCCATCATTGACAAAAGCTCTGTAACAGCACTTGATGTCGTCAGGGCCCAATGCAGTTTAGTTTCCTCATTGTACAGTCAGCAGTTCCTTACTGTTCCAGAAAAGGGATAAATTAAGTTTCAGCTTTAATTTTATGTAGTCACTTATCCTCCCCACATGGCTGTGTGATTCGTGTCATATTAAGCTCCCTGCCTGGCATAACTTTTGTTGAGTATTGTGTTACTGCTGGCTTTGAAGGACAATTTCCTTGGAAGGACACTTACAGTTTCAATCTAATGAAAGCAAGGAACTGCTCTGGCCACTGCCCACCTTTGCAAGGATCTGTGACTGCAATACATGGTGCAATATGCACAGTTTCAATTTCCAGCACCAAAAGAACAGGTTTTTATTGCATTCCCCCACCCCTTTCTAGCTATGGGGAAATAAAAATAGTGTTTAGCCACTCTTTCTTTCGTGTTCACATGAGGATCAAAGTGCATTTGCATAAATGCAATGTCTGTACAAAACCACCTTCTCCTGCTCTCCCATGCAGGGAATTTCCAAGGGCAGAGGCTGTTAATTTTAGGTTGTTCTGCTCATAGCAACAGAAATGGAGCTCAGGCAAAATATTCAGCAAAAGTCCCCATATATAAGACCTCAAATATGTGCTTTAATGATCCAAGTTTTTTACAGCTTATTGGCCCATATCTATTTGCAGGCAGATTACTAGCAGAATTTCAAGAAAAGAGGTTTTTGTGATAAATTAAACATGTTGATGTTAGAAAGAAAAGAAGATTATCTTTCTTCATAGAGATCATAACATGATAGTGGTGCTCAGGGATATCTCTGATGTTGCAGAAATGAAGGTAATGAATCCATGGCTATGAGAATCTACCTGAGGGCTCCACCATCCCTGAATATCCTGATCTGCCATCCAGATCTCTGACTAGGTCTGTGGCTATGTCACATTAGGTCTTTTCAGACATTTCAAGGCCTCACTGCACACCCAGACAATGCTGCACAGATACCCTGCATGCTGCTGCCCTACTCATTGCCTCTACTGCTCTTCCTCTAAACAGAAGAAAAATTACTCAGTTTGAGAGTGCCCTTATCAAAATCACTTTGTTTAACCTCCTTATAGATTCAAAGCAAGATCTGTAGGCATATCACTGAGGTTTAACAATACCTCTCCGTTCTGCTGTACACTCCAAGCTTTACAGAAGCTAAACCATTAAAATATGTGTTTCACAGCATGGACACTTGGCTCTAAGCATTACTTAAAGGACGTGGGTAAACACAGGAAAAGATGTCCCAGCAGGAGGGAAGTGATTGTGGGGACAGTATGTTCTGACAACAATTTGGGTTACAGAGTAGGTAGTGGCAGATAATGAGTTGTTTTATTTAAATAGTCAGCAGGTTTCAGTCCAGAGAACAATGGAGTCTGCCCCCACTGTGCTGCTGTACACATGCAGGGAGCTTCATTTGGTCAAGGCAAAAGAGACAAGAAAAAGGCAGATAACATCTCTGAGAGAGGCACCAGGCTGAGAGATTGGCCCTGTTCTCCTTTTGCCCACAGTGCAGAAAGTCACTTAAGGTGAGTGGCAATACTCCATGGCAAAGTTGGAAAGCAGTGAGGCAAGTTTGGGCTTTGCCAGCCTCAGGGTAGTTCTTATTTTTCATTTAAACACCTGTGAGGTTCTCAGGCCAAGATCCATAGCCATGCTGGGTCGGGAGGGAGACATGGCACATGAACTAGAAAGGGCAGTGAAACACTCAAATCATGATGGGGATCCAACCCTTGGCTGTGCAGGGGTATGAGAAAAGGTTCAGCAGCAGATGGACAAGAAGAGGCATTCCTAAGGAAGAATATTAGAATATTTAGAATATTCTCTTCTAAACAGACTTTTTTTTCTTGCTACCTTCCTATTTCTTTGTTAATTCTACCTTTCCTTTCTTTCCATATCCGGCTCCATCTCCAGCCTCACATCCATCTGCATGCCCTCTGGGCAGCCCACAGTCTCTGCCCACACTGTTTGCTGCCTTCTTGAAGCAGCTTCCAGCATCAGTGGCTCTGCCCAAACCATAGGAAGGTGTGCCCTGCACACCTGAGTTTGGACTTTTATTCCTGGTACACCTTTGGCATCAGCACATCCCACCCACTTGAGTTCTATGGACTATCGGTCTCCTCTGTGAGGAATGAGAATTCGGAAGAGGATTAATTGCCCATTGACTATTCTTTTAAGAAAACCAGGTACATTTGTGGACATAGAGGTACTTTTTCAAGTCTTGGGGAAACTTAGCAACACACGTGAAAACTAAGCAGGGGCTGGGAGCAATTTCTGTCTTCTTCCATCCAGTTTAGCTTAAGTAGAAGAAAGGATTTTAGAGAAAAAGGTGTGGTCTTTAGCAAGTGAGGCAGAAAGTCCATAAGCCCTTGTGAGATAGACAAGATCATCTGTGGATCCAAGAAAATAATCTGGAGAAGAATTGTAGGGAAAAGTGATGTCAAAGAGTCTCCACCTGCATGAAATCTGTGATTTGTAGTAACCAGCTGAGTTGTTAGTGTAGTTTACATAAATGAACTCCCATACTGATTACATTTGCTCATAGCAGTATCCCAACCCTACCTGTTTTCTAGGAAGGTGTTATACTTACAGGGAGTGTGTGGCAAATAATTTCTCATCATTTGGTTTTTGATTTGACCTCTGACTGAGAGAACACTCCTTAAGAAAAACAATAAGCCATTCTCCATGTTTCCCTGGGGACAAGAAGAGGAGGGTTGACCCTGCAAATAGGAGGATTCCAGACAGGTATTAGGAGAAAAGATAGTGGCTGAGTTTGGGCAAGACACGCAGTGACTATCACAGGAGATTTTAAAAAAGAGATTAGAGAAATCTCTGTAAGAAGTTGTCCAGGTCTAACTGATCTTGTCTTGGTGCAGGGAAAGATGAAATGCCTTCTGAAGCTCTCTTCCAGCCTTGTTTTCCATTTCTCCACCTACAAAATATTTTCAAAAAACTATGATGTCTTTCTTTCCTGTGTTCCCTCAAGAAGCAGTTGAGAAGCTGTCTGTCCACTCAGCAGAAAGTTGCCTTTCAAGCCTTTGAACACATGAGCTGGCTGCCATCCATTTTGATGAAGAGGAGAGGGGTAACTGGCAGTTGGATCAGATTACCAGCCAGCAGGAGTGTTCTTGGATGTGGGGAGCATGCTCCTCTCCTTGGGAGTGAGAAACGTTTGTGCATTTCACAGATACCACCAAAAAAGCCACCCGGGGGGGAACAGTTATAGAGCCTATGACTGGGTGATGTTTATGATCAACAGAAGTGATTGGGGTAGCTCTCAGTGAAGCAAATCCAAGATGAAAGATTCCATATCATATTACCAACCACCCAACCCAAGTGCGCCAACACTGACAAACACTCTTTGGAAACACATAGAATTCAATTATTTTGGCTAAATTACCACATCCATGGCAAATTACAGGCTATCTATTGGAAAATATCTCCTCTCAATCCTGCCATTTTTTGTTCTTCAGTTATGTTTATGTTCCCAGCACTTTCCATCCTGGCAAGGGCCCAGTGTTTTTTGGGAAAGACTAAAGATAGGCTTTATCTCCACAGAATGCTATTTAGTGGTTGGACAAGGTTGCAATTAGACAGTGTGGTCTTCGATTCCACTGCAGACCTGTGATATCAAGCTTCCAGCATGACCTACAATATTGGATCCAGATCCGAGCCTTTCCAGACCAAAGCAGTGCAGAAAATCTGACTGCCGTTGCAGGCAAGTGATAAGGGCTATGTGGTTGCAGGCTATCAGAAGCTGCTCCCTATCTGGAGTGTCTTCAAGGGGCTTGGAGAGGGATGGAGGAATGACTTTAATAAACTCTAATGGACAGGAGAATCCATTTCTGCCCATAAACACACAAGACCAGGACAAGCAGTCTGAAAATGAAGTGAAGTGAAGTGAAGTGAAGTGAAGTGAAGTGAAGTGAAGTGAAGTGAACTGATCATACTTTGCTGAAAACAGGGAAGGTCTGCCCAGAGGCACCAGCTTGACTGTCAAAAGCTGTGCATGTCTGTTAGCCCAGCACTCAGCAGCCCTTCTCAGGCAAGGGGGATTTAAAACTCTCCAACCTTTCCAAACAGTGTAGAGAGACTAGAGATGGAGCCAAAAATTTTAAGCAAAGATGTAAGTACCTCATCCTTTTCTCATTACTCTTGCACATTTGCGACTTGATTTTTGTGTTTCATTTTTCAATGTCTTCATTCTTGGTGGGCACAGGAAAGGTCACTTAAAACCTGTGCTCACCACCATACACATCACACAGCAAACATTTCACAGCCTGGAGAGGTGAGCTGGGAACTCACATTCACATTTAGAAGTCACCAACCCTCTTAGGCAGAACAGGAAGATCTCAGAGTAGGTGCTGTCCCACTAACTCATGCCCCTGGTGCCTGTGCTGGGACCTGTCCTGTGCTTTGTGGGGAGAGGCAAACACACCTCTCCCAGTACTGAACTGTCTAATCATTTCCCAGCTTTTGATGTGTTTATGATCACATCACTCAGATATGGAGTTAGAAGTGAGAAATTGAGGCACAAAGTCTCAGGTCAGGTCTTGAAAAGATAGTGAATGGATAGATACCTTGTCTCCGTTTAAAAAATCCAGTCCACAGAAATTGCCCAAGAAAGTTACAATAGAATAGGGATTTTTTTTCTCCCAAAGCCCTCTCTAAAGGCACAGCATTACTCTTGAATTTTAAAGGCTTTTTCATCATTTTAATTTAGGGAAATCACCATCCTAGACTTTGAAACATCTAAAAAATCATATAAATATTTCTGAACCAAATGACACCCACAATCAAATTAAATGGAATTTTCTAATATTATAGCTAAGTTTTCCTTTGCACACATGTCACTATGATATGTGTCTCTCACTGCATATGAAAAGGTCTGGAGAGGGGAAAAAGAGAATATAGTAAAAACCAGACAAATTAAACAAGAGCCACAGAGTTATTTTGGTAGTATCTAAACTATTTAAACTCAATTACATTACATAATGAGAGACTGTTCTATTTATTTATTTTTTTCCACAAGTAACCAGGTTTTCTAAATCCTAACTTGGATTCCCCCTAGATAATCAGCTCTCTTTAACAATACTGTCACTTGTAAAACAGTGTAAAAAAGTAAAGGGAAAAAAAATTAACAAAGTTATTAAGAAAGGTAAACTTTTTAATCCACAATCTGTGTAGGCTGTATTATTTCTTGATGGCCACAGGCTTGTCTGAAAGCATACAGAAGGGATGAATGAACCCCATAGAAATGTTTCGGTTCAATCAGTTCAGCTTTCAAAGCCAGATGAAACCTGAAAAAGTTTCATTTACTTCAGGGAATTTGTGAAAAGAGAGATTCTCACCAAAGACAGCGATTTTACATTAACCTTTAGGTCAGACCAATGTTGCATTATTAGCATTATTTAATTAACAAAATTCATGCTCTGAAACTTTAAATATTTGCAAATTCATCCCCTATAATGACTTTCATTCATTATTATTTATCTAGGACTGGAGTCAGCCTGTAGCAGCTCTTATTTCCCGCCACAGGAACAGCTGGGGGAGACAATCCAGTCACTTTCTTTAGGTGTTTAAATGGGAGCAGAGCTCCTCCAGAAATCTGGCTCCAATTAGGAGCACTACGTGCTTTGAAAATCTGACCCTCACCTTCAGTGTCAGTGAGATGTTTTCCAACCAAGCCTGATGATAATGCAGAGTCATACAGGCAAAGCTCTGCTGGCACAGACAGGACCCTGGGGTGGGATCACACCTCCCCACACACCAGCCAGCAGAGGTTAGCAGGGCTCAGCAGCACAGGCACAGCAACCAGCCAAAAACCCCCAGCTGGCCATCAAATCCATGCCAAATTGCCACCAAAATTATAATTTTATATTATCATTTTGAAAAAACAAACTCAAACTCTGTCAGTTTAAAGGATTTTTTGGTTTCTATTTACAAGTGACTCCTTCACCTTTGTCCTCATTCCTTTGGATGGCCTGAAGGAAAACACTTTACCTCTTTCCTGCTCTGTTCTGTTGATGGTTAAAAGGAAAGGTGATGCTGATGTGCTTTGCAAGTGCTTGGAGATTAAAATGCTCACACTCCTGACAGATGGAGAGAGTCTATGGGTTTGTACCAGGAGCTAATAAAGCTTTCAGTACTGTACCTTGCCACCCTGTACCTGCAACCCTTGGGAAAAAATCCACTGATGTTTTTTTGAAGCAGTGTTTCTCATATCAATCCATCTACCTGCCAAGTCTTCATGGCCATGGGGAAGTAATTGAAACATGCATGACTGGTTCCTGTGAGTACAGCAGCAGCAGGAAATTAATCTGGGTAATGACATCTCATAAATACTGTTCTAAGCTCGAAAATCACCATTTTTCTGTCCCTTTCTTCTGCCTCTTCCTCCTATATCAGAGTCACATGGCAAATCTGGAGATGAGTTTCATTCTCCTTCCTGGTATGAGTGTGATCAGGTTTTAGGGAGAAGTGGAGGAGGGAAGCAGAAGGCTTGGTTCTTCACTGTGCCACAACACAGGGAGAAAACCTGTGCCAGGAAGGAGGTGGTAAGTTTTGCATAGACTCAGTGTGAGAGCTGTCCATTAAATGAGGTGAGAAATTAATCAGATAGATGGGTACATGCACTTTCTCTGGAAAAGCCATGGTTCTCCTGTAGGTTTTAATAAAGGATTTCTAGACATTCTAGAGCTGGCACCCCAGAGATGTGGCTGTGCTTTCTCCTGTCAGTGACAGAGTTTTCAGGGAGGCCTGCATGGTTGTGCTCCTCCACACACCAGTCCTGCCTTGGAGTGCCAGTGTGGACACAGACTGTGGTGTCCCTTTGCTGTGCAGGCTGTCCCTGCATCCATCCTTGCCATCCTGCCTCTGGAATCCCCCATCTGCTTCCAAGAGCCAGCAGTGCTGGCATTTTGGTGGAAAGTACAAGAAACCCTCTAGTGGACACTTAGAGGGAGAGGGTTTGGGCTCTGAAGTGTGAATATTTTTATTGCTTTTTAGATTTTATGCCATTTTGATCTTGAAACGGCTGTTCTTTTCTAGGGAGACACCTAAATCCTTATCATGTGGGTGATTTTTTTTGCTTTCAGCCACAACTCAGGCCAATGGCCTGAGCTGGGCACAGATACTTGTTTCACCAGGGTTGGAAGCTGTGCCATGGGTAGTGAAGGCCAAGAAACATAGAATCATTAAGGTTGGAAAATAATTCTGCCATCATCAAGGCCAAACATTAACTGAGCACAGCCTGTTCACCACTGAACCATGTCCCCCAAGTGCCCCATCACACACACGTTTTGAACACTTCCACAGATGGCGATTCCACCACTTCCCTGGGGAGCCTGTTCCACCCTTTCAGTGAAGAAACTTTGTCTAATATCCAACCCGAACCTCTCCTGGTACAATTTGAGGCCTTTTCCTCTTTTCATATTTCTTGTTACAACCCCACCTCACTAGAACCCCTTGTCAGGGAGTTGTAGAGAGTGAGAAATTCCCCATGGGCCTCCTTTTCCTGCAGG
The DNA here is from genome assembly GCF_001522545.3 of Parus major. Classification (NCBI taxonomy): domain Eukaryota; kingdom Metazoa; phylum Chordata; class Aves; order Passeriformes; family Paridae; genus Parus; species Parus major. The sequence continues at coordinate 61,432,438 of NC_031771.1, forward strand.
CTGAACACCCCCAGATCCTTCAGCCATTCCTCATAAAACCTGTACTCCAGACCCTTCCCCAGCTCCATTCCCTACTCTGGACATGCTCCAGGATCTCCATGTCCTTCTTGTCATGCAGGGCACAAAACTGGACACAGAAGGATCCTTCTTGTCATGCAGGGCACAAAACTGGACACAGTTGGATATTGGCAGTCAGGGCCAATATCCAGGTGGCAATTGGAGACCTGGGCTGCTCTCTACTAGCTGCAGACTAAACAGGGGATTTTTAGAGCTATTCAGGCATGTAACTACATAAGTACCTAAGATTTCCCCTCTGCATCCCTTCAAATCCAAGTACCTTGGAGACTTTCCTAAAAACCTTTTAGTAGTTTAAGAGCCTTTATAGTTTGTTCAATGCTAGGTAAGAGCTTTGCCAGGGTCTCAGGCTGAAGCATTATCTTTCAGGCCAATGGCAAGAGCTGGATAGGGTAAAGATTTCATCATATGAAGTTCCTAGTGTTGCAATGCTCAATTTTTCCTGGTCATTTGAATTCCTGCAGATTTTTTTTTTTTTTGTCTGAGCAGGATATCCTTTACTGTGAGATACATTTGTTCGAGCTGCTGCTTCCTCAGCCTAAAGCCCTCCTAGAAAAGCCATGAGTAGCAGGGTCCCTTCGAAGTGAGAGCAAATGCAAAATCTACAAGACTCTGTGACTCCCCTTTCTCCAGCAGGGAGTTGGTAATGAGCAACACCACATCTCAGCCCTCCTATCCTGCAGAGGGAATGCTGCAAAGGGCCACTGCTTTGGACACTGCAGGTGCTGAGGCCTGCATAAAGATGCCAGGTCAGTTTTAGCTTGGTCTCTCAGAGAGCTGCACTCATGTGCAAGCCACCCCACCTCCTCTATTCCAGCAGTCTTTGGTTGGACTTGTCTATGATACACCGTGATACACAGTCCCTGAAGCAAAAAATCCAGCTGGAGATACCCAGATAGGAGCGCCATGGTAGAGCTTTGGCAGGGCCCAGAGGTGCTGGAACAGTGTTCTGGGGGTGCTGCTGCAGGAAAGAGAGGTTGAAGCAGAAGATAATGTATGTTCCAAGCTCAGCTTTAAGATTTGTCACTTTTTGGTAACCTCAATACCCTTCTCTGTTCTGAGCCCATCCCAGAGCTGGTCCTGGGTGCCAGATTAGCTCAGCAAAGGGCTCTTGGCTTGAGGCTCCCCAGGGAGATGGAGCTGTGCCAGAACCTCATCCTCCTGGTGCCAGATAAAAACAGGCTCCAGAAGCACAGCTGGGAGCACATCTTCTGCATGGCCACCCTTCCTTCTTGCTGCCCATTCCTTGTTCATCACCTGAACTCTTTCAGGAGCTGAGATATCCACGGTGACTTAGAGAGTGCAAATGTTCCTTTTTCCATCTCTGGGCACACTCCTGCCTCCCCCAGGCCATGTGGGGGAACAAGGGCCTACTTCAACTCTTTTGAGTACAACTCCTCCAGTGTGGGCAAAGTATTTAAACTGCATTGAAGTAGTGAGTCAGACACAGTGCAGCACCACACCTCTGTGCTGTATGGCTGGGGCTCCTCTAGAGGAAGCAAAAGGTTTTTTTTCTCTGTGAGTTTGTTCCTGAATTTTATCCTATTCGTATTTTAAGCAAATACTTATCCTAGTCCAAATAGGTACAGCAGTCTGCTGCACCAGAGCAGACTTAACAGGGGTCTCTTAGTTTTGCAAAGGCATTAAGGTGGTGAGTGAGCTGCTATGGCTCAGTGAGAACTTTAGAAAGGATACTTGTCAAGTATAAAATAATGTTAACAAATTAGAGCAATTAAGTTTAGGATGTGGTATGTCAGAAACCAAAGAAAAATGCAGGTGCTGGCATCACATTGGGGTGCATTTGTCACATAATGTCGAGGGGAATCCCTATAGATAGAGGGATCTTTCACTGTGCACAGAAAATGAAACTTTCATGGCCCTCACAGGTTATAAATGGGACCGTTGTTGACTTTCTTCATGCAAAGCTTGCCTGCTCCCCAACAAAATCTCAACAATCCCAGAAAGAAATTCACTCAAGTAGATTTTTTTCCCCATTGAGACCCACTTTTCAGGCACAGCCATGTTCTCTCCCAGCCTGTGCTGCAGTCAAAGTGCCTTTTGTAAGTCCCTCCAAAATAGTTTATTCTTCTCTAGCAAACAGCATCATTTAGCACTAGCTGGAGGAGCTGAGCGGTCTCAAGTTAGGAAAACCAGATGTATTTGAATCATCTGTCAAAATCAGAGGCCAACACTTGATCTATGGCAAGGTAATGAAAAGAGTCACTCATTCATTAGTAGTGTGGAGACGTAGGAGCGCTGCAAATCACGGAGCAGGATATTGTATGAATGTGTCAATGTTACTGATATCCAGGGCCCCGTTACTGAAACATGCACTGATGAAAGGCTTCATGTGTGCACCCAGAAACAAGCCAATAAAGTCCTGCTCCTTGCAGGAAAACAAAAACAAGATCTGAAAAGGCAGCACAGAGTTAGAACAACAGTCTCCTGTTACCCTTTTTGCTATCACTGGAGCAAGACACTGGACTTGAGAGACCTTTTTTTATTATTTTTCTAAACATTTTTTACAGACTTAACAGCCTACCTCCAAGGTCATGCCATCAAGAGGCCAAAGTGATGACTCAGATGCCATCAGTGAGTTTAACACCCTGTCTTGTGCTGTTATTTATAGCCAATTTTATAGCCGTGTTTTTGAGGCCCCAGCTGAGGCAGAGCCTCCGTGCATGAAGTCTTATACAAACACACAGGGAGGACAGCCCTGGCCAAGGGCTCACAGTCTGTAAAAGGGGGTTGCAAAGTGCCTCTGGGGTATGGACAGTGGCATGCAGAACATTTCCAGGAGACACACAGAATCATCTCTGCAGTCTTGAGGAGACACTTCCTAGTGCAGCCAAGAAATCACCACCACAATGACAAATGTGGGTGCCAGTGAGAGGGAATGTACAGGGGAAACACTTGGAAGCATTGGCCAGAAGTCTTCACTCAGAGGCAGGGTAGACACAGTCTTGTGTTTGTGGAATGGATCGTCTTGATTGGGGGCATTTTCTGTCCCATGTGTGAGCTGAACTTTGATTTCTGTGGTCTGAATGCTGTGACCAGCAGTGAGGATGGTGATGAAGGACATGCTCAAGGTCACACTGAATTAGAGGTTCAGACAGGAATAAAACCCAGACCTCCTCAGCTCCATCTAGATGCCAAGGCAAATAGTGCTGGAGGATGCAGATAGCCATTAATAAACACCCTCCTGATATTGTTACAGGATTTGAATGGTCTCCTAAGGAAAAGATTAGAAAATGTACAGAATCAGATCTGTAGGTAGCACCCATCAGAAAAAACAGCTTCTGTGGATTCATCTGTCAAAATTTGACGCCAGACTACACCAACTGAGGATTTGACCCTCTATTCTTGGGAAGCTATTTACAGTGGAAGAATGTGCATACACTTAGGCAGCTCACTCTTTTTTTATTTTAAGATCAAGATTTGTTCCAGATTGGTAATTAAGTTCAGCTCCTTCAGTGACAGGAACTGCTCTGACAGCTGCAAATCATAATAATATGTATTTGTGTACATTTGTGCCTACATGTTTGTGCATTTTTTGCTGTTGTAGCTAAGAATACAGTCAGTGACTTATGTACTTTACTCTGTATCTTGAAATTGTTTTTGCAAACAGACAGTGCTTGAATTGTGAAGAGGATTGTGCTCTGCTAAAGATATCTTCAACTTCCTCACAGAAAATACTGTCCAGATACCAACATCTCCACCTAGGATGTTGGTCCTAACGTTAGCCCAGGGCTATGAACCCAAAATTAAGTCTTTGTTTCTCCTGACATGCTGCCTCCATGGTGCAGTGCATGCCCACAGTGCTCTGGGAGATCTGGTTCCAGCAAACCAGGGCTATTCTCCTGGGTGTAGGCATGGAGACTGCGGAAGGCATGGAAGAGTTATTAGGATCTGAGAAATGCAGTCCAAATCTTGCCGGGAGTGGTGGCAGATTGTTAAGTGAAACCAAAAGAAAAGCTCTAGGCAATGCATCCTGCTGAGGCAGCTTGTCCCAGCTAGCCAGGATTGTGCTCTCAGTGGAGACAAGGAAAAGGTTGGGAGCAGCTCCTGAGCTGGGGCTTGAGCTAGCCCCAATGTGAGGACATGCCTGAAAGAGCCCACCAGCCTTCTCAAATATGTGCTGCAAGGCTTACACTTGTGTTTGGATGCTGATCACAAGTAGAAATGCCATCAAAACGTTGCTTTGGTTCTGGAAATTCAGCATAATTCAAAGACGGTTTTATGATGCTGCCAGCCCCAATTCCATTGATGGAAATCAAAGCTTCCCAAAAACCGAATGAGGATTGACTGTGCCAGGTTTAGTCCTCCTAGGTGGTGGCACTGCTTGCTGAGTCTAATATGTGGGCATGCAGCAGACATTCTCCACAGCTTCCCATTTGGCTCTAGGGGCTGATGGCCACATCCTTGAACCCCACACAACCCAGTCTGCTTGTCTCTGATAGATCCACATGATAAAATCCAGCTTTAGTGGGATTTATTTTCATCCCTCTAATGAAAGTGTTTTGATTCAGTTTGCAGCATGGTTTAGAGAGCAGGAAATTTAAAACCAGCTCAATGTGCTGTCAGCTTGAACACAGTGATTTGCTGTCAGCCCACCCAAATGGGGTGCAGGCTGGTGAGCGATGGCAGTTTTGGGGCTTCAGAAACATTCTCCTCACTGTAGAAGTGATTCCTTCTCAAAGAGCAGTCATCTAAAGTACTTCTCCCTAGCTGTGGCTGAAATCCTGTCAAATAATTCCCAAAAACTTTATTGAGATACTACTGCAGGCTCAAAAAGTACAAGTAAAATGCAGCATGATTCCTTGAATAGGAAAATTTACAATATGTATCAAATAGATTGTTTTTTTTAAAAACTTTTGTCATTTAATGTGTTGATCAGGCCTCTCTATTCAAGCTCTAAATGTTTCTCTTAAAGGGTTGGCCTCAGCAAGTCATAGAGTTGGGGGCATGGAGTTGAGTCAGAGAGCTGAGTTGTGGTAGGTGAAGGAGGATGTGTAGGAGCTGAGTCTCCAAAAACACTTCTAGAACGCATGGCACATGGCTATGGTTGCTGGTGCTGGAATGTTGGAGAGCTAAGCCCAGACTGCTTGAGGAACAAAGGCTTCTAACCTGGGAATTATTTTCTGAACATGTCCTGCTAGACCTGAGGGAGCACAGCTAGAGAAGTAATCAATGCCCCAAACATGCTTGGTTCCAGACAAGTAGGAAAGCACAGCACAAATCCTGCTCTGCATCTGCCAGAAGAGGGATTTGAATTGGAATCCAAAACTGTGGGAAGCACCAGTCTGTTATATGAAAAGTGAGGGGGGAAGTCACCTGGTGGGGAACACATCCTCCTGTTTCTGCTGGGATGAAAAATGATATACTCAGGCTTCCCCTCAAATGCCTCTACTGTGGATTTCAGCCCCTATTCTCCAGCCCAGAATTAAGCACTTTGCCTCCCTGAGTAGTACAGAGGTGGCATCACACCAGACCACCAGCACAGCTTTTGGCTGGCCCAGGCAGGTGTTAGCCCAGCAGAATTTTACCATGGCCCTTGTTTCAGGGTGCCCATGGCTACCAGTGCCTTACAGTTTTTCTGGGTCAAACACATCCATTGGTTCATCACAGACAGGGGGAAAGGTGGTATGAGTGTACCTTACCCTCCTGTGCCTTTGTCCACACCTCCCAGTCAGTTGTTGCCACTGTTAAATGTGAAATAACTTATGAAATCCTGTTTTTTCCCTGTGAGAGCTAAATTTGGATGGAGTGTAGGAAGCTAACAGGAGCACTGATTTTAATTTTAGGGGAGAAAAAACAAGGCTTCTAAGCTTGAATTTGTTTTCCAACTTCCACGACAGCAACCACATCCTCCGTTTTACTGCTTCTCCTTATCTGACAGATGGGGTCATGCCACGGGGATAAAACAATATATATTCAACACAGAGGCCTCACATGTTTAAGGGAAACAGCTCCATCCCTGACCCACTCAATGTGATTTTGAAAACAGCTTCTTACTTTAGCATTTCTTTGATGGCTGGTATTGGGTTTGGGTCCCTCACTTCTTCAGAGAAAAGTGACCTTTAAGCCTCCAATTTTGAAAGCTGTTCCAAACCATGGAGCCTGGAGTGCCAAAACCTTTTCACATTCAAATATCTTTCAAGCAGAACAGGGAGAGGAAGACCAGAGTTAGTGCACTTAAATGACCTCATTTGCCACATCAGAGCACAGAGCATTTATTCTATAAAGACCATCAGTATGTGTGCAGTATCCAGGATGTCTTGTTAGCCAGTTTTTTTGATATTACTAGTAATAAGACAGCTTTTATATGGTATGGTTTGGCTGGGAACAAATGTATAAATTCTGCAACATGCAAAATTTTGAGGTTCTGATCAGCAAAGCCACATTAGCACAAACGTAATTTTAAGTACATAAATATGGAGAGCATCAAAACTTTCCAAAAAGATGTTTTCCAGTGAAAAAAATTAGCTGTCAAGAATTTTGGGGTAAGAGGTCATTTTTTTTCTTTTTTAGAATTAATTTATTTATGAAAGTTCTGCTTTTTGAGGAAATGCCAAGTATTCCTTCATAATTCAAACACTTTGAAAATAAAATGCTTAGATTCAGCTTGCTTTCCACAACAAATGGTGGAAATTTCAGATGCCTTATAATTCCCATTTACTTTTATGGGCTTGGCCAAGTATTATCTCCCAGAACACAACTGGTTTTCCACATCTTGAGAGAAGGCTGTGGTGTATCATAGGAAAGAGGATCTGAGTGAGTGTGGTCAATTGCAGCAAATGTAAGTGTAAGGCACTTAAATGGCAATTCCTGCAGGGCAGCACATTAGCATTTTTAACTTGAAAAGAAAAGGAAAAGAAAAAAGATAAAAACCCCACAGCTTTCAACAGCAGAAAAACTTGCCCTTTATGGAGAAAAGCCTAAACTTTTCTCTGGAAAATACTAATGAAACCAGCAGTGCTTTCATTTTTGTTAAAACACCCAAGGGAAAAAAGAAAGCATTTCTGAAAAATTTCTGAAGAAACTTCTGAAGAAAATCAAATTAGGTCAAAGAAAAGGGGTTCTTTTGGGTAAGTCAAAATAATAAATTTTCTAATTAGGTGTCAAGCAGCAGTTTTGTCTCTCAAAGTCCTGCTAGCAGAAGCACCTGAAGAGAAATAGGCACTTTTCTAATCTTTGAACTGTGCAAGTTCATTGCCAGGAGCATCACTCTAATGGACAAAGGTGTGACTGTATGGGAGAGCAGCAGCTCCTCATAAAATAATACATCATGTGTTTTGGGACCATTGATGCTCGTGGCTCTGAGACTTCAGAAACAGATATGGATGGAAAAGAGATGCTTTTCCTGTAGAGATGCACCAAACCAAGCACAGGCAGCAGCCCACATTGCCCCGTTACCTCTGAGGAAGGGACAGGGCAGATGGCAAACATTTCCCTGCAGGGACAGATGAAAGCCTGGCCATCCCTCACTTTTAATGCAGGGTTTCCTGTGCATTTGAGAATTTATGATGGTTTGTCTGTGTTTCTACCAACTTTGTGACTCAGGGTGTAGGAAATGGGTACAATAGAAAATTATGGCACCAAAGTTTGGCCTTGCAAAGTTAGCAAGTTGGGTGCAGATTGTTTTAGTGGAAGAAAGTACTGCTAGAAAAAGTTTTCCTTCAATGTAGAAATATCTTACTCCCAAGATGTTCTTCAAGGTGTTCAACATTCTCCAAGTTACCTGGGCAGGTGGGCAGCCAGTATCTGATATGAAATCAAAAGGACATGATTCAGCACTACCTATGTGGATAATGCAGCATTCTGCTTTTTTCTTTTCATGTTTCAGGTTGAGGGAAAAAAACCTTTTTCCAATAACTATCAAAATGTGGAGCCTTCAGCCCTGCAGCCAGATACACTGTACAGCTTCCAGCTCTTCTGCAGTGAGCAGGTTTACAGCAGGAGACTGAATATTCTGTAACAGCTATTCATCCCAAGCAATGCTCTACTGTCCTCTTAAAGTCTAGGACACTTTACCCAACCCAAATTCCCACTCCATGGGGACACAGGACACAATGCTGCCCTTTACTGGTCATGTCTTACTTTGCTGTAAGCTCTTTCTGAGTACCTGGTGTATTAATCTCTGCACCTCCTTCTGCTGCAACTATTGTGCTGGCACAAACCCTTGATTTAATCACTTGGTGAAACACAGATGTGTGTAACACGGGTGTGATGGGAACAGCAGACATAACCCTTCAGAGCTCAGACTGCCTCATTCCCCCCTTCGAGATATGTGGAAAAAACCTCAAAAAGCTAAAACCAGAGTGTCAGGGCCAAAACTACTCCACACCTCATTCCCATGGTGTACAATGTACCTAACAAGCGGATCTTTCAGAGCACAACCATTAAAATAAAAAGCCCTCATCAGCTTTGCTGGCAGAGAACACAATGTTTTCCAGGTATTGCTGATAGCTGGCTGATATTCTAGCTCTCAGTGCTTCTGAGAGAGGAAACAGTGGACTCTTTTTTCTTTTAATTGGAACTGCTGAAAGTTTATTTTGTTGTTGTTGTTATCACTTTCTGCTAGGTGTTGAGCAAAAGGACACAGAGGCAAGCAGAGGGGCTCCTGGAGAGAAGTGAGGATGCCAAATACATTCCTGCTCTTCTGCTTTGGTTCAAACTCAGCTGGTGGGGGTAGAGGCTGGAGACATCACTAAACTGGATCATCCCCTAAATATTTTGGAGAAGCACTTTCTTTCCTTCTTTGACTATGTAGGGAGACCTATCTAGGGCACAGCTACAAACCTGACAAACTTCCAGGGGAAAAGCTTCTCACTCTCAGTGAGTTCATTTTCAGAAGAAAAAGTGGTATTTTACTCAATTCCTTTTTCAATCTTCTGTCTCAGACTCATCTGGGGCAGTCCTCAGGGATTGTGACTGTTGCTGAAAGGCACAGGGACATTATCACTGATAAGGAAACCTGACACATTAACAGGGGCAGGAGAAGAAGTGGGATAAAAACAGAGAACAAATTATTAGCATTTGGACACATAAACCAAACATCTAAGAAAAATAGTTTCTTGCCACAGAAAAAGATTTATTTTTGCATCTGAAATTAATTTTAATGTTACATGTGTTCACTTCTTCATTTACAACAGCTAGCAGTCTTGGGTCAAAGATCTCCAGTGTTATCCAGGGTTTGTATTTGTACAAATTTCTTTATTGATATTTTTTTAATATTCAGCATGATGTAATAAACAATACTAAATGTAATCTTTTTTTTTTTTTAATTTATTTGAAAAGGAGGAATCTCTTAGGACAAAATTATTTATAGAGCAAGGAGATGAAAGGGAGCTTTAGGGATTGCGTTTTTCTATCAAGGACAAAACAAGGAGAGGGTCTGAATAGGATTGAAACAAACAATTAAGACTGCAAAGAAATCCTTCCATCTCTGTATTCCGGAAGGTCACAATTCAGCAAAGTGCTGCAGTATGTGCTGGATTTTTAGGAACAATTTCAGTGTTTCAGGTCTGGCATAAAGCTCAGTGTCCTGACGAATGGATTTTCCATGGAGGTTGAATGTTCTTTGCAAAAATCCTTTCGCTCAGGTTTTCATAGTGTTCGTTTCTGAGGTCCAAAAGAACAGCACACAAATATGCAAACACAAAAACACAAGGAGTCACCAGGTTAAATTCTCAGACCTGTTTTAAATGGGAGATCAGTTCACCACCTTCTGGAGATGCCTTCCTCTCTCCACCCGCTCTGGGGGGAGCTCAGGTTGGGTTTCTTTCTCTTTTTTAAGTAGCAAACAATGAAAACAAAAAAGACCACCATGACCTGTTGGAAATCTTGCAATATCTCCTGTTCCCCCAGCTCCTAGGTGGGGGTTCCCATTAGAGCTGGATTAAGCTAAATCAGATTATGCACCGCAGACAATGGTGTCTGCAAGCTACGGACAAAAGGTGTCAGGGCAAATCTCTCCTCAAACCTACTAATATTGTCCTGCAACAGAACTGTGAAATGAGCCCCCTAAATCAATGCTCCTTTTGTGGGCAGGCTGTGGTGTAACAGATCAGATGCAGGCTGGGAGTATTTTGTGTTAATTGAAATAACATTTGCCAATGCACATACATCTGTCACAGAGGGAAAACAAAGGGCAAGTGCCAGCTCTACCAACCAGCATCTTACCCTGGATTCTTTTACTGTACTGCTTTATTTCATTTATTCTACCTTCTGTTGGTAGCCACAGAGCAAAGCCGCAGTGCAAATGCATATTTTTTGTAAAAATACTAAATTGGGTCAATCCTAAACAAGACAAACCCTGGCCTTTCCAGTCTCATCAGACTGGCACTGCCAGTGCCAGGTTTATCCTAAACAAGACAAACCCTGGCCTTTCCAGTCTCATCAGACTGGCACTGCCAGTGCCAGGTTTAGAGTGGGTATCAAGAAAAGCTTATTCACTGAAATAGAAATAGACATTGGAACAACAGGTTTCCCAGGGAAATGATGGAAACATCATCCCTAGAAGTGATCAAAAAAATGTGCTGATGTGGCACTGGGGACACGATTTAGGGGTGGACTTGACAGTGCTGGGTTCAAGACTCAGTGATCTTAAAAGTCTTTTTCAACCTTGACAATTCTATGAATTATTATAATGCCTGGATGTGCAAGAGCAATGCAGGAGAAGCATTTCAAGCTCCCCCTCTGTGAAGAGCTCTGTGGTGTTTGGTGACATGGCACCAGTTTAAAACACCTGTAACTGGAGATAAATTCCATGTGCTTGTGTGTGAATGTATGTGCTGCATGCATGAAGTCTTCTTTTTGAAGCTTCTCAGATAATTGCAGAAAATATGAAACTTTGGAGGCCTTAATGAATCAAAGCTTCTAAATTTTTTCCCTTTTTAAAGCACAGTTTTTGGCTTTTAAATTTATAGTTTCACATTAAGATAGCCATGAACTATTTGGGCTGTTTTTTCTGACTAAAGCCATTTATATACAGTTCTCCACTTCAAATCTTCCTACCCTAACAAATGATGCTCCTGAGCAGGCATGGGCTACTAGATTAGGGAGTTAAAAACTGGGGACTTTAGTAGCGCCTTGGATAGCAAATCCCACTTGATTTAAATGCTTACAGTTGCCTAGTCATAACTGTTAGCATAAGAGAAGTCACTTCAGACTAACCCTCTCTTTAAAAGAAGATGCCCTTATTAAGGCATTTGGAAGCCAGCACAGTCTTTTCTGTCCTCTCTCAGATTTTACACAGTTGAATCCTGACCTACATTACGTCACCTAACCTTGAATTTGATGTAGAGCAGGGTGAAAGCTGGCTTATCGCCTGTCTTATAAACAAAGAAGGCCTGAGAGCTTTCCCCCCCTCAGACCTGGGCTGATGTCACTGTATTGTGTGTGTATTACTCATGTCAGAGACTTCTGCAAAGAAACTTGATGCCCAAGAAGACTGGGAGGCAAAATATAGCAATCACTGAACCTGTCTTTTTCCTAGAGAGCTCTAACAAATGGAGAGACCATTATCACCCACAGTACCACAGGGAAATCAATACTCAGTGCAAAATTTCTTCTCCCTCTTGGATTCTTGTATTATTAAAAAAAACAAACCCTCAAAACAATCAACACTGTCTTTAGCAGTAGAGCAACTTTGTATATTCCAGCCCAAATGCAGTCCATTTACAATATACTTCTATTAAGAGATGACAGAATTTATTGTATCTAGAATAATGATGAGATATGACCAATCCTTCAGTGGTGAAACAACCGTGAACAAAAATTCTGAAGTAACTTTGTGAAGTTTTCTTCACTCGTTCTGAGATGGTAAATACAAAAGAGGCCAGGGCATGGTTCTGCAGTGCTCCTGCTTTCCTGGAAATGCCCACACCCAAAAGGCCAAGGATGACATGTTACCTCTCACCACAGAAGTGGCTGAGAAAGCATTTTTCACAAATTTCGCTAGAAATTCAAGGCAAATGTTTTAGACATCACTGGGAGGACCCCATGGCAATGCCCATGCTGAGGAATTCTCTGACCCATTGACTTCTCCTTCTGGAAATAGGCGGGAGGTTTGCAGGAACAGAATGGAAAACTTAATGTGGAGAAACTTCCAATCTCTCTCAGGTAGTCAGAATAGAAGTTTTGAAGAATTCAATGAATATTAGATGTTAGGAAGAAATTCTTTATTCAGAGTGTGGTGAAGCACTAGAGCAAATTGCCCAGAGAAGCTGGGGCTGCCCCATCTCTGGAAGTGTTCAAGGCCAGGTTGGATGTGGCCCTGAACAGCCTGGTCTGATGAAAGGTGCCCATAGCAGAGGGAATTTGAACCTGATCTTTAAGGACCTTTCACACCCAAATCATTCTGTGATTCTATGATTCTAAGAAGGATATGGACTAAAACAAAAATATGACCAAACAAAAACATTTATGTCCCAATCCAGCAAAGTTACACTTCTAATTTCATTTCTGAAGAAGGCTTTCCCAGTAAGCACAGCTGTACCTCTGTCCTCACAGCCTGTGACACTGGGGGCTGTGCCCTACCACCCTAGTGTGGGGCAGCAGCAGCAGACCTCATCTGAAGAGCAAAATGAGGGCTGCTGCCAGCCCAGTGCCTCCTCTCTCTAAGCTGATGCTGAACCTTTTGAGTTCCTCTAAAGCAGCCTCATCACCAACCCAGAAGGTCTTCCCAGTTTGGACATTCCCAGCACAGGAGGCCTCTGTGCATTAGTGCAAAATGCTGCCCTTTGGCAAACAGACCCCCATATCTTTTTCATCGTTATTCACTCTGAAAAATGTGCTTCTGGCAAAGACACCCCTTTATTTCTGTGAAATCCAACTGAAGAAACAAAAGACAAATGAGTATGTCTAATACTGCAGCACAGTTTAGAAATAAGGACCAGTCTACCCCCTGATGCAAGAGTACACCATTTTTAAACCTTGGCTAGAGATGCTACATTGTCAAATACATACACACAGAGGTCAGTAGAGTTCAGTCAGATTTTTTTTCCTCTCTAGCCACTATTTAGATTGCTGCTCAAAAAATTTACTGCTTTATGCTCAAATTATATTTACATTTGAGCATAGAATTTCAGCATGGGCAGGGGAGGAGAGTGTATTTTCTTCATTGCCAGCTGTCGATGGTTTTCCAAAATGCTTATTTCTCAGAAAATTTCCACAAACTTTCCATTGTGATCAAGGGACACTTATCACAAACCACTTAGAAATTGACAGGACTGCACAGTAGGTCGCTCTGACCACATAAGAATATTTAGCAAGGAAGAATGAGGGGGAGGATTATGACTCTGTCTTTGGTACTTCTGACATGCCAGCCACTGTACAATCTGTCCTCCTAAGTATTTACATTCCTGAAAACAAAGGCAGTTTAAGATGTGTTTTAAGAAATTTGTTGGAATATAGTAAAAGAAAAATAATTTAACATATTCACTGCAGTAATTCTTATTTATTTTATCTTCCATTTTTTTATTTTGCAGAATTGCGAATGTTGATGCTGAGATAGAAACAGGACTTTATTGGCACTACCAGTGGTTCAAAGATGAAAAGGCCTCGAGAGGCCTTTTGTTATCAAATTCCACTTACCCTCCCTGTTGTAACTTTCATCACAGCAGAAGAGATGGTGCCAAAATCTGACTTCACTTCGGAAAGTGCCAGGAGACACCACTGGCGTTGCAACAGAAGAAAGAGAGGGGGAAGGAGACAAACTTCAATGCTGACTGTGGCCTGGGAGAAGGGGAAATGGCTGAGGGAGAAAGAAAATGGCTTAGTGTTGCTTCCCAAATGTTCCCTGAAGTTGCTAAGCAGGTGGGGGAGATGAGGCCAGACCCACGCTTTCCAAGAAGTGCTTTTCAGTTTCCCTGCCAAATGGGGAAAAAGAAGAGTTCCCACAAAACGACTGCAAAGTCTTCCCTCTTCCCATCAGCTCCTTCCTCTTGTCTAAAACAGATGAGAAAATCCAGCCCAACAGCAGTTGAGCAGGCAGCACACTGCTTCCCTGAGCATCTCAGAAATGGACAAATCTGATTTTCCTTTGTCTCAGTTTTCTCAGTGTCTCTCCAGTGATTATGTGCTGCTGTCTGAAGAACAAGTTTTGGGGTTGGCCACCACTGCCATATATTTGAAAAGGGTGTAAGGAATGAGAACCCCCAAATCTATATTTGCATGTATCAATAATGATGATGATGATGATGATGATGATGATGATGATGATGATGATGATGATGATGATGATGATGATGATAATAATAATAATAATAATAATAATAATAATAATAATAATAATAATAATAATAATATCTTCATGACCAGAACAAACATCTTCTGAGCTGACAATAAAGCTTTGTTGAAGTCAGTATTGGTTACAAACAGAGGACCTTTCAGAGGGTCTGTTTACCAAGGCTAGATGCTCACCGTTATCTTAAGTTCAGTCTCTTCTTGCTCTTTGCTTAGGTTTTGATCAAAATGGAACATCTCAGATTACTAATCATTTTAGAATATCATGCCTTATTGTGTTTGTTCCTCAGTTTTTCCTGATTGTGCAATGGAAATAAGGCTGCTTACTTCACTGTAATTTCTCAAATTTGTAATTTAGTGACTCCAGAAAAAGCCATTTGTGTGCTAAAACTTTATTAATATTGTGAAATGAATAATCAGCATGTGCCAGCTGTTACAACATAAACTTGTGTCCTTGGGCCCCTTTTCACTTGACAGGTCTGTCATATTAAAGATGAGGTAAATTCAAGAGAGCAATAGTTATTGACTAACTCATTGATGAAGACTCTTATTTGGTTAAAAGAAAGACATTTTAGACTAATCCACCAACACAAGATCCTGGTAATTTGGAATAATAATGTCCACACATGAAGTTACTCAGGGACAGTTATTTCAGGAACAATTACTGCTTCAGGGTTATTCTGGAACAGCTTCTTGTCTTCAGCAGGGGGAAGCCCCTGAGTTATGTCAGACACCACAGCACAGAGCATCCAGTAAACAACTATCTTTCAGGCACACAGCCAGGACTGAACGTTGTGCTCCATTTCATTAAAAGTAATGCTATTCTTCTTTTCTATTTAAAGATTATGGACAATTTTGCAAGAAGTTTTCTGCTTCTATTTTGGATTCTGTAAGAATGGAGATAGAAGAAGTGGACAGCTCATCTGGTGTCCTTCAGGAGCAGATACTGAGACAAAGCCTGAGGCAGATGAGCATGACGCCTCCTGCAGAACTTGCCTGAAGCTCAGGGATCTCCTGTTCTCCTGAAGACGTTTTTACATCTGTATGTTTACTAGCTCTTATAGAAATTGTCGTTTGGACCTCTGTCTAAACACTTTTGAATAAGTTTACACTTTTGGCATAACACCTTGTGGTGGTGAGAACCACGTTTGTGGCATCCCTTCAGTTGATGTCCACTGCTTCATATGTGGTGGAGACTGGGAAAAAATGCCCAGTTCTCTCCTCAAACCACACAGGTAGACAAAACCTTTGTCATTTCATTCACTGGGAATTGGATCATGGTCTAATACTGATCACAAATTCCCTCAGGCCCTACAGGAAAATCTCTGCATTGAATCCTCAAGTCTTCAAGCTTTAGGACGCAGCTGGAAATGGAATCCATTCTCCTCTGGCCCACACTTGTAATCACTGGGAATCTTTTACTGCACTTTAAAGCAGGCTCTTACCTGCTGACTGTAGTTTCCCCACTGAGTGCATGGAATTAGCCATACAATTTGTCAGAGAACAAAAATAACAGTAAGACATATTTGGTGTCTAAAATGAGTTTATATTCCATGCTCTCCTCCTGCTCCCTGCTGCAAAATTCACGTGCTACTTCGTATTTCAGTACTTGACAGACTGGGCAGTTTAAGGCAGCACCCAGAGAGAGACAAACATCTTTTGTTTGGTGCTTATCTGCTTCGCTCCTGCCCTCTCTCCACCCCTCTCTCTTGCCTGCGATAAGTTCACAGTAATCATGAGAGATGTCAGATAAACTTACTGTGAATTGAAATCCTGCAAGGCTGAAAGGAGCACTGTTGTTCCTTTCTCAAGCAGGTATTGTATTTATACAGTCAAGCGAACAGGAGATGCAAAAAAGATAATTCTCTCAAAACTTGGCTGGTAAACACTCCAGAGAAAGATAAATGATATTTAATTTTTTTTTCTCTTGATGTAGAGCCAGCAACATACCATTGGTGCAAGCAGTTATTACAATCTTCTTCCCTACCCTTGCAAATGCTTCAGGTTTTGGTCTGAAGCAACCAGACATCCCCAGTGCTGGCTACCAGAGCCTCTGACAGTGACCTGTGGGATGGGGATGCCACCCTGGCAGACCAGCTGTTCCTGTATGCCTTATCTTAAACAAATGGGAGCCCAGCTTTAACCACGATGTACTAACTCCCTTCTACACCACTCTGGGAATGAAATCTATCCCAGTATTTTCTTTAACTTCTCCTAGGGACACAAAACACTTAAAGGTATGCTGCTAATGTTTTACTCATTGATGCCTCTATAAACAGTCACCCTCCACTATAATGGATGAGTTTTGATATTGTTTGGTGTACAACAATGATATCTAGTTAATTAGTAATGCGTGCTTTTTTCCTCACCTGTTTGCTCAGTTTGTCTGAACAGTGAGGAATTATTTACAGCAGAGACAACAAGATGAAAGACAGCCTCACTTTCGTGGGAACCTGTGGGTCTTCCAGCTGCAATGTTGTGTTTGTAATGAATAGTGACAGGGTGTTATTACACCAAAGTCCTCCCTGTACCAGCCAGTGCACACAGGAACACAGACAAGGGCCGTGACTCAGACCCACACGGTCAATGAGCAGAACTGTGTGGGAAAAGCAGAAACACCAGGAGAAAGGCAAAACCCAACTCAGATTTGCTGGCATTTGCCCCAGCTTTGCTGCACTACCAGTGCAGTGCCCAGCTCCATGACTTTGCATGTTTGCCTGGCCATTTCTCCATGGCCCTGTCTGCCTTTCAGCAGCCACTTTGCAATGCCAGATCCCTGTAAGCCTTACTGAAGACAGAGGAGGTGCTTCCAGCCATAAAATGATGCCAAGTCTCTGCTCAGCTACAGACAAAGATTCAGACCCTTGCTGATTTTTAACCGTCCTTATCTCAGTACTTCTCAAACTGTTGGAAAAAGCCCCAGGCTGTTCTTCTCTAAGGGCAGATGGAGCTCCTGCCCAGCCAAATACCATCCCCAGCCTGTATTACAAGGCTTCCCCGAGATCAAAGTGAACAGCAGGACTGAAAACATAAATATGGTCATATTAAGAAATGTGAGGAAAGACTGCTGAGATCAAATCTAGTCCTGTAGTGAGCACGAAGCCTGCCTCATTCAGGGGTTGTGGGATTTCACACAGGTGTCTCGAACACGGCTGGAGCTGAAGCCACTCTGTGAGCAGAGGATGCGTGGGCTGAGCACAGAATCTTCCTTAGGAGCCATTCCCTGATGCTCTGAAAGCAGCAGTTTCAGCCTGGACTAGCTATCCATAATAACCACTGCCTAGGTGCATCCTGGAGTTACCCTGCTATGCCATTTTATTTAGGATGTGGTTCCACAGCCAAGTGAGAAAGGAGGGTGGAAAAGTGATGTCTAATTCTGATCCTTCTGGAAAATACCCTCTCAGTATACAGACTTGCTATTCCCAGCTGATATAGGGTGATGGGGTGAGGCTCCTGGAATAAAATACTTGGATTGAGCTGGAATATGGAGTATGTTCAAGTAATTACTTGAAAATTATTTTTAGCAGTCGTTTCCTGTTAGGTGCTTTGCATGGAGGCTCTCAGCACCCCAAAGGGAGCAGATCCCCTCTTGTCTCTGGGTGTACCCCCCACCAACTCATGCTAGCCTAAATCTGCCCCTAGATTTCAATGCCAACATGTTTCCCGTCAAACATTACTCATTAAAAGCTCATCCCTTCTCTTTTTGACCACATTTGAGACACAGAGCTAACAGAGAGAAAAGGATCCTATTTATAACACATCGTATCATATGGTTAATTTAAAAATGGCATTTGTCAGCGAAAGCAGTAATTTTTTCAAGATGCTCACAGAGGGCTCATGAACAAATAACCCCCAAAATTACAGGCCTATAAACCTCACTTTGACTCAAGTAACTTGACAATGTTCACTGCAGAACTATTTGGGGATGGCTATTTAAACACAGTGAGCAGTTCATTATCATTTGTGTTTTCCTGCTAAGCTTTCACTCTTTTGTTAAGCCCACTTCAGTCCCCGATTGAGACATTCACAAACCTGCCAGGTCACTCCTGCTTATCTTTCCCATGACACCCCCGTCTCCCAACGAGCCGAGGGCCATGTCAGTGCATTTCCACATAAAGCAATTCTTCTGGCCGAGCGGAGGCATTTCCCCCGCGCCTCCTTTCAGGGATGGCCGGCCCGGTCTCAGCACAGACAGTATGACAGATGCAGGGTGCATTTCCCAAGCAGAAAGGAGGTGGAGGCTGTGGGATGAATGTTAAATGTACCATACGCCCAACATAAAAACAGACCAAACATGCTTACGAGATTTATACTAACGCTTTACTTTCTCTGCTGGTCAAAGGTTCAGGCACTTATAATAGTTTCCCAAGGCACGTTGACTGTGACAGATTTTAAAGAAGAGGCTCCTGAAGGAGTTCAAGGCATAAATTGAATTACAGTATGCTTGGCCTGCGGTTGCTAGGGAGATCCCAGATCCAAGGAGAAAGTTCCTGGTGATTTTTCACTGTTGTTTGAAGGCTGTGAAATTAAGGCTTTGTGTGGCTCTCACCAAGACAAGGCTGTGGTTGGCGTTCACCATTGACATCAAGCTGGATTGGCCCGGAGGGGGCAAATTTTTATGAAACAGATATGACAAAGCAGCATTTTGATCAAGTCATCGCTCTCTTTTGAAAGGGCCACTTTCGCTTTTATTCACACTGGGTGATGGACATTCCTATTTAAACACTTTCAGCTGCAGAAGGCTGAAGCTCAGACCAGGAGCCCAGACTGCCCTGAGCTCTGGGAAGGTTAGGGAGTGGGATCAGGGCTTCACAGCTAATCCCGTTACCTCTGGCGTGGGTGGAAGCAAATTCCCAGCATTGAATACACCAAACTTTAAGAGAATTCATGTCCGGCACTGTATTTTGCAGCCAGAGTCTAATTTCAGCTCATTTCATGGGCTTGAGCTTTTGAAGGATTCAGGAGGAATAAATTTCAGCTCTTTGTGGTTATACAGGCAGAGCAGAGCCCTCAGAGAAGACAAGGATTTTTTCCAAGGGAGCTGGAGGCCAAACAGCTTGTGCAGAGCCACCTGCAATCCCAGGAACACTCTCTTCTGCTTGCACTCAGCCACACATGGCCATCACCTGTGCTTAGACAAGTTTTCCATGGCCTGTGCTGCCAACAGGATTATCAAAGACCAGCTTTGGCAGCTTTGGTTGTGCTTACAGAGCAGGTGCAGAAGACAAGTCAAGGCTAAACAAGTGGGAGGCTGAGATCCCAGGGTCACTCCCAGTAAGCCCAAATATCCTGTGTTCTGCAGGACACCCAGAAGATTTCTCAGATGTATATGCAAAGCTGAATGTTGCCAAATCATGGATGCCAGGATCCTTTCCTGTGATCCTCTCAAAAGAAGGTGAGAAAGAGAAAAGGATAAAAAAGGAATAGGAGACTTGCAGAGCTGAGCCTGCTGCTCCTGTTCTTGTGGGAGGGATGGGATGCTACTTGGGAGAAGGAGTGACTGCCCACAGCCATCAGACTTGCCCTTTCCCTTTCCTTCCCAGTCAGCTTTGTGTCTCCTCATGACCCTGCACTGTTTCTGGAGCCAAGAGACCCTTTCCCAGCTGAGGAACACCAAGAGCCTTTTCCTTGGAGAGGAGTCACTTTATCTGGAAAAGAGTGCCTCCTTAGGGTAAGGTGATGCCTCCTAGAGCCACACCTGGAGTGGCCTGGTAAGGCAGTTCCCAGCACTGTGAAGTGAACCCATCAGACCAGTTATAATGTCAGATGGCTTTGCCCAGCTATCACTGGAGCTTAAGCAGCACCAGTCAGCATAGTAGGTAGCAGCTACAAATAATGGGAAGAGAGCTAGGATGAAAATTAAACAGCACAATTAAAGTAAAGGATGGATAATTTTAATAAATCCTAGCTGGAAAGTTTATTTGCTCCAATTTCCCCTAAATCACTTCGTCCTCTGACCCCATCCCAGAGGGACTGATGATGCCCCTTAGCTAACAACCATGTTATTGGTATTTGAAGCCCAGCTGGACTTGTCTTCTTGTCTTCATTTTATAAAATAGTAGGGGAATTTTGAAAACACAAAAACCCTCCCAGAATGAGCCTCTCTACTTCTTTTGTGCCTACTGTGAACAAAAATGTCATCTCTGTTTGCTGAGAGGAGCAAAGTGAGTTAAGTATGGATGGGGAGAGCTTACGCTCACTCCAGCACTGTTTGCTCTGAAACATGCAATGCAGATTAATGTCTTAGCACAAGAAAGTCCAGATGAGATCCTGTGATTATGCCTTCTCAAAAAATTTAAAAAACAAAACAAAACAAAACAAAAAACAAATTAAAAAACCCACTGAAAAAAAAATCGAAGAAGGAATCTAGAAGAGAAAGCCCTCTCTTCCCTCCCCCCACCAAAAAAAATAAAAAAAATACACAGTTTGAGAAGTTGGACCTGAGGAAAAAGAAAGGAAGCTTAGAGGAACTGAAGGCAGCAGATCTTTCTCAGGGTTAAATCACAGTGTACACAGGGAAGCTGCCTCCTGTACACACTTGAGGAAGGCAGAGTTTGGGTTTCACTGAGGTCCTGTTTGTCAGCACCCACAGCCTTGCCATGTTCCTTGTGCAGTCATTAATAAGTCCTCCAGAATTCAATAGACAGAATAAAGTGGGCACTGTTCTTGACCAAAAGTCCAGACTCTCCTGCAGAGCTCAGCCCTTGGAGCTTGCTGAGGCAAAAGCAGGTGAGCCTCTTCAAATGCTGCTTTTGAAAAAAAAAACTTCAGCAGGTCTACCAGAGAACTCCCCATTTCTGCCTTTTAAGGTCCTTCAGACATTGAGAGTTCTTAACAGGATATTGATATTGTGAGTTTCACCAGCAAATCCATAACCACCATTTTTTCATGGCTGTATACCTGCCTCTGGCTGCAATGTCTCTGTCAGCACCAAACCCTGTCAAGCTGTCTTACACTGCCTCTGAGCTTGTTCCTGAGCCAAACCACCTCAGTGCTGGTTGCAAGTTATGTGCTGCAGATCTCAAAAGTAGGGGTTCCTTAAGACCTGTGAGTGGTTAAAACTTTCCTCTGGAAGCATATATAACGATGTTTTCCTAGGCAAATATATATACACATATATCTGTGTGTGTGTATGTTTAATTTTAATAATTGAAAATATTTTGCTTCTTTTTGTTTCTAATCAATAACCCAGAAAAATGCAGTGAACCTTTCTGGGGAAAGTCCTTCCCCAGTCTAACATCTCTACTAATGAGCAGTTCCCAGCCACAGCAAATTCCTCACCTCCAGTGGAGGAAGCCAGCACAGGCAGAGGACAAAGGCAGGAGCTGCAGAGTATGGCCAGCAGCCACCTCGGCACCTCAGCCCCCAGGCCATGCTCACTGACGGGGATAGACCTTTCTGTGAGTGCCACACACTGGTCCAGACATGGTGACCTCCACTGGTAGCTGCTCCTGTGCATCAGCTCCTTGGAAGTGAAATGCTGCCCACCTCACAAGCCACCAGCAAATCTCTGCTTTTGGCCTCCCCCCTGCACAGGTGGAGAGGGATCTCATTACCTGCCTCTGGGAAAGGCTTGTGGCGGAGTTTCTCAGTGGTGCAACACTTTTATCTCTGTTCCATTAATTTCTAAGCTATCCCTTTCCACCCTCTGCTCCCCCTTCCCCCAGTATAACTCTGGATAGAAAAACAGCTGCAAATAAAGAAGGGATTTGCTCTTGTCTCTTAAAAGACAACTTCTCATTCAGTTTCTCTTTTAGTTGTGAGTGCTGTCGGGAAATGAGACAGATGACACCTATTTGTGTTTTCTGATCGAAAGCATGCTGGGGAAAAAGGAATCACTTCCATCCATTCCCACACACACTGGACAAATGGCAATACCTATAACTTCATCTCTTTATACAGTCTTTAATTCACATAATTTCTTTTTCCAAATCACTGAATTAGTCCATGAAAAAAAAAAGAGAACAATATACAATGCACTAGGGTTTCTATATTTCCCCTTTGGGCATCTTTATCTGGCATTTAAAAGCCATTATTAAGTAATGCCTTCATTTTATTTTATGCTTTAAAATAATGAAGGCTAATAAAATTGATTTCCAAAGCCATTCAGTTTTAAATGTAATAAATCAAGCTGTATAGATACTGTGTGTGCATGTCTGTGTATGCCAAATGCAACTCAAATTAATACACTGATGTTTTACACTATTATAAAATGCGGTTTTATAACTTTTTTTAATGCCAGCTTGATTAATTGGTCCCTTAACTGAACATTCAGGCTGCTACTGTGACGAAATGTTTTGTGGGTTGACTGGGCGATGGATTATTGTAAAGAGCTGAGTAATTAACTCTATTGGGAGTCTTATATCAGGCACTGGGGTTCAAACCAAGCCATGATGACTTGCTGTTAGAAATGAACCAAATGCCAGGGGGTAAATTCATACCTGGTGTAATCCACTACTCAGCCCACTGCAGTTACTGCAGGAAGGGGTTTTACTTGTGCCTTATGTTTTCACTTGCACGGTGCAAAGGTTAAGGCTGTCAGGCCAGGCTGTTTGAAAGCTTAACGAGTAAGTATTATCACTGTTTGCAGAGTCATTCTTCAAATGTTTTCAACATAAAACAGTTTATTAAAAGTCTGGCAGACTTTCACTGAGAAATGCCAAGATGTGAATTCTCCCCTTCCTCACTGTTATTTTAATACTTAGCACCTCTGCAAGCAAGGGGAGAGAAAGAGAATGAAATCCCCCAAATAAATAAAGCCTGATACACAAAATGCAGCTACTCAGAACTCCAGGAGGGATACAGGTCCCATCATTGAGGTTTGCACTGAGCTGTATGGACCAGGAATCTGTCAGTGCCACCAGCCTGGAAGAATCACCCACATAAGGCTCCCTCCCTCCTTCAGATAAGCACTGTGAGCTCTCCAGTGGGTTGTTCTCCCTCCCATTACATTTCTTGGCATTTCCCTGGTGTCTTTTCAAGCTTAAGGACAGCTCTGGCCTGTGTGATGCATTGCCTGGCCCACCACCTTGAGCAAAGGGCACCAGTGAAACCAGCCTTGTCCCCACCATACAGAGGGGCTGCTGCATTCTGTACCCAGCATTGCCAAAAAGACCTTCACAATGACTCCTAACACTCTGAGATGCCAGCAGCCTGAACTAGGTACTGGCCCCTGACTGGAAAAAGAAAACAAATATTGTTTCCCAGCAACAAATAATGATTTAAACTTTTAAGACCTTGTGGAAGAGAAAGGAGATGCCTCTCTATCTCTAAATGATTCCCAGGAGGAGGTGAGTCCAAAAGAAAGAACACCGTAATGGAGAACAGTGGGAAGAAATGAAAGAGACCCTGGAGAAGACTGAAATCTATTTCACAGATGTTGTTTTATTGTGTTGAAGAAGCATTTCTCCTAAAAAAAAAGACAATAGCACAGAGAGATTTAAAGTTTATTACTGCAACAGTGTGAAGAACCCAGGCCAGAAACTACACCTAAGTTAAGGCATTGTTCCCAGTGTTTGGAACAAGAAGGGGAGAAAAAGGAAGTTGGATGGATGCTTTGGATACCTTGTGCATGCTGTGGAGTGGAGCAACCTGGTCATGATCTCCTGTATGGAGGAGAGGGGTGTTAGTGGGTGATTCCTAGAGAAAATAAGACAGCAGCAATGTTGGGGGCCAGCAGGCAGCAATGGGCAGCCTTGCAGAGCAGAGCAGGCAGCAGGTACAGCAACCCCTCAGTGAGTCAATAATAAAAAACAGTGACATGAGACAGAGATTGGCTCTCTGTATCTGCAGCCTCACCACTGTGTCCATGTCCTTCCTTTGGTGGCTCTAGTTCTCAGGATGAAAAACTTGACGGAGAGGTGCAAATAACTCTTCCACTCAAGGAGAAGAGGCTTCTCCCTAGATGAGGGGTGCAGAGTGCCCTCAGGTTTTGGCTGTTTACAGGTTTCTTTTCATTTGTAGTATATTTGATTTCATGAGGAAATAATATTCCAGGCTGAAGCTCAGCTCACCAAAGCACAGCTGACATCTGTTCCCTACAAACTTCCACTGAGTGTTTTTCCAGGAGTGGCATTCTTCTAGTACAAGTATTTGCTACAATGTTTCAAGAATTTGGTCAGAACTTTAGCATTCAGACAATTTGCTAACAAGCATCCTTCCTTTTCAAATGAAGAATATGAGATCAAAGAGGTTTTCTATATGATTTTGTCAGGACCATTCAGAAACCAGGACCAAGTGAGAGCCCCAGGGATTCAATTATTTGTTTCTTCTTAAAACAACAACAACAAAACACCACCCATTTCAAAATTAGGAATAAAGCTTCTGCACACAGGAAAGAAGCAATACAAAACATACATGTGCAGATTTGTGATGTAGTTTCCACTTCTGTGTGGAGTACTGTGTGGCAGCTAGAGCCACACTTTGGAGTGAGTTGTCTTTAAAGGCAACCAGCTCTGTAGATTAAGACCCCCACTCAAACCACAAAACTTTACATAACAGCTTGCTGCAGGAGATAAATAAAAAGTACAAGTGAAACACTGGATTCTACAAGGAGAAGAGGTCATTGCTGGGCTCATTGAGAACACAGAGAATTGGAGTCTTTATAGTAACTTTGTTGGATCCATCTGAGACAGATAAAAGACAGCAATAACTTCTCATCCAGAAGAGATGAGAAAAGGAAAAGATTTAAAGGGAGAGACACTTCATTTTTTCTCAGAAATATGCATCATTAGGGAAATATCATCTTCCTCTGTTAGAATAAATTATTGTGCAGTAAACATATGCTACTGCTTGTTGTACTGGCAAAATAGAAAGCATCTACTGCTTTTTGTGGTTATCACATTAAAATGGATAAGGAAAATTAATCAGCTTCATAGCCACTCTTCCAGTTATGTCCTGAAAGCACAGCTATTCATATGATGTCCACAAAATGAAAGAGAAATTTAATATAGAGGGATTATTTAATAAGTCTGCCTATGTCCAAGCAGGAAGAAAGAATGAAGAAGGTAGGATATTTGATTACTTGTCTAGCCTGCACGATTCCAGCTAGAATATTTTTCCCACAACCAGTCCCTGGGGTCAAAATCTATTGACTTACATTGATGCAAGTACAGAGTAAGTCTGAGGGATACATGGATTTTCTCACATTTTTGTGCATGTCCCATCCCTGTAAATGTTCAAGGTTGGATGGGGCTCTGAGTGACCTAATCTAGGGGCTGGTGTCCCTGCCCAGGAACAGAACATCTAGACTGGAACTAGATGGTCTTTTAGGTCCCTTCCAACCCAAAACATTCTGTGATTCTGTGGCATCCACAGGGCTGATAAAGATCACAGAGCACTCTGAATCACCATCAGGAATGCTGGGAGTCAAGAAAAACCTGGGGATTTTTCACTTAAGGAGAGCACAATGCAACATCTTTTCATTTCAGTGGATTCCATGGATGCACCTTGCCTTGAACAGAGAGATTTTTCATTACAATTTTCCTTGGGTTGCAGAAAATACAATAATAATGGTCTTTCATTCCTTTCTCTACTGGTTAAAACTTCGAGGGAAAGAAGATATCTAGGAAGATTTATTTCAAATATTAGGGTAGGATGTTCACTTTAACTGAAAGATGCACATTCCACAGGTATTGCAAACATTGCCATTAGGAAAGGCATCTAAGTCCTGAGGAGTTATGCACAGACTGCTTGGGAAAACCTGGGTTTCTTTGGCTATCAGACTTGTTATCTAAGCAGCATCCAGCCATCATTTAGTATCAACTCAGACAGACCAAGGCATGTGAAAGCTGGTTGGTGTGTCTCACATTTTGCCTTCAAAATATGCAAATATATGATATGCAAATATCAAATAAGCATTCATATGTATACATACAAATTACTGTGAGTAACAAGCAGAGATGTTTGACTTACAGATTCACAGGCTGATATGATTATCTCATGTAAATGAACATAATTCAGAATCTATTCCCCATCCCAGATATGAGGATTTACATTTGGAGTCACTCTTGTGAAACCAGGGGCCTTTCTCTTATTTACACCCCCTGTAGTCATGATCAGAATCTGCCCCACCCATAGCATAGGGGAGTGAAAAATGAGATGCAAATCTCAGCTCATTTCACTGCTGTGTGGATGTAAATGCCACATGCTATATTATGTGGAGTAAAAGTGCCCCGACATCATCCTGCCTTATCAGAGCTCCCTACAAACACAGGATTTATGAGCTGCACATTAAGCCCCATGATTTATGATGCTTTCTCTGCTCAGGTTTGCTGCTTTGCCCCAGGGACCGTGTCTGTGTCCGTAGGCACTTTCTAAGATTTCTGTGCACTACCTAAACAAAATGCCCTTTCATGAGGCCAAATGCATCACATCAGGAAAGCAACTGTATTTCTTTCACAACGGTTTAAGCTCCGTCAGCTCTCTGAGGGTCAGTAGCGGCTTCTGGAAAATACTTAGCCCAGTGTATACCAGAGTGATAAATTAATACAGAAATGTTCTTTTAATTTTGAACTGCCCATGTTTCTGTCACTGGCCATAGGGCACCCTGACAGGAGCACAAGGCCCCTCTGTTTGTGTCACCATCCTTAATGCAAAGTAGGTAAACTCTGACGCAGGCTCTTTTCCAGAAATGTAGCAGCTTTTTCCTTTTATTCACTCCTGAAGTGGCATTTTCATGCACTCAATATGTGTTCAGTGCAGGTCCAGGAGAAAAAAAAATTCAAGGAAATACCAACTCCCACAGGTTCTTCTGTTTTCATGCAATAGCACACTCTAAATGGACCTAAGAATTAATCAGCATCTGTAGGAGAACTGCATCTCACTTGAGTTTCCTTGGACAGAAATTACAAAGCTGGCAGAGAAAGGAACCTCTATCATATTTTCACCTACCACTATATGTAAAGTGGGATTTTATTGGCATGTGTGCTGCAGCTCAGTCTTTGTTTCAACAAGGCAACTGGGAAATCAGCATTTTAACGTTAATATCCATTACCATTGCTTTGAAATTGTATCTGTGTTGTGGGATGTGCATGGCATATCCAAAGATGGAAGGAACTCATGAAAAAAAATATATGTGCAGAAAAAAAGATAAGGAGAAAGATGTTGGTTTTTTTTCTGTAACTAAGCATTGACACACCTTTTTTGGTTGAAAGGGAGAAATAGAAATAAATTTCTTCTAAAAAATAATCATCTATCTGGGCACTAGCCCAGTTTTCCAGTGCCTCATATTTATAGCCTGACTTACAAGCTGTTTGTGTCCTTGCCTTTACAAATGCCCCAGCTTCTGGGGAACAAAACCTTGACTAATAAAAATAACAATGATGATAAAAAGTTAATTATATGCTCATTTTATTTGTAGATTTCATCTTTACTCCCTACCACTTGTTCATTTTGGGCAGCACACAGAATTGTACTCAGGGACCTAAAATGAAGCTAAAGAGGAGTTTAAGTTCCTATTCTGAGAAGAAAATTCAAACCCAATCCTCTGAAAGACTTTAGTCACTTTAATGGTCTTTATTTTTTGATGAAAATATTCTTAAGCTGTTTTTTAAGAGAAAGGTGGGTCTAGAGATTGTGTTCTTCTGTCTTTGCTGCCTGAGTGCTATAACTAATAGTCGTAACAAAAAGGTCAGCAGAGAAAGGACCAAACATCTTTCATGTTTTCCACAGAAAACAGGGATCCTGCCACATGCACTGAAATTATTTGATCTTGGTGCCTGTATAAAGAAAAATTTCAGACTCTGAACTCTTCTTTTATGTAAGGACAAAATGGTAGCCTTCAATTATGAACTACTTCTGGATTTAAATGATTTATTTTTTTCCTTTCCATTGGCACAGATATTCCCCTACCTACTCTCAGTAAACCTCTAGGCAGTAGAAATGCAGGGCTCTCAGTATCCCATGTTTAATCATTTTCAAGTGTTACAGCTATAAATATCCAAATGCCTACATTTCCTCTTTAGAAATGCCTGCAGTAACAGAGACCTGTGAGGGTGAGCTCCAGTCCTGCTGCAGAAATCCCAGCCAGGTACAAGCCAGCTGTTGGGTTGAAGTGTAAAAAATAAATAAGCTTTTCCTTCTCTGACAGACAGAAAGGTTTTGTTCTAGTCCAGCAAGGACAAGGAATTCCCACCATTGTTTCATGCTTCCCCCTTCTTTCTTCTTTTTAAGTCCATTTTTCAAAAAGTAATTTTGAAATGTTCTGGGAAATGTAGGGGGTAGTGGTGCTAATCTATCATCCTCTTCTGATAACATTTAATTAAAAACCACAGCTATTAGTCATCTGCTACCCCACCACCAGGGCTGACCTGACAATATCCTAACACACTGGTGAAAGAAAAATTGAGAAGATTCTTTTTCATTTTATTTTATTGTACCAGCAGGGAAGCACAACATATAATTTGAGGGAGGGCAGAGGCAGATTCTTCTGCCAGTTTCTCAGGAGGTTAATCCAGTATTTTTTTAAAAATGAGGGCTTTTTCTGCTGTTGTTTGTTAAATGTTGGTTAAAAGAAAAAAAATCCAAACCAGGAACAGCTACCATGGAAGAAAGCTCTTGTGTGACCAAAGTTGTCATCCTCCCAACAGAACCTCTATAACCAACATTTTCAGCCTCTGCAAGGGTTAGACTTTTCACTCAGTAGAATGGGAAGCTGGCAATTATCAGGTTTAGTTGTAATGCAGAATATTTCTGAGACCAAATTGTTAAGTTGTGCAAGCACTGACGACATCTGGGCTCAGCTTGGCCCATCTGCTCTTAAACCTGTCTTTGCATATACTTGAAGATGCCTTTGCTAAAGCAGACTCAAATGTCTAATGATGGAACAGCTGAATCCTTGAAAACGGGCTCAGTGGTCCCTCCCCTCCTGGTAGAATCTGACGAGGTTCTGGAACTTGCCATTCCTGTCACCTATCCTGGTAGATGGGTCTAGTTTGAGACTGCTATAAAAAGAAATCTTAGTTTTACTTTACTCACACAATTGTCAGACCAGCTCAGCATTCAGTTTTCAAGAAGCAAAAACAGTCAACAAAGTGTGGCCACAACCACACTCCCCTGGAAGACTGCAATAGCTGGAATGGGAATGGGTAGCTACCTACAATTACTTTTATTATGAGTCAAGCTTGGGTTCAGGCTACTAACTTGTAACCTATCATTAGGAGCAGATTTCACAGCCTGCACTGTCTACAGCATTCAGTCCTTGCAGAAACACGATGGAAGATCCTCACAGAGGCAAAGCACTCATTCTCAACACGCTGCATGAGGGTACTGGGGTGAAGTGTGAGGCTTACCTGTGTTTCCCAAATTGCCAGAGGAGTTCCATGAACAGCAGAGCATGGTTTCCTAAGTTTAGTCATCATATGACCAGTGCAAGTAATAAAATGTGAGCTCTGAGCAATTCCAGCCTTTCCTTCTCTCTCAGATGAGGATTCCCTGACGCATCCTAAAATTGTGTTCCTGCTACCAACTTCTCCTCTGACTAGAAGATGATGAGGCTCTTCTCTACAGAAACAAAATTTTTAAGGAAACTTTTAAGACCTTGGTATCTTCAAGACCTTTAAAGACGTGTCAAGCATTGGCTGAAGCAGGCAAGAGAATTCAAAAGTTATTATTAATAAAAAGGGATTTAAAGAAGGCCAGTAAAAACAGAAAAGATAAATATTTTAAAAAGACATCAAGAGAAGGGGATGGTGGTGACACTGCAGGGTTTCCCAGGGAGTCAGGAATGGTGTATTTTTTTCTATCTATTTTGACCAAGTCTAAAATCAAAGACAGTTCAATTTGTGTGAGAGTCATTAACACAAATTAAAACCAAAAAATGTCCTTCCTCCCTCTACTGATGAAAGGCAAGATTATAGCAAGAGCACAGCTACCTCAAGAGGTAAACCTGCCTCAGGGATGTGTCTCAGACACACCTGAAAAGGCTTGAGGAGCCTGAGGCTCTCTGGGGCTAGTGCAGCCCATGGCATGAGGAGTGCAGGGCAAAGGCAATTCCTGCATCTCAGGCACACAAAGGGGACCTTTACTTGGCTTCACACCCTTTGGGACTCCGAGCTCCTATGAAAACATTCCACCAAAACGTGGCCCAAAGATTTTGTTAAAGCACAAAATACTAAGATTTGAATGTGCAAATTCTTTTCCCGTGTAGGAAAAAAATGTAATGTTACACATTCAGTATTTACAATCTGCAGTCTTCAGTTGTAAGTGTATCAAACCTTTAAGGACATGAAGAGAAGGATTAAAGCTCACAGATATCCTATTATTGACACAATTGTGCCAACATGTTGGTTTTCAGAGATACTTTATTATTTAACCAACTCCAAGTCTTAAATGGGAAAAAGGTGAAGCGATGTTCTGTGTTTATTTCTCTTCTTCATTTGTCAGAGTGTGTGGTTTGGTTTGGTTAAAAAAGTAGCTATAATGAGATGAGACCACAGACCACTGGTTAAAAAGCTAAGAATAATCATGTTAATGTTTTATTCATGTGGGAATGTTAATTCAGATGCAGCTGTAATTACAGTACCATCATCATCTAGTGGCCTGGAAGCGCAAATGTTCTTCCTGACATGTGGAATAATGGAAACCAGCTCGGTACAAACGCTGCTAACCAATACCCAGACACAATCTACACTCATCTCAGGGCCCCTGGGGTGCTCCTCCAAAAGGCATCAGTCACTGCCACTCACACAAACTGTTGAAGACAGAGCTGCATTTTTCTCCATCTCAAGGCTTAAAACAGATCACACATCATCCCAGGATTGAAAACAAATAAACACACAGCTAACCTCAAAGTCCTCACTGACACCACAACAAATGTTGGGAGCAAAAGTTGTATGTTGGGGAGGTTTCCTTGTGCCCACCTTTGCTTGGAGAGTGTGTGGGGCTGACAAGGATGCTGTGCAGCAGGAGCTGTGCTTTCACAGCCATATGGACTGTCCTGTGGGCAGCCCTGGTGTGTGGAATCCCTTCTGCTGAATGGCAGAGATGATATTTGGCTGCACCTGGTATAGCCTCTCCTCCCTTGTGAACAGCTCTGAGCAGCACAACAGGCACGAGCTGCTCAGCATCGTTCTGCTCTGCAGCTGCTTTTTCATAAATAGCAAGAAAGCAAGAAGTAGAAAATCCTCTATTGTTTGCCTCTCTCTTGGCATTAAAATGAGAATTAAATTAAATTTTACATTAGCCTATAATATTTTGGAGGATGTACTTCTGCTTTCTGAAGACCTGGCTTAAACAGTGGCTGAAATTGAGAAGATTCTGTGCAGTGAAGAATGTACCGAGCTGCAAATTCTCTGTAAAACTTCCTTTTCTCACTGGTGTTACAAAAGCACCTGAAAATGATCAGCTTTCTGGCAGGCTTGTTATTAACCATTTTAAAACAAAACTTTTTAATCTCTACACATCTACTGTCTGTGTCTTAAAAATGCATGTAGATCATAAAATTTCTGGTAATGATTTTCTTTTTACTCCATGTCCATGACTGCAAAAAATTATTCCATGCTTCAACAAAACATACTCAGTGTTTCAGGGGGGGAAGGTCTAACTTTTAAATGTTGTACATCACAAAAGCTGGCAGCCAGGCAGAGAGTTCAGGTTTACACTGGAACAGCTTTCAAGAGCTGTTTGAGAACCATCTGTAATAAAAGCACTCCAAGCTGTTTGGAAAAACATATTTTCATTCTGCTAGAGATGTGACCATATCTAAATTACTTTCTGTAGGGAATGGAAATAATAATCAAAATACTAAAATAATAATAATCCCAAACCAGAATGTCATCTCAGGAGCATAAAAACACACAAGCACACATGCACACACAAAGTCCTAAATACAAAAAAAAAAAATTTAAAAAAATTGTTTTTGAATTTCTGAAAGTAAAAACAGCATTTTCCAGCAGTGGTAAGCCCCAAACAAATTTTTGTTTAAAGTGCCACAATCCAGAAAACCTGAACATGTTGTTTGAAACAGAGGTCCCTGAAGAAAAACATGTATGCTCACAACACTCTCTAATGTTTTCTCCACAAGATACCAGCCTGGCACTGCCCTGTGGTCCAGCAGGAATATTTTGATGAGAGGTATTTCAGCCAGTTTGATGGAGTGTGCAAGGGAAGGACTCCTCTGTGTCTTGGCTGCTTCATTAGTACTTGCTGGTCACCTGCTGAGCCTGGAGACTTTGTTCTTTGGGTGGACAGGAAAGCCATGGTCATTCGGTTGTCACTGCAAATTTCTTGCCTAAAAATTGAAGTGTTTAATTGTCTTAATTTCTCAGGAGTAGAGGGCCAATACTTAATACAACCAGTTAAAGGAAATAATTAGTATAGCACTTGTCAATCACAGGGTGTGTCAAATAGGAACTATGGCTCTCATCACTCTCCTAAAACTGCTGATGTGGAGGGGGGGGCAGCAGCTCTGGTCTTTACTGAAAAAGAAATAACCACAGTGGAGAGCCTCTGAAACAGGTAAAAGAAAAAATCTACAACAGGATGATGTTTTGCTGCATGTCTCTTTGTGCAAAGGCAAACATTTTTACTGGTTTCCTTTTTGTATGGATTCAATAAATTATAAGCAGGGGAGTAACATTTTTTGGCACAACAAAACTTCTAATTGTACTTTAGGCTATTTGTCTAGGTGGAGAACATAGTCCTTCCTTACAGACTTCCAAGGCACACTGAGATGTTCAGTTCTCCTTTCCTTTAACACTGCTGCCCTCATGTCTGTGCTGAAAGGGATGCACCTCCTGCCCAAAGCTGCCTTGATCCACACACTGACTCTCTTCCAAAACAGCCTTCTCTGCTTGGAGGAAATTTTGATTTCTATTAGAAGACACCAAAGTCTTCAGGAGAATCGTGCCCCCAGTTATTTCACAGAAATGCAGAATAATCCGGGTTGGAACAGACCCTGAAGGATCACCAGTGCCATCCCAAGAGTGTAAAGTGATGAAGAAAGTGAGTGGTGGTTTGGAGTAGCTGTTTCTGAAGGTAAGTCAGGAGATGGCACAGGCAAGGGAAATGCAGCTCTTCCTGGGCAGACAAACTCTCATCCATAGCCTAAATATTACCCAGATTTAATGTTTTCTGATTCTTTTGGCAGCTGGGATGACTGTTATAATATTTGAAGGAATGCATGCATGTGAGGCCTTGGAC
Organism: Parus major; assembly: GCF_001522545.3. NCBI lineage: Eukaryota > Metazoa > Chordata > Aves > Passeriformes > Paridae > Parus > Parus major. The sequence goes on from NC_031771.1 coordinate 61,465,903, forward strand.
CTGATGGTGAGTGCTACACTGTGATCACACTGTGCTAAGAACTCAAAAAAGGCTCATCTCACCTGCCACCATGGGGAATTAACACTGTCAGGGCAGCTTGAGGGCAAAGAACAGCTCACAAAAGGCACCTGAATGTGAAGTATATCTAGTTCTGAGGAAAAGCAGTAGCTTCTATTAGTCTGATGTTGGAGAGAGCACATCTGGCATACAGCATGGTTGGTCAGTGGAGGGGAAGTGATCAAGGCACAGCATTGCTTGATTTAAAGATCTTGAATCGTTAATGAATGCTGAATATTTCTTTTTTTTTTTTTTTTTCCCATTTACCATTTGGATTTGCAGACCCTAAAATCCTCTTGGTTGTGTTGGAGCTTTCCTCAAAAACCTTGACTGAACCAGCCAGCATGGACCTTTCTCCTTCCAGAAGAATGTGGAACACCCATGCAAAGGCACAGTTAGCTGCTGGGTTTCCAGAGAGGCATTCAGATTGGGAAGACTCAGATAACAACTTGAGGCACAAACAGCTCTAGGAGTTTCATTTTTGCTATTTGAATATACAATGCACTTATGTTGACCTTGCTGATCTAGTTAGAAATGGAGTTCTTTTTGTTTTTACTGAGTTTCATGTATCATTATGTCAAAAGGGAAAATTACAGCAGAAGAGAGTCCTGAGCAATATCCAGAGCTAGAAAATTTTGTGATTTCAGCTGTTCTGCTGCTAGAATTTTCTTCCCCGCCTTACATACAAATAATATCAACCTCCTCATGTAATCCCCCACCCCACATGGGAGCTCAGATTCCAGATGTATTCAGCTTGGCACAGTTAAGCCCTCACCATTTACTCCTTTCTTGGCTCAAGCAGCTGGGAAGGTCTGGAGCTGTCCTTGTCTTGAGTCAGAGCATTCACAGGGCTTTCCTGCTACATCAAATAACTCTGTACTGACTCCAGCTGCTCTAGTGAGGCAATGTGGATTCAGAGGAACCCACACCAACAGTGATACCTGTGGCATGTGCATGTAGAATAGAGGAGAATACTTTCAGCTGGAAAGGACCTACAATGACCATCTAGCCCCACTGACCAATTCAGGGCTGATCAAAAATCAAATCATTTTATTAAGGGCATTGTCTAAGTGCCCCAATTACTGACAGGCCTGGGTTATTGACCACCTCTCTGGAAAGCCTGTTCCAGTGTTTGACCCACATCATGGTAAAGAATTGTTCCCTAATGTTCAGTCTGAACCTTCCTCAGTGCAGCTTTGAACTATTCCCATGCATCCTGTTACTGGATCCCAAGGAGAAGAGCTCAGCACCTCCCTCTCCATTTGCCCTCCCTAAAAAACCTAAGGAAGGGTTAGAAACAAAACAAAACAGAAAAACAAAACAAAACAAAAAACATATACATAAGATACATACATATAACTATAGTAAACATATATATATAACTGTAATTATGACTAAAACTAAACTATAACTACAACTAAACTATGACTGTAAATAAACTATAACTAAACTATAACTATAACTACAGCTATAACTAACTATAGCTATAACTAAAATTAAATGGACATGTATTTTTTACAGCAGTATATGGATTTGTTTTCCAAATAGAAACATTTCACTCTGACTATTAAAAAAATCTTCTATGGCTATCTAGCTCCCAGTGATACCTGATGCTATTCAGAAAGGTGCCAGCAGACATGGGAGCTAAAGGAAAAGAGTGAAGTCTGAGAGCTCTGAGCAGAAGGACCTGACTGCAGCATCCCTTTCCTGAAAGCAAGGAGGGGAGAAATCCTGAGCAATTAAATCTCTACAGAATCTTGTAGCTCTGCCACAGGGAGCTCACCCCCACACCAGCGCTCTCCTGTCCCAGTCCCTCCTCAGCATCCCATCACCCCAGTTCCTGTAACAAATGATGCTCCCATTTCTCTCTCACAACAACAGAGCCAGTGTCAAAATCCTCCTGGCTATTGCCAGGTCCTTTCTACTGAGCTAATGCATTTAACAAAACTATTTCTTGCTTCTTTCATCTTCTCACTTTCTCTCCTGTTTTTAATTAAACACTCCCTGCTTGTGAAAGTGGGGCAGGGAGGGTTTCTTTGCCTTTCTATAGAAAAGCCCACCAAGAAAGTTTCCTTAATCTCTCACCAGTGTAAAATAAGCTTTCATTATGCCAACAAGAAAGCTTCAAAGTTTTAATTAATTTCTCTGCTTACATAAGCATAACAATATTAGTCATGTCGGCCTATAAATTGTAGCGACCAGTGTGAATTTTTAATTAAATTAATGTCATTACTTTCAGAGGCATGAAATATATTCCACCACATGCACTGTCTACTCAATTCTTCTCCTCCTTGACTCCCCCTCAGTTCTTTGTAGCCTGCATAGGTGGGTTCAAAGCTGGGCACAGCAGAGGAGCTTACCAGCCAACCACTTATAAATTAACAGCCATGTTTGGAAAAGGTATTCTTTCAGAGGGGCAGGACCTGTTCACATATCCTACAAACCAAATGAAACAAGAAACCACAGGGATATGGGGGTAGGAGAGGAATGAATATTCCCACATATAAAAGATACTCCTTGCTGTCTGTGATTTGTGAAATATTGTACAACACAACTTTGGTTTGCTATTGTACCAATTTACTGGTGCTTAATAAAACATTTGTTTGTGTGATGGCGTCTTTAACAATTCATAGGCTCATTTAATCATGGAAATGAAGGGCTCAAAGGAACCTCTAGAGATCAATTACATCCCCTGGTCCTCTCTTGAGCTATATAATAAATAATAGCAACACAAGAAGGAAAACCAAAATGTGTAGAGAGAGTGGGTATGGTTTAGAGTTTGGGCTCCTTCTGTGTTAGAGGTTATCACAGATAAATTGTCCTCGGAAAATAACTCCTCTTATTTGCCTCATGCTTTAGTTCAGCTGTAACTCATACCAGATGAATTAAAGCTTGACTAATAATTCTGATGTTCTTCTTACTGAGGCTTTAAGAGTGTGTACTTAATGACTAAAATGTGTTTATTTAAAAATGGCATAGCAGAGCCATGACAGCCTTCTGTAAACTCCAACAACCAGCCTGTTTTGCTGCCTGCAGTTCAAATAAAGAAATTGCCTTCCAAAGCAGACAATAACCTTTGGTCTCTGCAGCACATCCCAGAGAAGAAATGACTTTACATTACATACACACAGCACCACCAGACCATGGACTCGTCTAAATCAACAACAGCTGAGCTGTTTTGGTCAGGGGTGCTATGGCCTAATGCTGCTCTTCCAGTAATTTCATACTGGGAGCACAACTTCTGCCTGTGTCACCAGCTACTGAGGACAGAGGTTTTTGCATTTGCTAAACCTGGGGCAGGTCCCTGCCGGGGTGGAACCAGTGTTCTACAGGGGGTGAGTCCTGCTGTGTCAGCACCCCTCTCACTCCCTGCCCCACATCTAAAGCGTGCAAAAGGTGGATTGTTTCCCTGAACCTGAAGGAAAGTGCCAAAAACCACCCACACAGCAACTGGGGAGGACACAGCCTGTGGAGAGAGCCACTGAGGTCACCAGTGCTCGGGAGGCCTGGGTCTGTGCCAGTGCATGATGCAGATGTAGGTGTAAACAGAGATGGATGAGGAAGTGGATACAGATACTCATATGCTATTGTACTGTGGGGTTCTGTTGTTATAAAATAATTATGAAGATGACTTATAATTGTTTCTTTTGCCTGTGTGTCTGTCACTAGGCACCCAGAACCAGCTGAAGTTCTGCATGATTCCCCTGTTAGTACGTGAGCCCAGCCTGCACTGTTGGAATCAGAGGCAAAGAAAGCATGCCCTTATCTCTGATACCTGGCTCTGACATCCAAGAAAACACTGAATTTCATATAACACCCTGAAAACATCTGTTAAAGTTAAATAGAAAAACTAAGGGTATGAATGTATAAATTAGAGTGTTTTCTTAAGTCGCTGGGTGAAATAGTTAAAGTTTGGAGTTTAAACTAGTTTAGAGAAGACAAGATGGAGGATTTGGGGTGTTGTCCTTTGTCCTTCTTTCTTCTTCATCTTCTTCTTCTAGAGGTTTTTGAGTAGTAGTAAGTGATTGGATAGAGAATGCCACAATGTAGCACACAGGTGTTGGGTCATTGAGTCACTAAGAAAAATAATTTACCTGTCTATTGTTAATTGTGTGAAAATAAGTATAAAGATAAAAGAGCTGTGTGTTTTGGGGCCATTTTGACCCATTCTAGCCAATTTGAGCCAGTTGAGGGTGGGTTCAACTTCAGCAGAAAGTCTGGGGAAGACCTGCCAAGTCTTTTCATAATATATTAATAAACACGAGAAACAAGAGCCTAAGGAGCCTTTGGAGTCTCCTTCCTGACACAGAACTAAGATAAGTGAAACTCCCTGTGGAGGAGAATCCCAGGAGAACTCGGCCCTGAAGAGACCAAGCTCTTGCATCATGCACCACAGTCTGGAAGGAGCACTGACAGGGACCCCAAGGTGTTTCTCCCTGGAGAAGAAAAAAAGGCACTCTCCACCCTACAACCAACAGTGTGATGCACCAGCAGCAGTTTTGCTCTCTGTCCAGGAAGGAACAACATTCCCCAGCCTCCTCCAGACTTTATTTCCTGAGCTGGCATTCTTCCCAGCATCTCTGGGGGACTTACCTGCCCAAGTCTGTCAGCAGGAAGCCAAGAAACATTTGCTGACCAAACCAGCAAAGTAACTATACTCCAGCTCTTCCAGGAGCTAAGCAGGGCTCAGAAGTCTTGGGGTAGAAACTTCCCTGTGGATGGGTGTAGGATTTAGAGGGTACTTTGGTATTGCTCCAGCTCACTGCACATTTAAGCATGGTATGCACTGTTCCCAGCCCAGGTGTATGAGGCTCCTGGCTTTGAAGATCATTCACTGTGATAAACAAATGAATAAAATATTTGTTCAGCTGGAGAAAGGCTGAAAAGTAGTGTAGTAGTGACCTCATCCACCTGAAAGTGCATGAGGAATCGGCTGGGTCTCCCTCTCTTTGCATATTCAGATATTAAAACATGGAAAAGTGGTTTCAGCTGGAGAAACCAGGAACAACTTCCCAGTGAGACAGCAGACCTCACCAAGAGTGAGGTAGGCTCAGAGCAGAGCAGACTCTGGGTTAAACACTCAAGAGAAGTTCTCAAATAGGTTGGGCACGATGGAAAAAAAAGGGTGAAGATTGTTGTTGTTGTATTGTTTTGGGTTTGTTTTTTTTTTGTGGTGAAGATTTGTCTTTACTTCTGTTAATCTGAGTGAATGGAACATTTGGGTTCGGGATTTTTTAACCTCTCATCATCTTCCTCAAAACCAAAATGTCTCAAAAACATCTTTCAAACTTTGAAAAACATGGCCTTAGTGATGAAGCCAAAGGGCCCCTAAGCAGAAGATAGGACTTAGGATGTAATTTTCACTGGCTTTTGCCCTGAAATTACTATGATACAATGGCAAAATATCTCTGCATGACAATATACATAGCCATAAACTATCTTCTATTTTATATTTATATTTATATTTATATTTATATTTATATTTATATTTATATTTATATTTATATTTATATGTACATTATATTATATTACAGTATATTATAGTATATTATATTACAGTATATTATAGTATATTACAGTATATTATAGTATAGTATAGTATATTATATATAAAAATATATATTATATATATAAATATAAAATATTATAGCCATAAACTATTTGGCAATGTCGTGTACAAATCTATGCATAAGTTTAATGGCAGGACCATGAGGAAAAGGCAGGTTTGCTGAAAGATCACAGAACCTGCCATAATCAAACCCAAACAAAATCAGGACAGAGCAAGACCTGGTCTGGAGTGTGGAGAAATAGCTGCTGATCCAGCCTGTGTGTTACATATATATATCACCTATTACTGACACATTGGGAGTCACAGAGCACTGCAGAGGTGAAAAATGTGCTTAACTGTGAACAGAAGTTCTGGGCTTCCTTGATTCTGCAGAACAACCCTGCAAAGGGGTGATGGATGCTCATGCTGCTAAAAGAGATGTGGCCACCATTAGCAGCTCAGGATTCCAGATCCCTTGTGTCAAAAATGAAAAATCAGAGTGGAAAACACAGGCACAGAGCTTAAACTGATGGATTTGTTGGAGTATTACACCATATTTGAATGGTGATCTTTGGGGCTGTGAATCCTGACTTTGCTCTGGCATAGAAGGATAAAATCCAGTAGCAGGTATGGTAGGACTAGGACATAGTATCATTGTTTTCCCATGGAAATAAAAGTACAGCTAAATTATGTTTTTCTTTTGGGGAGCAAACCCATTGGCATGGTAGAGGCAAACCAATAAAATAATGCAAAAAACCTCTTAGAGTTTAAGCCCATCTCAAGGCACCTACAAACTGCAACAAACAGTTAAAATCCCCTTAATTTATATTAAGAGAATTATATTTGCAGAGTTTAGGTCAAATTATAAAACTGTGACTTGGACTTTGGCTGAAACTTCAGAGTTCAGGAGTTTTCATAACAAAGGTTTTACTTCTTTTTGCAATTGCATGTGAATTGTGAAGCAGGAGGTATTCTTGAGAAAATATTGAGCAAAAAGAATGTTTTCCAGACAGACATCAGTTTAAAAAAAAAACAAAGCAAAAAACAAAACAAAACAAGACAAAAAAAACCAAATCCCACAAGTATTAACTTTCAGTATTAATTTAAATTTTAAAGTATTAAAAGTAAATTATTAATTAGTATTAATTTTCAGACAAACACAAAAATATATGTGCTAAATGTTTTCAAAAGAAATTTTAATACAAATATTTTAGAGAAAGCAAGGGCTTTTCATAGTACCGTTAATTTAAGTGAAAGTTCAAGTTCCCAGTGTATAAAGAGGAATATGAATTACTGAACTCAGTGGAGAAGCCTTGGTCGGTCAGGAAGGATTTGCTGTCTGAAGGGATGTCTGCACTGCAGCACAGGCAGAAATCAGATGAGATTAAGGATAATTTATCTGCAAGGTCTAGGTTTGAGAGAACAGCAACACACTTGTGTCTAACAAGTAGAAAGACAAAATGGGACCATAAATTAGGCCAGGTAACATATCTGACTGCAAAAATCCTTTCACTCTGTAACTATTTTTTAGCTGTGCAGGTCAGGCAGTATTTTGTTTGGCTGAGTCAAGGACTGAGATGACTACTGATGTAGCAAATAAATAAATCAACAGGGGCCTGACACCGTTTTCAGCTTGACCAATTTAACTCAAGACCAGTTGTTCTGAAATTATTCAAGTTCTTTCAATGCACAAATGGGAAATAAGATTAAATCTGGGGTGTTCAGCAGCAGAGAGGAGCCTCTGGTAAATATAATGATTTAATCCTTTATGTAACCAGGAGGTAAAGAGGGCCCACAGCTTCATTATGTCCCTGGGCAGAAAACAAGGCTCAAAGAAGCAGAGCTGTGACTCCTGGTATAAAATATTGGGCAACCATGAATTGCATCTTTCAGGTGCAGGCATTGGTAACAGCCAGTGGATTTGAGGTCATTAAAGAAGGCTGTGGAAAAAAAGAGCAAATTGTGTAGAAAGTTTAGTAACATGATCTCAGATCAGATTAGCTGCTGACACGGAAAATTATCTCTGTGAGCCGCTTTAGGTAAGTGGTGAAGGAAATGAAAAAATTCAGAGAGTGTCTGCCAAAAGCCAAGGGTGATATACCCCCATGCCCTGGTGTAAGAGAGACCAGGAGGTAGAAGGGAATGGGTTTCTGGGCTTCATTTCCAACGTGCTGTGTTTACACAGCGCTGATTGCAGGCACAGCCCCATGAAGGATGTGGGTTTATAGAAACTGGGGCAGTGCAGATTATAAACAGTATAAAATATAAAAAAAAAAGCAGTGAGGAGTGCTAAGGAGGGATGAGCAGCCCCAAATTCCAGAAACTTGAACTGTGGGGTTTTTTTTTCTGAATGCCACAGTAGTTGGTAATATGGAATTATGTAAATTCATGCTAATGAGAATGATATGCTGGTACGTACATATTTTCTGAATTTAAGAAAAAAAGCATTTGAGGAATCAGGAGGCTGACTTTCCTGAGAGAGCACAGAGAGAGGCCTGGGAAATCCAGCCCCACAGATATTTTACTGCAATGATATTTTTATTTTGTAGTCTTTCACATGTTTCCCATGTAAGGAACTTTGCCTTTTATCTCAGAAATTGCTTCCATGCTTTTCTTGGTTTTCCCTTGTGTCTTTTTTTACCAAAATTCATCACTCAGACATAGTACTTCAAAATACTGAAGAGCAGCAGTGCATTCCCTACACTGTGTTTGAAATAAGCTGTCACCATTTGCTTAGTGGCATAAAAGTCTGTTTAGGGTGAGCTCCTATCACTTCTGGTCACCCTCCACTGCTGGCCAGGTCCTCAGCCCTGTGCAGTGAAACCAGTGACTTCCCAACAGCTTAGATTAGCCTGGTTTCTGACCAGCTGCCTCCCCTCAGATCTGTTTTAAAAGAAAAATGTGCCACCAGCAGTCATCAAAAAAGCTCATCACCACCAGGAGTCTGTGCCCAGGGAATTATCTGCCTTGTGGGGAGAGGGTTTCCCCATCTTACAAAGTCTCCAGCAGCCACAGAAAGTATCTGTGGATTGTGAGGTGGACCAATACGTTGGTAAATCACAAATTTAGCTGTGCAGATGCTACAGTGAGGAGGGCTTTGCCATAGGGCTCTGTCCTGCAGGAAGGGCTCCCCAGCCTGCCCTAAAAAGGCTGGTATGAGGAGCCTCATATCTGAGGATATGAGCCAAGTATGATAAATACAGTGAGTAGCAGCTGTGGGGAGCCCTTAGGATTAACATGAGCAATTTCATTCCATTGAAAATACCTTTAATGACAGAGAAGCATTGGGCCATGCTGAGCTCAAGGAGTGGCTTTGTGGAACAGGACAATGACAGCAGGAGCTCAGCTCAGGCTGCCTGGGAAAACTGCTCCAAGGGAAGGCTTTTTTTCTAGAATGGAGATTAGATTTCTATCCTACCACAGCTAGAGTGACAGAGCAGCCACAAAATTTAAGTTTTTTCTGAGTTCCAGGGCTCCTGGCTGCCTGATTCTGACCTAACAGTCTCTTTGACAGAAATTGCCTTTTTTTCTTTTTTTTTTAACTTATCACACAGTGTTTCCAGCACCTCCACAACAAAGTACTGAACAGCTTTCAATCATAAGGTCTCTGCTTACAAGAAAAACTTTGAGGGGAACTTAATGATTTTACTGATCCCTTGGTCACTCCAGTGCTCATGCTGAATGCCCCTTTACAGCCTGCTAGTGAACACAAAGGAAATTGCAGTTCACTTGGGCAATGTGGGTTTTTTTTTTAATAATTAGAAGAATATTTAATTTATTAGACAAAAAACTGGAACATTCAGAAAATCTAAGGAGTTTCTAGGGGCATGATCATTATGAGGGAAAAGTCAACTGTGTAAAATAAAACCAAGCATACAGCCAGCTTTTAATAATTATTGTTGTCAAATAGGATTCTTGGCACAGCTTTTGCATCTGGTCAACATTGCTATGGTATTAACATTATGTTATCTGGGCACATGAAGATACCTGTGCCCAGATATTTGTTTAGTGGTCCAGGTGGAACTGTAATTGTTACGACTGCATGGAACAGCAAAGATAAGCAGAGAAGATTACTGAGCTCCACTCCAAGAGCAGAAAACATTCAAACTATTGAAATTTTTGGTGCTCTCCCCTTCTAATTCAGGCCAAAAGATGAAGTCTATTTGTCAATACTTTAGAGGTCTGTAAAAGATCTTTCTTCAGTCAGTTTTGCACATCTTTTAGCCTAGCCCAGAGACCTAGTGGGAAAGTTGTCTTTAACATCACAAAAATAGAAGCAGTCATGCTTCAGAAGAAAAGCTGGCTACCAGCTGTGAATATGAATGTATTTTTTATTTAGCTCTTCTGCTTCAAAGTTGAGCATTAAAGGTGTAATGATACTTCTTTGAGACAAAGGAAGTTTTTGGTAAGGTTTTGATAAAATTAAAAGGGTCACACCTGTAAGTAGTTAACTGTCACATACTCAGCAATTCAACTTGCAGTCATGGATGCAGATTGAACAGCAAATTTATCTTCAGTTTCAAAATAAAATCTTTGAATCCAAGAATTTTATAATGAGGTCTTACAGGAGGTCTTACAGAGAAAATTTAACCAGCTAGCTCTACACCAGGGTTTCACCATCCCAAGCTCAAAATGAGCCTTTCCTGTAACCTGGATACAGACGAGCTCTCCCTCCAATGTGTTTAAAAGGCATCTGAATTAGAATTTTAAAAATATTATTGTACATCTGTACACCTCAAGTGTTGTAGGACATTAATTTCAAAAAAAGAAGTTTGGTTCCCACAGTTGTAGGCTGCCCTGCCAAGCTTTTCCTTGACCTATATGATGATGCCTCCTACCTCAAAATCACTGTCCTGGACCTCTCAGCAATGCAAGAATTGTCATTCCTATATTACAAAGTGTCCTCTGGTAACCAGGTGTGAAATTAGACAGCTCTAGCAGGGTCAGCACCATCTCAGGAGGATGTTAGTGTCCACTGAAGATCCAGGGGCTAAAGCAGAGCCCTGCCAGAAGTTCATCTGGTCTGGGCTTGACCCCCACAATTCTATGGCAACATCAGGGTACTGCACAGCCTATCATGACTTTCTTCACATTCCCCCTAAATTCTAATTTCTGTAGGCCTTTTCAGACATCTAATTTCCCTCTTGTTGAGGTCTCTGGGCTTCATCCTGTAGTTACCAATGCCTTTGTTTTCTTCTAAACGGCCAGTAAAAACAAAACAAAACAATAAATATTGAGATAGTATGACCCAAATGGTAAATTCCAGGATGTTTATTAGTTATATTGGTATCTCTTGAGATACAGTCCACTGAGGAGAGGACAGTGTCTGTTGCTGACTTGGGTCAAACTCTAGAAAACTTGAAAGTTGCCTGTTAATGACTCACTTCCTTCCATCAAAATGAGGAATTGTAATTGCAGTCGTGCTACAGTGACATGACTTTTAGGTCAAAAATTTAGAGTAGTTAAAACATGAGAACTGCCAGACAAGAGCTCATCCAGACCACTACAGGAATATCAGACATTTCCAAGCTTGTGGGGAAAACAATGAACACAACAGTATCCTGTTTTTACATGCACTTGATTAAGGAGATGCCCTTGCAGAACTCACGAATACCGAGTTCTGTAAATCTTGGTAGGCCAGAAAAATTCTATAGAATGCCAAAGCAGTGTTCATATTAAAAACAAGGGTGTGTAAGTCACCACTTACCATCAATGAATACAGCTGTTGTTTCCAAAAATGTTTTCAATACAAGAAGAAAAGCTCATACTCTATCTAGTAAACCTAAATCTTTGCTGAATTTGCAGGCATGTGTCAGCTGTAACTCAAAGCAGAAAGTAATGAGTTAGTGGAGGAAAAGCTAGCACTTTAACTATGTAATAAAACATGGCAGCAAAGCAGGAAGAGGTGCATGAGCTAATTGAGGCTACAAGTTAAAACACAGTCCCTAAATGGAGTTCCTACAAGGAGCAACCAAGGGAAAACAAAAACAATGGAACATTTACAGGGATTTGATACATTTATGGCTAACATTATATGAGGCTGCTGTCTTTGTCAATTGGAGCTGAACTCTGCTGGAGCACTTCCAGTCCTATAAGCTGTGTTCCCATGGACCAAATTTACTGGAGGATGCATCCCACTTCTTTCCACTGAAGTTACCCAAAGCCATGTAAGCTCCAGGCTCTGATAAGTGTGCGTGACACAACTTCTCTCTTCCTGCTGCACCATCTCTTTGAACTGTCTTTTGGCAGAGCATGTATCCTGCCACTGGCTCAGAAGGAAAACAAGGAAACCAGACTCTAAATCTATGCATGTCAGTTTGCAGCTTACAGCTACATGCTGTGAAGGTTCTTCCCCACTCCCAACCTCAGACAGGGCTCAAGTTTCCCGCCGTCATTGTGTTATCATAAATATTCAATGGAAAACACTGATAGTAAATATCCCTGGAAAAAGGGCCTCCTTGTTCCCTGGAATAAGGAGCTAAGGGCCTGTGTAAGGGAATTCTACCCCTCAGAAACCTGTCCCCAGTTTTCTCCTTTTACTTTCATACAGATCCATTTCAACCACAGCTCCACATTTCTTCTACCTTTGCTTGTTCCAGGGTGTCAGAAGACAAAAAGCTTTGGCTCTTTGACATTATATACAACAGTAAACTTACAAGAGCACTATAGTAGTGAGGAGAATTTCATCACAACCTGCTCTGGAAGGATGAGATTAAGCACAATGTGATAGTGCTAGTGTTGTAGCAATGGAATAGAATGGTCATAGAGTGTTTGAAAAAATAACCAGAAGCACATATCAACAAGTTGGTTTTTTTTAATGAATAGTTGTACTGCTTATCAAATTGTAGTAGGATTACTACTCTGGTGTCACTGTCAGTACAGTGCTCAGCCCCAGAATACCTGCAGTGTTTGGTGCAGTACAAACAAGGGGTACAAATACAGCCATCTCCCCAAACACTTTACAACTAACACAGCAAATATAAGCCCAGAGATGGTTATGCTATAAAATGATGGAAAAGAGTGACAACATGACACAAATAATAATTTAAGGAAATTATCTTTGCTGATTTTTGAGGTTCTTCTGGATGAAAGGAGTGCATCAAGAAAAGGGCGTTTTTTGGATGTGTGAGTTCTGAAGAGTTTCTCAGGAAATATGACTAGAAAATGACAGAGCCCAGGAGACCTCAGCACTGGTGGGACATGTGCTGGACAACATGCTAAGGGGACTCTAGAAGGATTCTAGACATGTAATTCAAGAGACATCATAAAAGATATTTGTCCATTGCACCCAGGAGATGCAATTGTGTCCATCCACACACAGGTTCATGAACCAACACGAAGTCAGGAACCACTGCTGAATCCCACAAAAGCTGAGTTGTCATAGCTGGGACTCCTGTCCTCATGGCTAGAAAGACTGAGCATTGTAGGATGCCCATGGAGGCTCTCCAGTGGCCTAAATGGCATTTGGGATACCATTCTGATCTCTTTGTAGGGCTGTATCTTAGATCAGCTGGCCTAAATCCAGAGCAAACCCAAAGAGCTGAGCTCATTTTCCTTAGTCATAGCATCTTGTCAAGTTTAGTTACAGACACACAGTTCAAATTTTAATTCCATAGAGAAGAGAATTAATATTTGTCTGGACAAAATCTTTTTATATGCTCCAGATCAGTAGGATTTGGAAGTGACACCACCACCACCACTTTCCAAACTCAGGCTGACAGCATAACCCAGTGTCATGTCAGAGGAAACAAGAGCATGCTCAGAAAGAGCCCAAATCTATCGTGCAGAGGAACTGCTGAAAAGAAATGTTAAAACATCAGACACATCTGGACCCAATCCATAAGCAAACTTTCCCTTGAATTTGAACTTGGATTCAAAGAATAGAGGGCGGGGAGGGAAGCTATAAAGCCTTCTGTGATGTGACAAGTGAGGGCTGTTTCATTAAGGTGATGCTGTGCTTTTAATTAGATAGTCATTTCATTTGGCTCTAAAGTGTCAAGTATAATTAATATGACATTGGTAGTCATTACTCCATAGTAATCTTGGGATTTGAATTTTTTTTATTTTTTTTTTTTGCATTGTTCAAAGATCACACACTGCTGTGATGGAAGTGGGATGATCCTTTTGCTACCAGTCTGGAAAATCTCTAGTTTCTGTGCTTGTGTCTTGCCCTATTGTTTATCTTTTCTTCCTTTACTAAGGAGGGGATTTGGTATCAAAGGTTCTTTAAACTTCTGAGTTGCAATAGCCTGATTACCACAGGAAAGCCAAGGATAGGCACAGGCAACAAAGTGTCTGGCTATCTAGAGATGCAAACATTTGATTACAGGGGTTGAGGGCATAATTTTAACATGTGCACACACTGTGGCACCAGCAGGATGCAATATTGTCACTACAGTGGATCACAGCTGTGCTCACCCCTGCATGGTCATACTGTGGTTAAAAGCAGTTTTCACCTATTTTTTTTTATACACTATTTTGAAACATGAGTATTTTCTTTCTTCTTCAGAGAGGAAGTCAAATACCATTTTTTCCTCCCATTCTCTCGGAAAGACAGACATGCATGAATTCATGCTTTACTCCTTCATCTTTCTGTGCAGATGTCTCCAGATGTGTAACAAGAACTGATTTTGGTTTTTATCCAATATAGTGTCCTCAGCCACCAAATTAGAATGTCATGACTGGCTTGGAGACCTTAAACCCCAGGTTTTGCTGTGGGATTTCTCGTGCCATTGTCTTCTAATTGTTTGGTATGGCGGAGTATGGAACAGTCAGCAAGCTGTTCCCATAGAGGGGATTCCTGGGTGCGCTCCGTTGTGATCTTCATCGAGGTCTAGACGTCCTCAGAGAACCATGATTTGGGCTTTCTTCCTGGGATATTTGTTGTCCAGCTTCTTCAGGATATGACTGAATACGAGTTTCTCACTGTTCTTCCCATGCTCCATAAACATAACCCCATGTTCAGTAACCTGATGAATCGTAGGGCTCGTGAGATCACACAGCACGGAGCAAGGCAATCGAAGAAACACAGACCTTCCTAAACGGCTTATTAAGCACAAACAACTGTGCCTGGCAGGCAAACTCACACACAGTGAGCCAAGGCTTGCTCTCCTGCCCAAGTCCCAGTGTTGTCTTTGCTCACCAGGGACCCCAAGGCCTGTGGTCTCTTTGCACAGCCTGCAAGGACATCAAGGGACTGAGCCCCAGGCTGCTGGCGAGCTCGGGATTGCAGCGGCTGCTTGGGTAAGTCAGGCATTTCCTATTTTCTGAAGAGATTTGCTAAATCTAAATATTTTAAAACAAATACAAGTACTGAAGCCTCTTCTTCTCATGGCACAACAGGATGCTCTTCCACTGTTTATCTTGGTTGAGCACAGGAAGTTGTGCTGTAGGGAAGCACTGGTGCAGATACAATTTCTTAGGGTGTTGTATATTTGCCCAAAATGTCTGGAGAGGATTCAGGGTAATCTGCAGACGTTCAGCTAGATAGATGTGTTCCTTAGGGCTGGTGTGAGTCATGGAGCACTGACCTGCTGGGGAAGGAAACAGATTAAATAATTTACAGTAAAAGCCATTCTGGTCTTTATAGCTACGTGCATATGCAGATCTGCCTCATCTCAAAGCACCAGAGAGGACTCATGAGCTCTTCAAAAATTATGAGAGTTCTGATTATGACAGGCACTGAAGAGATTGTGGTTCTCCTCAAGGTTCAACATGACTAAGTGTTTCCATTTGAAGCACAAGATTAGGACCAAAGGATGCTGCAGGCACAGGCACAGAAGCACGTTCCTTTGATTCAGGAGCAAATCAACTTAGTTATGGTGGCTGAGGCAGGCTATCCTCACCCAGCAAATGTGAATTATTGCCATCTAGCTTAAGCCACAGTGGAAGGAGTTTCAGATAAATTACATTCTTTCACATTAGCCATGGAGTGGGAGCACACACCCTGACAGTTACTATATCTCAGCTGATGCTTAAGCCTAAACAGGATTTAAGTGGAACACAAGTTGTCTATCGGTGATGGAGAGAGACGGGGACAACTGATCAGAACCCAATTTTACTGTGGGCTGCATAAGCTTATATACAATTCTAGGAAGGCTAGTAATTTTTTTACTACAATGATTGGATTAAACATCATACAAACATACAAACAACTTGTATGTTTTACAACATCTCTTCTACTCTATTCAATCTCCTTGCAATCTTCAAAGCTCTGTTCCTGCCAAGGTATCTTGACTATCAGATCTCTTATGATAATCAAGTCCAAGGTACTTTCTGACTTTACCATAGTTGTCTGAAGATCTTCTAGCAAGCCAAAGACCCCAGCTACCAGCTGTTGGGAGAAATGGTTACTCTCCACATGCTTATCAATATCTGCACTGTCACATATGCCTGAGCTCAACTCAAAGGAACACAGATCCATGGCAGGCACACAGCAGATCCAGCAACTTGCACCAGACCTACCCCTTCCTGTGCTGGTGCATCAGGACCTGAGAGAGATGAATGTTGCTGCTTTTCACTTGTTCATCATTTTTGCTTACAAACAAGAGCCTACTGGACCAGTATCCCTGAAGTTTAGTACTCTACCTCTGACTCAGCTCTGAGTGCTTGAAAGACCTAAAGTTGTGGCAAGGACAGAAGGAAGAATAACCTACAGAGGTCTGATTTCTAACATTTTAAAAGGATACAGTAAGTTCTGAAGCTCTAGGTTTAATAACTTTCACAAAACCCTTTCCATCATTAATTATAACTGGATAGTCTGGATATGAATATATATCTGTCCTGCCTAGTATCCAGAGGCAAGTGAAGATGAAAAATAAGAAGAGACAAATGTTGAACAGATTTTTTTTTAAAATCTCAAGATTTTTGGCAGTAGCTTGAGGATAGTTGTCATTTATCCCAATTAGCTCAGACTACCCTAGTTGTGGAAAACTGGAAGCCAGCCAAGTTTTCTCCACGTGAGCAATTTGGTAACTTCAAGAAATAATTTTATTGATAGCTTTTGTGTCTGTGTGTGTATGTAACATGCAAGTGTTAACAATCACTAATGTTTGTCTCTCTGATGAAATAACTGAAGTCACCTCAATGCATCCAAGCAACCTCACCTCAGTCTTCTATCCCCTTTTCAGTTCTGATACAAACAAGATCATTATCATTGCCAACAGCTCAGAAAAACAAATCAAAACAAAAATGCAGAAAATAGATTAAAAACCACCTCCCTTTCACAATTCAATGCCACAAGAGTCTAAAATAAGCTCATAAATAAGTGTTTAGGGACTGTTTTGTTCTGTTCAAACAACACAATGGTTTTGTGGTGCTTTAAAGCTCTGTTTTGGTATCTTATTTACCAGGAGATGGCTCTTTTCCTACTCATCAACTGGGCTAAGAATGGAAAGGAAATAATCCATATAAGAAAATAAGTGTCCTCTAAGCTGCCAAGTACTCTTAAGTTCATCTGGGCAGCTTGGATGAGAGCTGTGTCCAAGGTCACATCACTGAAGGTGTGTGGGCAGTGGTGATTAGAGAAGAGACTTTAGAGAAGAAGTGATGGTCCCTCCTGATGGGTAACTGTGGTGCAAGCTGGAGTAGAATCTCCCAACCAATCCAGTAAATTAACAGCGTCTTTAAATTAACATTTTCACTCCTTAAGAATCCATTAGAAATATTTTCTTTTCAAGACTGAACACAGGGGATAAGAGAAGAATTACTTGCCTAATTAAATGTCCACTTTCAGCCACCAGTCCCCTTTATATTTAAGTGAAATAGCAGGAAGATGACTCAAGATAAAGTGTAACTGAGGGCTCTGAATTCCCACTTGTAAAAGCATTCATGTTTCATCAGTCTATGCCTTTTATGCATTAAGGAGGTAGTCTGCACATCCCAAAGGGGAACAATACTGTGGCCTTCATCATATATTTTCAAACTTCACAGAGACATGCTCTCTTTGGTGGCCTTGCCACCAAAAGTATTTTGACCTTATAATAATTACCAGCATTAATTATATGACAATGTGTTTGTGCCTTCCTCATTATTTTAATTTGCATTGGGGCATCAGGAGAAGGAATTTAATCACAAGAATTTAATAGTATATTAAATTAGTTTTCTAGAAGTCCTAGTAATAGTAGAAGTCATAATAATCCCTGATGGTTTGATGGTACAGTGTCACAAGCACAATACTAATTCTCTGAGATATTGTGAGAAATGACCTTCACGTGGTGGCTTCTCACAACAACATTGCTCAGTGGAGTGCTGTCTTGGGAGAACCATACACTCTGCAGAAAATGTATTTGGCTCTTTAATGTTAATGTAAATGCAGATTTGGCTGCACTGTCAAGGCAAATGTTGGAGTAAATTAATTTATTCCAACTGGCAAAGGATGGAGCACATTGCTCCAGTTTGAACACAGTGCTCACCCTCATCATCCCAGGCTGTCCCACCTACATTCAGGATGCCATTTCATCAGTCCCTCAAATGTCCTCTCCCATATTTGTTAGACCCATGTTAATGTCTTCAGTACTGGATGAACTGCCTCCCTAAAATGGGCTGAATGAAATATGCCTCTTTCTCTTTAGTGATTTTAGACAAACTTCTGCTGGACACTCTGGGCTCCTCTGATTAGCAAGAAGAAAATAGGGAACAAGGTTTCTGTTTAGAAGTAAAGCACCACAGGTAGCATAAATGCTTCCCACTGATGATTCAGTAGAGAAACCCTTTCACTGTGATGCCTTGCACATGATACCCATCCCTGGTGGCTCAGCAGCTGAGTTCTAAGCTCACCTTCTCAGTGATTTCTTCCCATCAGGATATAAATCAGCCTCTTGGGCTGCCCAAGTTCAGCAGTACTTTCCAGTGGTAGAAGACACATGCACTACATGTTCAGTTTGCTGACACCTTTCAGACACACAGGCTGCCATCATACACTGAAGGATCTGTCTCTGAGGTATCACACAGGTCTGCTACAGGGGCCCCAAACCTTTGCACTGCACCCCAGAGCAGGGGCAGAGCAGACTCTACTTCCTACCACTTATTTATGCAGAACAGACACGATTTTCCCAGCAGGAATGTTTGTGCAAATGGTCCATTTTACACATAAACTTAGTGGTTTGAGGCTCTCTCCGTGCATTCACAGCTGAATATATGAACTATAAGTCTGTGAAGTTTTCAGTTTGTTTTGGGCTTCTTCAAGATGAAAACAAGATATACACAGCAATTGAGACATGACAGTGACAGCACCATTCCAAAATAAACAGCTTGGGAAAGAGCCTGTAGTTAATCACTGTGCCATAAACCACAGCCAAACAAAAGAGGAAGACTAAACAGCAGAAGAGTTTTCTTTCACATTCTCCTTAGTTTTCTAGCAGTTTCTTTGCCTTGGGATCAGCCAACCACGATTTTCTCTTCTACTCACAAGCCCCCAGAAGTACCTTTGAGGAATTCCTACAGAGGAATGATGAAACAAGTTCAGTGAGTGAGAGCACTGTCCTCACCTTTATCCTCAGCAGTTGCTCCTTTTTCATCTGTGTTTCAAGCACTGTGGGTGGGATTACTTTTCTTCTTTTTTATTTGTGTTTCAAGCTTTTGTTTCAATCACAGTAGAACTACAACTACAACTACTACTACAACTACTACTACTACTATTTCTATTACTATTACTATTAACAACAATAAAATAACAATAACAATAACAATAACAATTCACGTTAATATTATTATTAATAATGGTTATTGTTATTGTTTTATTACATTGTTGGTGAATTATTATTATTATTATTATTATTATTATTATTATTATTATTATTATTATTATTATTATTATTATTATTATTATTATTATTATTATTATTATTATNATTATTATTATTATTATTATTATTATTATTATTATTATTATTATTATTATTATTATTATTATTATTATTATTATTATTATTATTATTATTTCTTCTAAATCCTTGCACAGGGTGCCTCCACTGCCCCTGGCAAGTGAGCTCTAAGCTTGCACACAACTACACAACTGTGTGGTGACCTGTGGCTCCCAAGCCTCCTAACCACAATATACTGTGTTCATAAACAAAGTTCACCGGATGTTCAGCATCCAGCTTGCAGGAAACTCTGCCAAGTCTGTGAGCACTAAATGCTGAACTAATAGTGAACTTTCATAAAGCAGGTCATATAATAAACTTCTGTGAATTACGGTTATAAGCTGCTATAAATTGCTCTGCGGCAGGTTCCAAGCAATGTTTTTGCTGTTCTTTCACTAAAGCTGCAGTAAATCCTTAGAAAGAAGAACCAAAAGAGATGTAATCTGCCTCCAAAACTTGCTGCCTTGTTGCACAGTTTCTAGCCCATCATCAGTCACATTGCAAAAAGTGGAGCCACTATTTGAAATATTGATCAAGGAAATTTTTGTCAATCCTGTACAGAAATAGGAACCAAACTTCGATAGTTTCAGAGTCTAGATATTTCACAGAAGAAAGGGGGAAAATAAGCAGGATTTGTTTCAAAATGCAAGGAGCTTGGCTTTAGACAATAGTTCACCTTCAGCAGGAGTCAGTTCACAGCTCCTCTGAAAAGTGAGTCCAGCAAAGCAACAGACTTGTTTAACACACAGCTATTTACAAATTCAGCTGTGACATTTCACGTCCCTTGGTTCTCCCACCCTTTGATCAGCCCCAGACCCACATGAAAGAGCAGCTTTAAAAATTCAGTGCATACAGATATATGTTACTCTCTTCTCCTTTTCCCTCCTTGCCTTTCCCTACTTTCCTGTCCTAACAGACTCTTTCTGCCAGTGACCTCCATGGTTGTTTGCCACAGGTAGTGTGACATCCTCCATCTGCCTTACTGGGATGTCTTCTTCTCCACAGCAGTTCACCAGGAACGTTGGCTTCCAGTACATTCAAATAATAAAATTAGTATTTTATTACCAGTATCTTTCCCTGGGAAAAGGTTCTGTGTGCTACAGGCTACTGGATGGGGTATCCTGCACTCAGATTGAACACAGCCAGCAGTGGAACACACGGGCATCAAAAGACAAACCTGCCAATGAGGCAGCTTGGGAAAGCTCAGCAGCCTGGGAAGTGATGTAGCATCTCTTTATGATTCCCAAATTACTTCAGCCTTTTGTTCTGAACTATTCCATGTAACATCTTCACAGACCAAAGCACATTAGGGTTAGGTATTGTGATGTGTAACTTTGAGACACTGATGTCTTTTCCTGAACCAGTCACTAATGCACAGCCCCTCAAGCTGCTGAGTTCCCCTGGTTTTCACTAATATCAACAGAATTTGAAGGAATCTGGTGGTTCCCTGCGACATGCAAGACCAGGGTTCAACATCTGGAATAGATGTCCCATCCCAACTATGTGTGATATCTACAACTCCTAATACTAAAAATTTTCTTGGACAAAATAAAAAAGGAGAAAATCTCAGCACAGCCAAAGGTCCATTTATTATTTTCCCCTTGAAAATTGCAGCCATACTTTAACTATGTCTACTGAAGCCTCTTACCTTTTTTTCCCTTTTGTCTGGTGATATTCACTATCATCTGTTATAGGGAACATCATTCACTGTTTCTTTTCATGGGACAGCCTTCAGTCACATGTATGAGGCTAAGGAATTTTGTGAAAACACAAAATGTCAAGGAGGAAAGTTGATATTTGGGAGCCAGGAAGAAGAGATGACAGAATGTGTTCAGCCAGCAGGTCCCACAGGGGCTGAGAGTCCCTTTGAGGAACTGTCTTGTGTTTTTTCCAGACAATTAATTTTTCCGGAGCTGAAGAAGTAAAAGGTAATGAAACGAGTAAAAGGTAATGAAGGTCATGAAAGGCCACAAAAGACCAAAGTTCTTTATTTATCCCCTGCAACAGGGCGAGATTTCCCCCCAGTAATCAGGCCACAGTCTCCAACCTTCTCCCATAGGAATCATCTCTACAGAAGAAGAGTTGTGTGACTCCCTGCCCTGCCAGCTCTTCCCTCTGTGAAATGAAAAATTGAATGTACCAGCCCATGAGATATCCAACAAGCATTAGCAAACTCCTTCCATGCTGACCTATCAACAGAAATCACATGAACTAACTCTTCCTTCTTTCTCATCACACAGAAATGCCAGAACTGGCATTTTCCAGGCTGTCTGACAAATGTGTTCTTAGAATGAGGTCCACACACAAAGTATTTAGGCATTAGAGTGTGTGTGGAAATATAACTCTTTTCTTACTCATTTCTGGGATGGTTGGCAGAAAAACTGCTGTGTTCTTCAGCTGATCTGAAGAAATGCAAGATCAGCTCATGCAGTCATTACAGAGCAATGTGTGGGTGCTAAATTGCTAGGAAAAATAATAATAAATTGCTAGGACAGTGCAGAAGAGAACTTTGAGAGAGATCAGTCTCTCATTTCAGGATCCCTACAGTAAAGGCATGGGCACAGGCCATGGGTATGAATGTGATTTCTCCATGGGAAGAGCTGGACCCAGCACTAAGCCCAGGGCTTGGGAAGGAGCAAACACAGGTGTAGGAAGGGACAAGGACAGAACATCAGTCATGCCACTGGCTACGTGCTCTTAGATCTCAGCACCACCAGAGGACCATAGGTGGTGAGGAGCAGGAGCTGGGCTTTAGATGTGGTGGGCAGTGGCAGCTTTGATAACACATCATATACATCCTTTTCTAGGCCTCACACGTGTACACAGGCCTGTTCCAAAACTCACTGGAACCACTGGGACCCTCTCCACCGACACCAGCAAGATCCAGGTCCAGCCCATAAAGAGCTGCAGCAAGACTGCAGCCATATGGGATTATTTCTGAGTCACAGTATTACGAGATATAACGAAAATAGGTTGGCTTGTTTTAGCTGGTAAACATAACAGTCCTGGCAGGCTCAGCAAGAGATCAGATTCTAAGTGGTGACTCTTAGTGGAAGCTAAACTCTCATCCTCAGAGGTGGCTGCTTGGGGTGAAGACAGTGAAGAGGGCAGTGTGGGCAGGCCAGTATTGCTACTGCCTGTTTTCTACCTGCCCTGTGGACACACTGAGCTCTCCTCGTCTAACCTGAAAGCTAAAAATTCCCTGTGTCCAAACAAACCCATGGGAAAGGACATACTGAGCTAGATAAATTACAGTTATGAAATACAAGTATTTAATTAAATCTTGTCTGGCTGTATTTTCTACCCTTCCAAAAAAAAAAAAAAATATAGTCCAACTTCAAAACTAAACTGGAAATGACTGCCTATGTTATAATTTACTAGAAACTCTGTTGTCATCACTTCAGTTCATAGAAAGGAAAAATAAGAACAGCAACAGCTTTCGTCAATCCCCACTTAAAAAACAAAAAACGCTGCATTTTAAAGAAAAATAATTAAATACAGAGATGTAGGCAAGTCCAAGTTTGTGGTAACTGCAAAGAGGTCAGGCAGGAGAAAGGTGGGTCAGGTTAGCAGAGAGCAGACAGGTTTCCTGGTGTCCTCCCACTGCCTGGCCTGGGAAATCCCTCCTGGGCTGCCCTTGGCAGCATGAGCTGCTCTGGCTCCAGCTGAGACAGGGCATCTCCTGACACTCTGCATGAGGGGGCATAAGACAGAGACTGAAGACAAGAAAAATGTGTGGGCCAGTTGCAGAGCTGTGTCCCAGCAAATGCTCTTTGTGATTTATCTGTAAGCACTGCCCTTGCAGCAAATGACTTTTGGGATCCTGGCTGCCTCACATCCAGATTCAAGACTGAAAAGTAACTTCTCTACTCTCCCATCCATCCCATCCAGGAATCAGAGAAATATACAACAATTTGACTTGGAAAGGGCCTTTTAAAATTCATCTAGTCCAACCACCCCATCATGGGCTGGAACACCTCCCACTTGACCAATTTTTCTCTAAGTCCCATCCAACCTCACCTTGAATACTTTCATGAATGAGGCATCCACAGCTTCTCTGGAAAACCTCTCCCAGTGTTTTACACCCTTATTGTAAAAAAAACTTCCTTTTGCCTAATCTAGATCAACTTTCCCTCAGTTTAAAACCATTACCCCATGTCCTTGTAAAAAGTTAATTTACATTTCACATCTTCCTCTTATCAGCCATTTGTTCAGGACCTACAAGAACAGCAGCCAAGGCTTGTGAATGGAAGTTACAATATATTTAAATAATAAGAAAGATGTCAAGGGCAAAACAGCACTTTGGCTGTTTTACAAAGTAGTTTATAAAATCTGCACTGCCCAGCAGATTTTCCTAAGTATGAGACTGACAGCTAAGGGAAAACAGAGGCAGGGCAGCAGGGCTGGTGGCTGTACTTGTTGTGAAAGGGCAGCTCCACCCCGGTAACTTTCTTGGGGTGGCTCTCTGGACATTTTCTGTCTGGTTTCAGCCAGCTGGTGAGCTGTTCAAGGGAAACATCAGCACACATCATTCCTTCACCAATGCACTGCTCATCTTGGGTTGTCAGAAAACCTTGCTCACGTCTTCCTGTTGAAATGTGGCTTCATTTTCAGTCTTTCATGGATGGGTATTGTTTATGCAGACTTTGCTTCCTTTTAGAAACACTGTCATGCAACAATGCATAGTGCCTGTTTCACGTGTGTGTGGTCACTAGATTGGTCAATAGATTGTGTATTCAAACCAAAAGGTTCACATGAAATAGGAGATTCTTAAGTCCCTTGCATGCAAAAATAGCAGCACAGGTCATGCTGGTTTTACTGTTTCTTTTCTTCTCTGCAAATAGCAATGACACTGAGAAGAGCAAAAAGGTAATATTTTTTATAGCTTTCATCTGCATGGGGAGAATGCATTCCCTGTGATGGATACATAATCCTGAATATTTTACTAAGCACTTTTCCAAAGGCTACCATTTAACCTGTCACAATTTGCAAAATAGATATAGATTGTTATGGCAATCCTGCTCCTTTTCTGTGCAAGGCTGCACGTGTGAGGAACTAGGAGTTTAACTAGATCCTGAGATTTTCAGATGCTTTTACAGTGTGGAAGCTGTCTCCCAGCATTCTGACTTTTTACAAAATATCTGATACTGGAGTCCTACACAAACAACCAACTGTATCCAACTGGAAAAAATACCCACTCTGAAAACTCAAAACAAGATTAGGCCTCCTGTTTAAGACACCATGTAGATATGACAGAAGAAAGCTTGTGATGCAAGAAGGTGGTAACCTAAGAGAAGTAAATAGATAAGAAAGAACCACCAGGACCATCCTCTGATAAAGAACAAAGACACAACAGGGTCACTTGACTCTCACAGGGCCACTCTGGACAGAGAAGAGCTAAACCTCACTCTCCAAGGCCAGTGCATTAACCACAAACCTTCCACACTAAAAGAAGGATTATTTTTTACTATTGGAATCTGTTCTTTTTATCCTATTGGTGTTTAAGAACTGCATGTTTTGTTAATCATTAATTTTGGATGAGTTTGCCATCTGAAATCTTATAGCATTTACAGTAGTTTTTGGAGATTTCCCTTGTTGGATCATTCATACTAATAGATATATCTTATTCTTTCCTTGGCTTCTCTCTGTGTTTATTTTGGCTACCAGCACATTCTACTTACAAGAAGAATAAGAGAAACCTTTCCAAAAAATTAGCACACTTAGTTATGAGAGATTTGAAAACATATCATGCCTTTGCAAAGCGTGAGTGACAGAGAGAATTCCTTTGTTAATTATTTTTCCTAGGCCCAGAGGAAGCAAAATATTTGAGAGAAAAAAACCAAATCTTTTTACCATATCCAAAATACGGTGAATTTGAAACAGGAGAGGGCTGCACACTCTGGTGTAAAGTGCCAGCCTCGTGGGCAGCACCGAAACTCATTCAACACTTGAAAAAAAGATTTTCTTTATTTGGAGGCCAAGCACAACAGTAATGAGTTTCCCCACAGACACACATTTACTTTGCTTTCATCTGACAAACACAGGTCAGTGAATTTGCATCCAAACTATTTTTTTTTTTAAGGAGAGTCAGTACTTCTTTTTACTTTGCTTACGGCAAAACACATGAAAATATCCAGTGGAGGAAAGGCCTAAACAAGTCCAAAGTTCTACTTAAAGCAAAATTGATTTGTAAACTGTATAGGCATCACACTGGATGTTTAATTTATTATTTCTATGAAGAACATTGTTGGAAGCTGAACTGGGATCCTGTTTAGAAGACCTATTTCACTTATTTTCCATTGGATATTTGTTTTGTTAACCCAGATGTCCCACCAGAATTCTTAGGGTGCCTGACTCCATCCCTTGTCTCCGAGACACCAACAAGCACCAGCTGCAGTAGCTGGCTCATGGACACATCTCCTTCATAACCCTGAAGGCTGAAGTCAAGAACTGAATGGGATCTGCCCCACAAAACTTCCAACTGCCTTCTCAGCTGTTTCATTAAATATACTGGTCCACAGCTGCATTTTGTTGGGAACAGTCTGGATCAGTTTTGGGGACTTTGGGTTGACTCAGTGTCTTGAGATGAGGTTGCAATGAAAGAATCTGATTCATGAGTACATACAGAGTGATCCTCACCGTGAGATGTCCTCTCACCCACGGTGCCTTATACCTGCTGCAGGAGCTGGGCCATAGAAAACCTTCCTCTTTTCTTTATCCTGACAGCTGAGCTTTAGTTTAGCAGGGCAAATCAGTCACAGTTCTACACAGCCTGTAGGGAATGCTCTTGGCTTGTCTCCCTCCTGCATTCAAAAGGTTTCAGAGGCATTAAACCTGGATAATGCAGACAAAGGTTTAAGTTTCTTCAGGCATCTCCTCTGAAATGCTCCAACACCCACCCACCCACCTCCTTGCACAGCTTATGGCCTTGGTGTACTGTCCCTAAGGACAGCAAGTCTGGCCTTGAATTGAACTTCCAGGAAAGCCTCAAACAATATTGAAGACAAAAACACCCAGTGCTTGTGGCCTAGTGTTTCCCAAGGGCTTGCCCTTGAGTCCTTGATCTATTCCCACAATGGCCAAGTTTTCCATGTGGTCACCTTTCCAAGTTTTATACAGCTCCAAAGCTGTTTTGCTCCTTGGCACAAACGAGATGGGTTCATCCTGGGGTGGAAAATTGGCAAAACTGAGCTGTTTTCAGACAGTGAAATTCTCATCACCCTCCTCACACACAAAGTGGGCCTGGAGCATCCTTTCCTCCCTTCAGGTTTGGGTTTAGCACTGCGAGGCCAACTCCAGGGAGTCTGGTTGGATGGAGGCAAACTCTCCTCAAGACATTAGTCATCCCCTTTTATTTCAACTTTTGATTTGTGAGAACCCAGTCATAACTTTCTGCATACTCTAATTACAAAAGTTATCATTAGAAACTGACTCCTTTACCAGCACTTTTAATTAATTTCAAGATTTTTAAATCAAGTCCATATGAATAGTATGTAGAATCTGATCCTCAAATACCCACATGTATTAATTAACTTCTTGTTTTGATATAAAGAATCCTCATTTAAGCTATGAGGAATTGCAGTGTGATCCTTGCATCCACACTGCTTTTTTGGATATGTTTACCTTGTACACACACTCATCCAAAATTAAGGTAATAGTCCCAGTCTGCCCCTCAGGACTCTGCAGATGGCAGAGGCTAGTCATAAACAGTTTCTCTGAGAAAGTACTAAAAATCTCTTGAATAGGAAGAAGGATAAAAATATAATTAGGGTAAATATTATTATTATTCTATGTTGCAGAAGGAAAGTAAGAGAACAAAAGCAGACATAGCTCCATTACAGATTCTTTGCAGGTTACTTTCTGCAGCCGGTAGATCTTCTGCCATCTCCTTCCAATCTATTTTGTCTCCACTCTGGATTATCCCACAGAAAGAGGGGTGCAAAAATGAAAATAAATATTGCAATCCAGAGGAAATTCCTACAGCAGAAATATTAGTGAGATGACAACTGCTCTTATCAGCACATTTGGCTTTAGATTGTCCAGCTTTTCAAAAATGGAAAGGGGGAAATTTCCCACCTCATCATGACAATTATAAAGTTAAAATAAATATTTCTCTAAAAAATAAGCACAGAAAATATTCCTTTTGCAGTCCTGAATTGGTTTTTGTTTGTTTGTTTGGGATAATTTTGGGCCATAAATGTGAGTCTTCAAGGTCCCTGAGTCACTATGTAAATCTGTTGCTAAATAGATCAAGAGACCTGTCTGCTTTGATGTTCACAATAATGTCTAAAGAAAAAAAATAGAAGGCAACTGGATTTGACTTTTAGACAGTGGCACCCTCATACAGAGTCCAGCCAATTTAGTCTTTGTTTCATTTTGGAATCAGGTTCTTCACAAACAGCATAAAGGCAGGTCCAGCTTTGAGGGAGGTCAATACAAAATTGCAAACAATGTTTTTTCTTTAAGTATGTTTTATTCTTCAATTTATGAATCAAAGTCCTGGTATTTGCAATGTGGTGGTTAACCTCTATCACCCGCCTTTATGATTGTGAATTCTATGCTGGACCATGAATCCATCATGTTTTATTGAGAAGGAGACAGTCTTGCATTTTAAAATGTGCAACAATGATCTTTGACTTGTCCTTTTGATTTGGGTCAGCTAGCAAAACTGGAGGAATGTTTATGATTAAGAGAACTTATAAATCAGAGAGAAAGGAGACAAATTCGTTAGTTATTGGTTATGGCAACTCTGAACTTTTGAAGTTGGTTTTTTGGTTTCTTTTGTTAGGTAGTCAAATAAGATCTATAAGGGTGTCTAAATAAAAAAGTCTCCAGAAGAGTTTCACATTGTAGATTCACTGAGATAAACTCTATATCTGAATTAGCCACATCAGCTTATATTTATCTTCAGGAGATAGCCTAGTCCTGGTTTGTTTATTTCTGCACTTATCTCAAGCATCTCTCTTGTATTTGAGCTCTTCTACAGAACGTAAACAGAAATAATAAACTACAGAATGAGCATATAAATCTCCTCTCCCTGTGAACAAGTCCTCAGCAACTCCTGTACTATGCAGCCTTTAAATTTTCCAACAAGTTTTGTTTGGCTAAAACAACTCTTTCAGAAAGTCATCCAGCTTTAATTGAAGACATTGAGAAATGAAGGGATCTATCAATCTTTCCATGGTTCACTGGAATGGTTAATCAACCTCACAGTTAGAATGTGCCTTATTTCCAGTTTGGAATTGCCTTCCTGCCCCAAACAGGCAGCACATTCTTCCTGAAGAAAAACAATTAATTACACACTACGGTGAAATCCTCTTTCAACTTTTCTGATAAATTGAAATAAGGAACTTGAGTTCACTGAGGGGCCCACTGCACTGCATTTCCTGCAATCATCGAATCATTTGGGTTTTGGGTTTTTGTTTGTTGGTTGGTTGGTTTGTATTGGGTATTTTTCCCTGCACCTGCTCCAGTGTTCAAGGAAGGTTTTGAAAGAGCATGCACCAGAGCTGGATGAATTTCTCTCCCAGGCAGGGATGGGAATGTAGCACTCCTAGTGCCATGTGGAGGTTGGGTTATTTTCCAGCATCCTCCTATTTCCCATGCCATGTATGGCTGTGGGTGCCATCCTCTACAAATATTGATATTGGGTTTCTGCTCTCACTGACGTGGATTTTCCTTAATCTGCTTCATGAATAATCCCAGCTCTCCACCTTTCCTTGGCATTTGCAAGAAGCAGTCTCAACAAATAACAAATAAATGACTTTAACATAGCCTGTTTCCCTCATCTTTTAAGCACCTCTCTGGCACATTTTGAAAACCTTAGAGATGGGGGCAGTCTCTGCTGTTCTACTGTGCTGTTTCCTGCAAACAGCATTTGCTGTTTCTGTAGCACTTAGGAGCCTCAGCCGACCACTGCTGCTCCATCTTCTTTCTTTGGGTGGGTGCAGATTTTTTCAGATGGAAATAGGGGCTGAGGAGATGGAGTCTGTAGTGAAAGCTCTTCCTTGATTCAAGGCTACTCCATTGTAGTACTAAGAAAAGGAAAAGTTAACTTGGTTAGCTGTTTCCAAAGATTATTCATAGCAGCAGACACTTCATATGTGGCCACTGACTTCCAAGGTGGGATGAATCCCCCACTTCAGCTTTGGGTGCCTCTGTGGTAGATGTCAACAACTGAGCTAGACCCTGTACAAGCTGTCTGTGTAGTCAATGGACAGAGGCATTTTTAGGGTGTCAATCATGTAGCCACTATTGAACATTACAGGATAATATGAATTACACCTTCTAAGAGATTTTTTATCTCTGTTGACTATGAAAATTTTTTCTGGACATTAACTCGGACATAAACCCCTCCACAATCAGGCAAGATTAAGTCCACAAACTTCAACAGCCCCTGATGAGCAATTAATATGGAATAATTTTCTATTTGCAATCAGAAATAATGTATTTATTAGGCAAATTACTTTGTTTAAACACATTAGTAGCAGAGATGTCAGTCCAATTTCTTTGTCAGTGATAGCTGCAGGGAGAGAAAAAGGAAAAAGAAACCTTCAGAAACCTGTGCTGTATCCAAACACAGGAGTTCCCCTTTATATCTTGGACATGTCTTTGCAGAGTATCATGTTTTAGGGCTTACACAGGCTCAGGTATTGGACATATGTTACAGCTTTGTAAAGGGTAATTTGATATGGTGTCAGCCCTGTGTTATCATTCACCTCACTGGCATGTTAATCCTCATTCATGTAGAGCTATTGAGAAGAGAGACAAAATCAATATATCTGTACAGTGAGGAAGATGCCAAGCCATAAACTGTGAGCCACTGACATCTGCCTCACAGGGAACTGTTACAGCAAAATGTGTGTGCTCAGATTGGAATATTCAAAGAAAATTGGACATTATGCCTAATAAAACCACAATCAGGAGTGAAAAAGCCTTACTTCTATTATCATAGTTTTTATGTTCTTCAGCTGAATACAGAAATCAGAACTGTATCCTGCTCTTGCTGTCTGGAGTGAAATCTGCTGGCTCTGGTTTTACTGTAAAGTCCCTCCTCCTGCCTGGGTACAGCACAGCTGAAATCCTGGGGTGGTCAATGGCCATGGGAAGACAGAAGTGGATTTTCCATCCAACTGCTCCCTGGCAAGGACATTTGACACAGTGTGGGCTGGAAGTTAGACAGTACCCACTCTGTGAATGAAAGTCTGGATGATAAACAACCTGTGAAAGATGCCCTAAGGCGTTCAAGACATCTGAAAAAGCCCAGCAGAAATATGGCACAGAAATATGTCCTATTAATTGTGTCTCTGTCCCATGCAGAAGAATATATGCAATCATAAAATCCCTGACCAAACCCAGCTTACCCTTCCAGCTGGGTGGAAGTTGAATGGTGTGAGGACACTCAGAGTCTGGAAAAAAAAGGGTTCTGCTCTTGTCCTTGCCTAAGAGACTCCCTCAAATTCCTTCCTCCTCTGAAGAGTGCCCTAATTGCCAGCTTCAAGCTAACTTGAATGGGAAGCAGCATCCTTTTATCCAGTAGGAGTTCTGCCATTATGTACAAAAATGAAAGATTTCTGTGAACATGTGGGAATGAGTAAACATGACATTATAACCTAAGGGCTCTATGTGGGAGATCAAGACCGTGATACTGACATTTTCTCAAAATATGGTTTCTGTGTTTTGTGGAATGTAATGTAAAATACTTGAACAAAGCATCAAGCAATTCTTGGAACACTCACCCCACTGGTCAGAGTCAGGCTCATCCATGCTCTCTCTGGTCTCATAAATCTTTTGCTTCTTCCAATAACTCCCCAAGTGTTAAACATTCATCTCTTCTCCCTCCTGGAAAAGTTACAACCTCGGTGCTGTGGAGAGGATATGAACACCTTGAGGAAGACTCTAAAGTGAGTGCCACCCTGTCACAGTGATGCTCTGAGAGAAAAGATGAGTCTCTCCTTAGTTCTTGAAAGAAAGGACACAGAAGACCTTTTGGGAGGAGGATTCAAGGCCATGTCTTCCAGAGGACAGATAGAATGTTCCTGGGATCCTGGACTTGGGCATAAACCCCACAGAGCAGCAATGTTTAAGGTACATTCCTGACAGTATGATTTCCTGGAGGTAATTGAGGATCTCTGCCTGGGGAGCATGGGTCACAGGCAAGGGATGAGATTCCTTCACTCTGGAGAAACATTTTCGGCTTAGAATGGTGCCAATGTCCTTGTGCAGCCAGATTTGGACTTTAGGAGCAAAAGCAATTGCCCAACCCATTGGTCTGCTCTAAACAGGCTGGTAATAGGGGCCATTACCATTACCACAAATTAACTTTGCCTTTTTTCATTGCCAAGCTCAAGGAGCCTTTTGGTACAGACAGCTCTGTCATGCTGTACAAAACATTATTTTATCAGAAAAGAAACCAAGTGTCATTCTTTCCATTGTAAACTCCTTTGTCCCTCTAACCTATCCCTGAAAATAATCTTCTTACTAGTAATAAAGTGCAAGTTTGATGTAGAAGCTTATTTCTTCTTTTATCCTGCATGGGGAAAAAAAATCCCAAATAATATGGCAAACACACCAGACAATATGGTAAATTCTCCAGGGGAAAAACTCCTGTTCTAGTGAGAAATTTGATAATAATAATAATAATAATAATAATAATAATAATAATAATAATAATAGACAGTTCTCTTTAATCTCTTTTAAAGAGATTGCCTAATACTAGGATAAATGAAACAAACTGCACTCCAGGGCTGTTTGAGAAGTACTCTTAGCTTATTTTTTCCTCAGGAAGGGGTTGATTATGGCATCTTTCCAGTCTCAGTGCTAGGTATGAAGAGGCTTCTCTGCATGTCACATGTAGAAGAAAACTCTTTACAGCTTTGAAACAGTTCTCAGCCTCATGCCAGAAAGCAAGTTTATCCAGTCAGGAATTAGGGAGACTTAAGGTTCATGTGAAGCCTCTTCTGGCCTGCCTGTCTTTAAAATAAAAAACAAGTGAACAAAAAAACAAACAAAAAAAACCAAAACAAAAAAAAAAACCCAAAAAATCCAAAACCAAAAAACCCAGAAAAAAACCCAACCAAACAAACAAAAAAACAGCAAATGACCCCAGTTTTCACAGACAATTTATTTTTCACAGCCATAAACTATGAGATGCATGAGTTTTTTTAAACCAAATCAGCCTAATAAGGGTTGCATCAGCTCTGATGCTTGATTGACAAAATCCTGTACAGTTACAAGCCAAAGTCTTGGTCCAGATGTAGAGCACATGAAAGTTTAAATATATCTGAAACTCTTGGGAAATCAAGACTGTCCTGAAGATTTTCTGAACTGCAGCTCTTCTATTTCTCTGCAGCAGAAACCTAAAATGCCATGAGATAGTTCTTCCACCTTTAAACTCTGAAACAAAAGTGTTGTTTTACTCTTCTGTACAAAAGGGACGGGTTGCTGCAAAGAAAGACTCCAGGACAGCTTTCAGCAGGATGGTGGCTTTCCACTGCACACACAAAACCAAGAGCATTTTGCAGAGATAAAATGAGCAGAAGAGTGAAAAAAAAAACCCCACACGAAACCAGTCAATTCTTCAGCAGTTTTTAAATTTGGAACAAATTTTTGCATTATTTGAGAGGAACTGAAATAAAATAAATGGACCAAAAGTTCTTCTTCCTTGAAATAATAGTAGTGATATGTCAATAAATAGTTTCTTTTACAGCAGAGATAAAATCCAGGAGGCAGCATTTAACCTGTTTCCTCTCAGGCACCTTCAAAGTCTGCAGGGTGTAATCCTGAAAACCAATTGGTAGAGCAGGGTGAAGTGGCAGCCTTTGGGGAACCAGTTGATGTTATTATATATTCTATCTCATGGCTTAGAATTAATTGCAATTGAGGGTGGAAAAAAAAAACCTGAAGCCTAGAGTGGTTTTGTAAATCCATAAGGAAGTATTTTTCTTTGAATAATAGCGTTTTTATAAAGTTATGATCTTTCTCTTTTTTAAATGAACCCTTTATTTTCTTTCAAATTTCTGGTACTTGTGGCCAGGGGCTGTCTGGTGCTCTCATCTTGTGGGGAGTTGCTGGCTGGAAGCAGCATCATTTCTGTAATTACCACTTTCACTGAAATAGTTCTGAGCACTCCAGAAATGCCTTCAAGTATTTGATCATATGCATTAAAAGCTGGAGGGACAGCTAATGGCTGATGGTTGTTCCTAAATGCTGGAAAAGAGTAAGCTCATTTTCTTTTTTTAAGAAGAAAACTTCTTTTTAAACATGTAGTACATCTCACATTTCCAAAACCAAGTGAGTTTGCTCTCTTGCCAGTGCATAGCACAGAATGGTGCTGACCTTTATTGCTTTGTAAATACTGGTGAAGAACCTCAGAAAAAGTCAGGTGAAGGTTGCTGCTCTCTACTTTCCACCATAAAACGTTCCCTGTGGAAATTTCTCAAGCTTTTTTTATACAGAACCTCTCCAGCATTCCCCAGGGTGAACAGATAATCCCCTCCCAGCTGTCTGAAAGTGAGGGCACCAGCCAACCTCAGGGCTTCCCTCAGAGACCCAGGAAGGGATGAGCAGCTCCAGAAGGAGATTCAGGAGCCCTGAGATGAGTATCCAAGGCAGGTGGGTGTTTCTCCTGTTGAGGTCTTTTGGCAGCACAGGACCCTCTGTCCCATCCAACACTCACTCATCCCTCATCCAGGTCCAAACTAAGAATTAGCTTAACTCATCTAAGGCAAAACAAGGAGTTTAAGAGGACAAAAACTTAAGTTTGTGTTGGCAATGGAGTCTCAAGGAAGACAGTTCCCAAAGAGAAACTGGATTGAATCACCTCCCACATTATTGGGGTGTTATCTATGGCAAGGGTTATATCCACAATTTTTTATTCTTAAAACTTCTTTGGCCACATTGTTACAGAGAGTGGCCAAAATTCAAGATTAGTAATCTTGCTATTGGCTTCAACAGAACCAATATTTAATTTCCTTTTTCTTTTCACACTGAGCTGCATCCCAATCTGATTTTTGTAAAAAATACATTTCAAAGGAATTGTTTGTTCTGTGTGCTCCTGGATCACACTCACAGACCCCAGCTCTGCCCCACATTCCCTGAGATGTGCCTAAGGAAGAGGCAGCTCACATTATGGCAGCACTGGCATGGCCCACGTGCAGCTTGGCTGGGGTGGACATCAGGCACATCAACTGGATGCTGTCAAAGAAACCACAGAGACTGGATCTTATAGAATTGTTTAGGTTGGAAAAGACCTCTAAGATCACCAAGTCCAACTGCTCAGCCAGCACTGCCACGTCCATCACTAAACTGTGCCCTAAGGAGACACAAATTCTGGTTTCTCTTTCCTTCCCACATGCTGATTTTGATGAAGTCTGTAGAAGAACAATTATGTCCAATACTCCCATCCTTCCATCATATTTGGTGGAAATGAGTTTATGAGTCACTGAAAAGGCTAAACCAACAAACAGGTATCAGCAGACACAATTCACACCTCCCTACAAAACCACACTAAATGGACATAGTTGTCATTTACTGAATGCCAGAAAAGAGCTGAGCCCTGCAAAAGAGAGAGAAAAAACCACAGCAACCACCACAGAGCTTCACACTTCTTTCTGGACTGCTCAGAGCAGCCACTTCCCAGGGATGATTTAGGGGCTCTGGTCAGACCAGAAGAGCCCCTAAATCCACAGGAGGACCAGGTGGTAAAAATGAAAAAGCAAAAGATTCAAAGTCCTTCAGTTTGGTCATTGGACCAATAGGAAATTTTGTAATAGGAAAACCTAACTTTTTTTTCTCATTAATAGATACAATCAGGAGAAGTGCTTAATATTAACAATAAAATTAATTTTTTGCTGAAGTAGTGACCCTGTAAGCTTGGATTGTGGGCACTGATGGGAGGAGCAGAGGGACACTTCTATTTTGTCCAAGGCAAATTTGCCCATCATTAGCAATGGGTGCAGAAGAGCTGACAAGTATCCTGGATATGTTTCCTATTTTTTCAGACATGATGCTTGAAATAAACCCCATCTTAAAAGGGAGTTTATTCTTCTCTAGGAAGAGCAAATTCTGTTTGCCTGGGTATTCCCTGAAGCAGCACCCAGTGTAGGGCTATTTTCCATCTCTGGTTATTAGGGTCAGCCAGGAGCAGGCAGCAGAAAAGAGTTCTCTTCTGGCCACCTCCCAGCTCTACATGGCACATCCAATGGGTGTTCACCAGAAAAAATGTATTTCCCAATTACAGGCTTACTGGGGTCAAAACCAAGAAATAAATATTTTGACAGTTTTAACCTGTGATTGTTCATCCCTTTGGTCCTTGTCTCAAGCAAAGACCACCCTCCCATGAAGCTTGAAAACTCTTGTTTTCCCTGGTGTTGTGAAATTGTTGTGAAACAATTCCTGTGTGCAGCATTTTTTGAATCTCAATTGTCTGAGCTGTTGATCAGTGCTGTCCCTCTGCTGCTCCTGTTCCTGTAAGAGCCCTTGTCCTTGGAAGTCAAATTCATGAAGCTTAATTCAAGTTCTCCAGAGTCTAAAGTGGTGATACACCAATTAACCAAGCAGCACTAATTGGGAGATGGTGCCAAGGCACTCAAAGGAGAACTGGGGAAGTACATGCCATGAATCAAGACTGTGCTTTCATTCTTTGAGCTGCTGCTAGCTAGAATAAAAAAAAAAAAAAAAGGTTAAAAAATCAGCAAAGGGTGTTCCAAAGGTTATTCTCTTTTTACTTGTGAGGCTTTGTTGCTTTTTAAGAAATAACAATAATAATATACATTTAATATTTTGCATGAAATTGCAGAGATTCTATAGGGGTGTGCTTTGCTTCTCCTATAACCTGGTTATCATTACACCTTTAAACAAGAAACAACTGGGACTAGATTTCCCTGAAGCTGGACTACAAATGATTTTCTAACACCTTACATGAAAAAATGACAACATTTTCAAAGGAGACATCTATAAATGCCATTTGAAATTCCATTGTCTGTCAGCAAAATTGAGATAAGCACCTTTAATCCATCTACTCAAAAAACATTTCTTTACTTTGAGTCATGTCTAGGAGGAAAAAGTAAATGTAACTCAAGACCTTGACCTTCTAGAGCAGAATCTACTTTGATTCTCCCCAGATAAACTTTTCCAGAGATTTTTCTGCATGAAAAATATCTTTATTTCCTTATCTTGCCTTGCCATGCTTTGCCTGTTGAAGCATGCTATTCTTCTCTGTGACAGCAAAATTTGCCATTAGAATTCAGGTTTATGTTCCCAAGCAAACTGAACTTTTTGATGCCACTGAATGTAAAACCTCCTCAGCCTGAGTTCTGAAGCTGCAACACTGTGTGTTAGCTGGACTGGAGAGCAGGAGCACATGGCCTGGCTGTAGAGGAATTAAACCAGGGTGAATCCCTGCTCAGCTTCCAGAGACTCCAGCTTCAAATTCCTCAATGCAGCATTTGTGCAAACTAGCCAGAAACTTGCCTTCTGATTCTGACCTAAAGGCTGAAGAAAATCACAAAAGCACAAAAGATAACTTGACTCCTGAGATGGCCAAAATGATGGTATTCTTGTAAAATCAGCTTGTGCCATTACCATCCTGACCTCTTGATCTACATATGTGAGGTTTTCCTTGTATCAATCCCAACTTCTGCAGCCTCAGTGGTAATTCATGTGAAGGCTATTTTGGGAACCCTTAAAATCTCATAGAGGACATGAGGAATTCCATTTTATAGACTAGACTTCCCTTCATTGGAAGGGACCTCTCTCATTTAAAAAGGATGTAATGCTTGAGGAAC
This sequence comes from Parus major, assembly GCF_001522545.3. NCBI lineage: Eukaryota > Metazoa > Chordata > Aves > Passeriformes > Paridae > Parus > Parus major. The sequence goes on from NC_031771.1 coordinate 61,503,156, forward strand.
ATTTAGAAAACCGGTCCCTCAATACCAGCTGCTGGAGGCAACAGCTGAGAGCTGTGGGCAGTGACATAAAGGACATGAACCAACATTGAAGCAACCCTCTGACATCCCCATATTAGAGGCAGTGGTGAGGACACAGCAAATTTCTAACTGTGAAATGATTTTATTTAAATGCCCTGAGAGCCCCAGGGACTAATGCACTGGCTGCCTCTGGCAGGGCAGGGATAGCTTCTCCCTGGCTGGGAGATCACAGTGCTCTGAAATACCCTTCCTTCCCACAGAGATGAAAGGCAGCCTGGATGAACAACTAATTTATCAGGCTTTAGTTCATCATACAGTGCTCAAATATAGCCATTTATCTCCTTCTAAGAGTTTTGCTTCTCCCACCACTCAGCTCAGTCAGATAATGTCAGTGGTCAGAGGGATGCTGTGGTAGGTGCAAGAAAGCATTCAATTATCTATTGTGAATGATTCCTAAGAATCCCCCATTTCTGTCCACAGATTGAAGTGGCATTTTTCTAAAATACCATGGAACTCAATAGGATTTATGCACTTACAACATTTCAGTGCTCAGGAAAACCCACAGGATGTGTCTGATTTTCTTTTCCTGCTGTATGGCTTCACCTCCCACCTTGATGCCAGTGGGGCTCCTGCTGGTGCACACAGAGGCAGGGGGAGGATCCAGGGCTACACTGGGGGGGTGTGTGCATAAAAGGGGAGGTGGATCAGCACATCTGGCTGCAGCACATCAGTACCAAGTTTCCTTGGCCTCCTGGGTGGTGTGCATTGGCAGAGCTGAAAGTCGATACTTTTGGCTTATTGCTCAAGTTGCAACCAAAGTGGGTTTAATTTCACATTTGCTGCTAGGAATGTGCAACTGGCTACTCTGCACTCCAGTGAAGAGTGTGCTTAATTGTCCATGTGTCCCTTAATTGGGACTTGCACTCACAGTCTCACACAGCTGCCTTTGCACATCATTTTATATAAAGCTTACACACATCTGTAGCCACACCTATCCAAAAAAATCTGTGTTTCTAACCAAACACATATAAGAATAATAAACAAATTCAGTGCTTACACAGAGATCTGAAAATAAAAATGGCCATGAACAGATTACATCTTGCTCTGTGCATGATGGACATCAGGAAGAAAACGTTGTCTACAGCCTTTCCCTTTCTACAACTCTCCATGCACTGAAGCACAGTTAGAGGTTTTGCCAATGTTAAGCAGGATGCAAACATTCCTTCATGGAAGTTTATAACACCTCCACGACCTCCATGTCTTTAGTACAGTGTGACATTTTAGACTCTGATCAGGTTCTGTCTCGCTGCAAGCCCTGGATACTTTGCTGTCTAATCAGTTTTTGTTGTATTGGTTGGGACAATACCTATGCCAAAGTGGGGTGTCTTGTCCTTCCTGATTTGCTCCCTTCCTTTTTCAGCTCCCTTACTTTTTATGAGTCTCTAATTTTTTAAAATAATTTTAAATTACAGCACTGTCCTCCATAGAAAACACTAAAATTTTCTTTCAAGCCTAGCTAATCTTGGTGTTCTCTCAACATTTAAAATATCTCTTTATATTTTGTTGCCTCAGGAGGCCACTTAGTGCATCCTCCAATTTGAGGGCAAGCCATTTTCATTATTTGTTTTCTGAGTAAATACTTCCAATCCATCTTTACCCAGTGATGGATATTTTCATATACCTTCTCCTCCTTTGGGTTCCCAGTGAGAATGGTGTATTCTGGCATATGTCAGACATGCTGCTCTCCCTCACCCAAAACCCCTCTTGTCTTCTGATCAAAAGGAATAACTTCTTTAACCAAAACAGCCATTGAACATAAGCAGTTGCTATTGTTCATTTTCAATAGAATGATTACACCTGAGCATGAACTAATGCTCATGAACTAAAGTCACCATGCAAATAACACAGGGAGTTACTGGGGAACTTCCAGTCAAAAAGATTTTGACAGAAATGGGAAGAAAAACAAAACAAAACAAAACATTCCTCAAACCAGAACATATCAGGCAAGGTAGAGAAGGCAGACTGACTAAATTAACCCAGATAAGAGAGGCAAGTGGTTGTCCCTTGCATTACCAGGTCCTACGTTTGGATGCATCCCAACTTTTTGACTCACTGCAGGCAAGATATCCTTCTGCATCTGGTCTCCATTAGACAGTAGGCGTCAGGAGGAGGTGAGGTCTGCTATGGCTTCTTATTTGGAGCGCTTGTTGCTTGGTAGTACAAACAGTGGGCTATTAAAAAAGCCAAATGCTGATATTTCCACAGTGCTCGTAACACAAGCTCCAGTTTGGCCACAGCGGTTTACACACAGAGCCCCACACATTTAAATATAATATTTATTAAACTTACTGAAGTTTATTCTGAGGTATGACTGCTACCCAGTTTATTCTGGCTGGGCCTGGGAGCCTGTGTCGGGTTTGGAAGTGCGATGTCCTGCCATGTGCACCCACAGAGCTGGAGCAATCTGCTTCCAATTAGCAGCCCAGCTTATTTTATTGTGCTTGGCCTGGCCCTGCTACCCAGTGACCCTGAGCGAGATTGCTCTTAAAAGAGATAATATGACTCCATAAAGCATAAGAACCTTTAGAGAAAGGGAAGAAGCATCAGCCCTCTGGGCCTAATCACAGCCCACGGCGCATTTCCTTCGTTTCTTGGATGCCTGTCATACGTAGGCTGCGGGAGCAGCGCTGTGCACCTGTATTTTGGCTGGCAATAAGCTCTTCTTCCCACACACCAGTGATCTGCCGGCACTGCAGGCACAGCATCCATCACCCAGTCAAGGTGCACACTTCCAAATTCGTGTGAAATGCCTCTCTCAGCCTCTCCAGGGCTCCAAAAGAAAAGCCAGGCTTTCTGTGGGATGCAAACTGAGCCAAAGTTGGAGCTAAAAGCTTGTAACCATTTTCCAAAGGGAATCTGGACAGAGTGCCCAGCTGGAAAAAGGCCCTATTGTGTAGACTTGCTGAGTAAAGAGATTGCCTTGGGATCTTCTAAGCACACATAATTATGACTATTGATTTATTATACAAAAGGCTACATATCCCATGATAGAAATTCACAAACAATTGTTAACTTGTAATTGGAATTATGCAGCATACGGAGCATTTCCCCCAAACATTCATTACTTCAATCAGCTGCAGGAACATCCTTCTCTTTTTTTTTTCTTCCATAGACAAAAAACAGCCAAAATCAGGAAAAAAAATCAACCAAAAATCAGGAGAGATACTCAAGATCCACAACTATTAACAGGAAAGTCTGGACATCATTTCTGATAGTGCAGATTCTCAGAACAGTGAAGAAAAAGTAAAGGCTGAGGAAGAGAAGAATGGAGAAAAACTATTTTCATCCAAACTTAAAGGAAAAGTAATTTTCCTGCCCTTTCAAATTACCACAAACCTGCTTAGAATTTTGTCAGTAAAATGAAATGATTGACAGCAGGTCAAGCTAAGCCCTAGATACATCCATCATCTCTTAGTTAAGCTGGTTTAACTCCAGGTATTTCACTTTATTGCTTGTGATGATTTGGGGGGCAGGAGTTCATTCCTAAGAGGTTCTGTGTTTCAGTGCCTCCTAAAGCTGTTCTTACATAGATCATCTCTGAACTCATCAGAACAGGATGCTGGGGATCTCATTTAATAAATTGCTAAAATATTCTTATTTAAGTTTTATTTTAACCTGACTATAATTTGATCAGGTTCTCTTTAGCTTCTTTTAGAGAATAGAGTTGTGAAACATTTTCATTTTATTAAAAAAGAAGTTCCAGCTGATACAGAAAGTTTCCATTTTTGTTTTGATTTCATTATTTCTGTGTTTTACCCCTTCCCTCCCTTATATAAAAATGTAAGTATTTAGATCCAGTAAGACTCCAAAGCAAGCATTTCATATGGTTTTCAATCTGTATAAAATCACATTTCTCTTTCATTTTGCAAATAAAACAGAAGTGTCTCAAGAAAATTTCAAAATAATTTAATTCTTTTCTCCATATTTTTCACTCACATTTTGGTGGTGTTGGTGGGAAAATGCATCCTACTCTTCATTCTGTTGGTGGACTCCCATCAAGGACCAAAAAGAAAAAAAGAAAAAAAGAAATAAACAAACAAACCAAAAAAAAAAAAAAAAAAAAGAAGAAAACTTAGAAAAGGCCACTTCTGCTTAAAAGACAATACTACTTATGGTTTTAATTTAAAGAGAAACATTTATTTGGACATTTAAATTTATTGAGGTCCACAAAGATTGTTTTCTCTCCCCAGATTAGAAATGCCATGTGACTGGATGGGAGTGTCTCACAGGCCAGGTCTCACTGGAGGGATCCTGAAAGGAAAATTCAGATGACACCTCAAATTCTGGGCAGCAGTGCTGAGACAGTGGGAGGCCTGACAGGTCTGCGGCAGCCACAGCCAGGAGAGAGGATTTCACAGCAATCTGCCACAGCAATGCTGGTCCCTCCAAAGGACAGGAGGTATCTGCTCCCATGGGGTCTCTTGGATGATGTATTTATCTTCTTCTTGTGCTTCTCTCACATGTCTTATGAGAGGAAGGGCTGGCTCGGGCTAGAAAGGGCAATCTTGGCTCTCCCTGTATAAAAGTTACCCAGAGAGCTGCCCTTCCACAAACACTGCTGATTGCCAGCATCTATCAGCTGCAGATAGCCTATGTGCTCTGCCAGGAGAGGTTGCTTCAGCAGCTCAAAACCTGTTCCTGCTCATGTTAAAGCCCACATTTTTCTTGTCAGGGGTTTTGTGTTTGCTTTAAGCTCACAGGCAGAGCTGCCTCTGTTTGCTCAGCCTTGCTGAGCCAAGTCAAGAGAAGTCCCAGGTGAGGGATGTGGGTAGGATACATACAGGAGAGCTCCTAAATCCAGGTGAGAAGCTTTGCAGTACATATCCTTTCACAGTCCTGGGGTGGAGGAAGTGAGCCCAGCTCTCTGTAAGGTCTGGACCTCCAAGCCCTGCTTCGCCACTGCAACCTCATGCGCTGCTTTAAGGACAAATCCTCAGAAATGCCCCAGTTCCCATTGCCTTTGTGTATTACAGCCTCATTTCCTCCAGCTCTCTGTTGGAGTTTTCCTTCCAGTTTGGCAGCAGAATAGCTGTATTTCCCTGTTCTGCCCCATTGTAATGCTGAGAGGCTGGCAGGGAGGGCAGGGGCTGTGCCAGCCGGAGAGCAGGGCCAGCTCTGCCCGGGGAAGGCTCAGCAGGGCGGACTGGCTTTGGTGTGTCAGCACAGCCACACAGAGATGCCTCTGCCAACAGCAGCACAGGCTGATGCTCAAGGAAAGCTGCTCTTCCCAGGAAAACCCCAGGCCCTGCAATGTCCCAGAGTGGCTGGGGAAGGAAGGGGTGAGGGGGTCTCTCCTGTCCTTGTGTTCTTCAAGGACCAGTTTAAGCTCCATTGCATTCACCGGGAAGTTGTGGAAATAATGGGATTTCCTGGACTGTGGACAAAAAGTCCTTGAAATAATGGGAGCCCCAGAGTGTGGACAGTGGCTAGGGCACCCTGGGATGTGGATGACTCAGTTATAAAGTGCTTTTTGACTATGAACAAAGCATCTAAGACCAAGTAGTTCCAGGTCCACAAGATCCGAAACCCTTTGGAGAAGCTGGCAAACCACACTGGCTTCCCAGCCCTGCACACCCCAGCTCCGCAGCCCAGCTGCTCCCAGGCTGAGGGGCTTTATGAAATCCTCCCCTAGAAGATAACTTTCTCTGAAATCAGGGCTTTTTTTTCTGTTCTTTTCTTTTTTAATCACATGGAAAATATTCCCAGCTAACCACGGCCTCAGAGCTGTGGCAACCTTGCCTGAGGCCACCTCTCAAGCCAGTGGGGTGACATGGGCTGCAAGGCTGGGAAGACGATGCTGCCAAGCCTCCTTTGGAAACAGCCCTTGTCGGTTTTCGCTTTCAAGCTCTTTTGTTGAAAATCCTTAAGGCGCCGAGAAAAAGGCCCTTTCTCAAAACAGCTTCTCCAGACAGCCTGGGAGAGCCAGGAGCTCAGCCCATGGGTGCCAGCAGGCTGCTGGAGGGGGCCACCACTGCCCATGGAAGGTCCAGGGCAAGGACCAGCCATGAGCAGAGGATGGGCAGGGGTGGGTGATGTCTCAGCCCTTATACAAAGGATTTATTCTTCCTCCTGCCCCAGACCAAGGGGATGTTCCCTTGCCACCCTCAAAATTAACAGCAGGACTTGCTAGGTTAGGAAATGTCCCCTGTATTTAACACCTTCCCAGCCTCATTACAGTAGGTGGTTTACACTGACATCCGTGGAAGCCCAAAGCATGGCATCCTGGTTAACAGAGAAATTGAATGAGGAGAAAGAGAACTCACTCTCCCCAGCTGCAAAGTGATCTGGTACTCAAGGTTTGTCTCTTGTTACCTATCTTCTTAATGTTAAAACCTAACTTTTTATTTCTTAGGCCCAACCAGCATTTAAATGACAAGTTTACTAATGGTAACTGGAAGTGCTGTGATGTCTCCCTGCTTCAAGTACAGATTGCAACACCTGCTGGGACAAGACTCCCCCAAACCTGTGAGATGCTGCAGGATGCTCAGGGTGAGCTCCTTGAACCCTCCCAGCTCCACTTATAACCTCTGAGCTTGAGTTTAATCCATCCATAGCCTTGCACATTAGAGACCAAACAGCCTCCATCTGCCAACCAAGGTAGCACTTCAAAGGCTCAGGTGGCAAGAAAATGTATTCAAGCCTCTGAGTTGTCCTATGAAGAGTGTACACTTAGCACAGAATCATAAAATGGTTTGTAGTCAAATTAATGAATAATAACTTTGGGAAAGCTGCAGACACCATTCAGATGGAGAAGTAAGCAATACATGGATCGCTTTAAGTTCCACATCAAGTAGAAATAATACAGCAGATACATTTGCCTTTACAAGAAGTGAAGGCAGTGAGTAAATTGAAACATGGCTCCACATGGATAAGCACAGCCTAATGCCAGCACAAAAGGCAGTGAAGCACATCCTCTTCTGTGCTGTATGCATAGAGAGGGCACTCTCACCAACATTTATTTTCATTTCTAGGTAGTTAGTGAAGGGTAGGGAAAAAATCAACAGCAATAAATGAGTTGTTGCAACCTGCCCTTTCTGCTCCAGCAATTTCCTGTTTTTGTAAACAGGAAACGCTGCACAACCTGGCGAGGACTCAATGTGATAACGCTGAAGAGTGATCAGACAGTCAACTATGAAACCGCGGCGGCGTCTGCTGAGGAAAACCCACAAGCTGTCAAGAAAGCTGCGGGATGTTTTGCGACACAATCTATCAACTATCCAAGGTGAATGCCTTTATTTATAGATGGATTTCTTTTCCTGTTGTAATTCCATGCCTTCTCAGTCTTACAGTAAGCCACCTGGCCAGTGTGAATACGCACGTTAATTTCAAGGTAATATATTATTCTGTATAATAAAAACAAGTTGTCTGGCTGTTTTTAGTGGAGTTGTCTAAGCCTGTTCCCATGGGCTTCCAACCTCCCAGGGAGAGCTTGCAATCTGCTCTGTTTCATCATCACTTTTGTGTCATTTCCTACTGAGATGAGTGGCACCAAGACAATTTCCAGACGTGGTTATTTGTTCTCCTTGACCTGAGTGACTGCTGTTTTCGAAGTCATTTGCAGTGTCAGTCCTGGGATTTGACACTTGGTCTTCTCCAGTTGGGGATTATAATGCTGTATCTTTCATTCAAGCTCCTTATTAATGTTGAGAAGGCAGTTACAATGGAGCTGTTCCAAAAATTTTTTCCTTGACAACACTTAAGTCTGCAAATCAGGCCAATTTTACCAATTTCACATAACTTGATAATTCAGTTTATACCAAGTAAAAAAACTTTTCCCTGGACCACCAACCCTAATTCTATACAGTGTTTAACAACAATTGCTAGTTGAAAGTTTGTTTTTTCACCCACACCTAAGGAAGCTTTAGCACACTCTGTTCCCAACTGTGCCTATAACCTGCAGAGATAGACTGAGAACAGCTTACAACTCCAAAAATTTCATTCCTTTGAATTCTGTCCATTGTTTCCTTGTTGGTTCCCCTCTCCAAGTAAACAGTTCCATGAAAATTTAAGCAATCTTGAATGAGGTCTTTGCAGTGACCTTATGGCTTAGAAGCAGATGAACCCAGAGCTCATTGGGCAATAATTTCCTATTGTTCATATACAATCTCAGCCTGAAAATGGGATGTGTGTCCCTAAAGCCAGCTTCTACTGTGGTTGAGCAATGTCTTGTCAGGCCCCTCTTTCAGCAGCTGTCATCTGTAAATTCACGCATAAACTCAGATGACCTGAGCAGTTCAGCTCTTCTGGGTTACCAGAAGAGTTCCACAGCCTAAGTGAGGCACCACAAAAATGTCTGAAAGTGAGTCTAGAGATATTTTGAAGTCTTGCACCTGGAAGGCTGTTGATCCATCCTTGCTCTCTGTGGAAATTTGCATTTCCACGTGCCTGGTTACATTGCAACCCAGCCTCTAAAATTCTGGATAAAAGCCCTTCAACCAACAGATAGGGTGCTCCTCTTGTATCACTATTGCCCCACTGATGACTCTGTAGGGCTGTATCTCATGGAAGAACTACTCCTTTAATCCATCCTTTGCAGAAGGAACTTTTGGGTGAAGAGTAGGACCCAGCCTCTGAAGGCACAGTGTCCTGAATCAGAGCATCATGTTGAGTCAGTGATTAAAAAACACTTTTCCCAAAGGCAAAGCAATGCTCTGGAAAGAGCATCAAGAGAGCAGTGGTCTTTCCACCACCTTCATCTGACATTTTCTTCCAGAGATATTGTCCCACTTCATCAAGGCTACAGCAGAGGAGCAGAGAAAAACACGGAAACCTGTTGTTGCCGGCACGAAAATTCCAGCCAGTGCCTTTTTGTCACCACTTCCTCCCTAATCCCCACATTTCTCCTCCCCTCTGCTCTTGAGGAGACAATCTTGTGTTTGCAGATGCCAAGGAGCCTCAAAGGAAGGAGCAATAACAAGCACATCTTTTCATGCCAGCAGCCTCTGGAGGCAGCCTGCATCCCTTGGCAGGGCAGGGCTGGCCCGTGGTGAGCCCAGAGCAAACATCTCGGCGCTGCAGCACGTTGAGCTGGGAGGCGTTTGGCTCCCAGTCAGGAGGAGAGGCTTCCCAGCACTGCCTGGACAAACACACCTGCTCAGCCAGGCTGCCAGGTGTGCTCCCTCACGAAGGCTTCCGCTGGATGCGGCTGATAGAGATCTCCAGGCATCCCACCAAAGCGTCAGGAAAAGGCCCAAGTGAGTCAGCAGAAAGGTACAATTCCACACGGGGCCTCTGGCCATGATTTGTTGGACTCTCACCCACCAGAGAGAGTAGGAGTGTAATCGTATTGTTTCTAATGAGTTTGGGATCAAGGTTTTATTGCAAGGAAAAGAAAATAAATAATCTTGGTTACAAAATGCTTTCCTCCCCTAGCTTCATTTTTTAACACGATTTAAGAGCGCCCAAGGAAAAACATTTAATCCCAAACCCATTTTGGATTTGCATTTTAGGAACATGCAGGAAAGATATGTGAGCAGCATGTATTGAGCTCCTAGCAATTCAAAAGCAGAATTTCAAAGGTGCAATGAAGATGGCCACATGAATTCCTTTAGCCAGAGCAGGAGAAATACCTGCATATCCCATGCACCTCTCCATAGAGTCAACAGGATGTAAGAGAATGTAAAGCCTTTTTTTCTGTAGTATGCATGAGAATACACAGCACAGTTTTATCAATGGCAATTACTTAATTCGCTGGAAGTTAACTCAGACAAATTTCAACACAGGAGTGTCAAGGATGGGGATATGAAAATCATCATAATTCCCAAGAAGCTGTCATGTAATTGCAATTTCAGTCCACCCAAACTGATTGATATAAATTAATTTCAAATGTAGCCATCTGGTTTGATGGTAGAGCCTAAATAATTGACTTGGTGTGCTCCCAAAACATCAGGATCAGCAGCCTGTTGGGTGCTGCAAAGTTTTATGATGTAAAGAAAATTGAAAACAAAAGCACACTGGAGATGAAAGATGACCCCAAGGCTGATGGACTGTAGCATCCATACAAAAGAGGACTCCAAAGGAGCCAGAGGGGTCATCTGCTCCATCTGCCTTCTCCAGGACAGGGCCTGACTCCCCTGCACTGTCCTGCAAAGGCTGCAGAGAAGAAACCCCTTGAAACACTCTGCAAGTGTTCAGTCACAAAGAACTCTCTTTTCCTCAGTTAGCTTACTTCAAGGGAATACAACACTCCCTACCCAAAATTCCTGGCTGCACGTGCAAAAATGAATCTTTGTGAGGGGAGGAGGTTGCCACATTCTCATTGCTCATCCAGCCCATCTGCTTCAGGAGTGCAATCACTTCTGCCTCCAACAACACAGGAGACAGAAGGGAACCCCCAGCAGTGACCCCAGGGCAGGGGGAAGGATCAAGTGAGGTAAACAGATGAGATAACCAATACTGATCTCTACACTGAGATATTATTGTAATGCACAGTGACAGGAAAGCAACTGAAACAAAGAGACATTAAATTTTTGATGGGCCCAAATTAAAGCCTAGTGCTGTGGATAAGAAATTCTGCTGCTGCTCTCAGCTGGGTTTGGATGAAGCATCCCAGTCTCAGATTAACATGGGGAAGTTCAGCTGCACAAGACTGAGATCAGTGTGGTAAAAAATTATTCATTATAGTGTGTCACATCTTTCCCATCCTGAACTTCAGTGGTTCTGGTCTCCCTAACGCTCTGTGGAGTACAAGCTAAAAATATTTGTATATCAGCATAATTTTAGCAACACACTTCATGTGATGATCTTTTGGCAGAAGCAGAGCAAATGAAAACCTCACTGAAACCAGGGACAAAGACCCTATTGACTTCCCCATCATCAGCCTGAGACCACAATTCATCCCCAGCTATGGGATTCCACAGCACCTCCTGGATAAATGCAGATAATCCCCACTTATAATTTTTATTATTTCTGATGTTTTTCTTCCACACTGACACATGCTATATTGACAAAGGAAAAAAAGCTAAAGAGTGTATATTTTTAAATGGCCTATAGGGACAGGCTGTATTTTTTATGTGGAGTTTATGTGGTTTGGATCAAAAATCAATGAGGCAAGTGGTTTTGAAATCAGAAAAATTACTATGTTGCCTTAAAAATTATATCTTTCCCATCTTTTAAAATGTGCTTGTTTCTCTTTATTGTTTTCCAGTTTTTCTCTTCTGAGAGTGTAAGAAAAATTGACATGAGATTTCTGGCCAATATAAAGATATATTGTCCCAGAAGGACACTATTTTCTTTGTTTTTTAACTTGGTCTATATTTATCTCTTTGGTCAATATGGGTGAGCACTGAACTCAGCCACAAGTCAGTACAGGTTTATGCTGGCAACTCAGTGTAACATGCTTTGAATTAAGTAACTGAAGGGGTTTTTTTATTTCCTGCAATGCAGATTCAGGGGGAAGGTATGGTTAAATCATAACAATGGAGTTAGAGTCTGGAACCACTTCAAAAACAAATTAAAATACTTCATGTCAGGAACAACCTCAAATTACTTCACTACCTGCTGACATTTTTGCAAACAGAGATTCTATTTTAGGAGGGTGTAATCATAATCCAGCCCAGTAAAGGAAGATATTCCCCATTTCTTAGCATCAGTTATAACACAGCACATAATGGCAGGGTGAGGATCCTGTCAGGTTCAAAGGTGCCCCTTTCCTCTGCAGAGAGGTGGGGCAGAGCTGCAGGTAGAGACCTGACTGCATTGTGGTTGGCATTTTGAAATCAACACTGGGAGAAGACAGCCCATCACAGGAGGAGAACAGCAGTTTACACCGGATGAGGCAGCTGGCATCTGAACAAAAGACCTCACATTTTGTGGCTGGTGGGAGGAGCATCGGTGTGAAGTGGACGTGTGGTGACTCCAAAAGCTGAGACACAGCTGCCTGCACAGGACCATGTAGACCCTCTAAGTCCTCCAGTGGTCCAGAGCCACCATCACTGCATCAGGATGCACCATCACAATCCACGATTTGTGTTTCACAGCTCTTATGGCATAATCTGCATCACAAGGAGCCCTCAGGATGTTTACCATCAGGTGTTCCATATCAGTGAATCAAGTAAGAGCAGATTTAGATTGGGTATTTGGAATAAATTCTTTACTGTAAGAATGGTGAGGCCCTGGCACAGGTTGCCCAGAGAACCTGTGGCTGCCCCACCCCTGAAAATGCCCAAGGCCAGATTGGATGAGGTCTGAGCAACCTGATTATGTAAGATATCCCTGCCCATGGCAGGGGAACTGCAACTAGATGATATTTAAGGACCCTTCCAACCCAAACCATTCTAGGATTCTATGACTCTGTGATTTATTTTTATTTTTTTTATATCGGCTCTTTTGGCTTATGCCTTTTATGCCTTAATTTTTAGGGTTTTTTTCAGTGAAGGTTGAGATTTTCATGTAATTGATTACCTGCCATTCCTCAAGTTTTAAAGGAAACACTGAATGTTGCATGATTCATAAGAAAGGCACCAGAACTGGCAAACTGATTTCAGACACAAGAGTCACCCTATCAAATGGGATTTATCAGCAGGATCAGGGCACAACAAGCAGTGACAAACCATAACAAGCAGGAGTTCGGTGTGAAAACGGCTCACAGCACAAATTCCAAGGAGAAGAGAAATTATATGATTCAAACACCTCGTTTGTGGTTGTAAACACATGGTAATCACTTCCATTAGCACTGTAACAGTTTCCAGCCCCAGGAGGACAAAGCCCTTGGTAGCTCGATTCATTTTCTCCCAAAAAACTTCAGCCTGCCCCTGCCAAAAACCCTTGGCTGTACACGGTCCCTGAACAGATACAATCAGAACAGGCCCTTATTGTATCCCGGGGCTGAAAGGCCAGCTCCTGCTCCAGAGATGAAAAGCAATTAATCTTGAATGCCTGTTTGTACAGTAACTCTCCCCCTTCCCACCTCCTGGCGCTGATACGTGGCTTTGTATGGAGCGGACAGGAGCACCTTTCACACAGCCCATCAGCCCCAAAGTCCCTCCTGGTAGGAAAAAGAGTGGTTTGGCATTAACTCTGCTGGGGCATTTCCTTGCCCTGCACAGTGGAAGGAGCAGGGGCACGATGGCCAGGGCATGGTGGCAGCTGCTGCTGCTGGCCAGGACCTCTGCCACTGCCACAGCATGGCCAGCAAGGCACTGTCACCCAGCAGAGGAAGGCTCCTGGCTCCTTTTCAAACCCCCAGGGTTGCTAATGGCAATTCAGACACTGGAGTGGTCGCTGATACCAACAGCCAGTGAGATCAGCAGCTTTCCCTCTGTGGGTGTGCAGGTGCATTTATATTTTAGTATGAGCTGTGCTCCTTCTCACATGAGGACAAAAGTCCTCCCATGGGCACACAGATACTGAGGGAAGTATCTTGCAGTCTCAGGTCTGCAATTTCTATATTTCTCTCCAAAAGCTGATGGGTCCTCTGTCACCCTCATCATCATCATCATCATCATCATCTGTCTCCTATACTGTGCATGCTGCTGCATGGTTTGTCCAGGGCAATCACCATCAGCCCAGACCTAAGCTACTCTTCGACACTGCTCCAGGACCAAAGGGTGAAATTCTTTTTCCTTGTATCTCTCTGCATCCACATTACCTTTGTCAGGATCTCAGATGTTTGGTTTCATAAGGACAAGTCCATCCTAAGGTGTGGCCTCTCAGTATCCAGCAATAGCCTTTCATAAAGCAAGAGAGGGAACCACATTAATAGCATACTTTTTACAGCATACTTTTTGGACCTTCATCACTCTAAGGACCTCCAAGAAGAAAGGAGGGCTGGAGCTGGCCTCTCTGTGCCTCACACCTGGGAATGAGAACCACAGTTAGAGCCAGAGATTTCATGATTCAGATTTTCCACAAATATTTCTCATTTCTGAATTCTCTGCATTTTACCCCAGAGGTCTAATCTGGGTCACCAAATCTATGTTCCCAAAGTCTCAAACATTTCCACCAATCCCCATGCTGTTGTGATGGGAGGGCACAAAACTCTGCCAGCAGGTCACCCCTCTCCACAGGGCAGCCAGAGGTTGGACAGGGTGTCTTATCTGGGGGCTACCACATCCATTTCCATAGAGCCAAGACTTGGGAACTGCAAAGCATCAGTTTGTTACCCAGAATTTCCCATGACTTCCACATGCACTTAGTACACAGCAGAACGTGACCCTCAGATACTCAAAGCATTTCATTTCTATTGTTTTTACCAGCATTTAAGCAGTATCACAAGTACCCAGAATCAACATCCAGTCCTGAGGACAGAGGACAGTAAAATTAACCAGGGCACAAGCCCCTTAACCCACCAATCAGACTATCTAAATTATTTAAAAGATAATAAATAATATATATCCTTGCTAGGTGAATTCTGTTTGGCCAATGGAAGGGATGTAAGCAGCATCCTCCTTACAGATTCTGCAAATTCTTCACACTTCAGCGATGATAAATATTGACGAGCATGTGGATTTTGTCACCTTTCTGTTTGCTGATGACAAATTTCTTGAGGAAGGTCATTTAGCCACCATCTAGATTCAAAGTGATTTGAGCGTGAAAGGGATGTAACTTGCTATTCCTGGGAGTTAACATCTCCAGCTACCTTTTGCTTGCCAGATTTCTTGCCCTGATATAAAGGAAAGTCATATATGCAATGGTGAGATGTTCCAGGTGAGACCCTATGGCTTATCTGTCCAAGAAATTACATTTAGAAAGGGATTTACAGCCAATCATGGATAGGAATTGGTCTGCCTCCAAACTCATTTATTTCCAATTAGTCCTTCAAGCTGTGTGGGAGAGTTCACTGCTGTCTAAAATCACTTATTTTGTGCCTTTAGACTGAGCCCTCTTGAACACCACCAAAGCATGAGCTGTCAGACCTGCATTGCCTCTCCCACAGAGATAGGATACCCCAGACCTCTTGGGCTTTGTGCCTGGAGGTGACACTGGCCTTAACAAGGGAGTGATCTATGATGAGTCTCATCAGTCCACAGCCTGGGAACCTGAAGTGAAGGTTCTCCTCACCTCTCTGCTGATTTCTGCTGAAGAGTATTAAATACCCATCAAAGAAGCATGACCCCTCCTGCTCTACACCCTCCCCAGCTATGTTTTTTCCAGGGTACACTCCCATTTACATTTTTCTTCTGTTTATGTAATCTTTGCAGCAAACTAAAGAAACAAAAGATCCAGAAGGCTAAAAAGTCGTGTCTATAAATCTCCTTTCAGGATCAGATAGCTTCCAGCAACTTTTTCACTCTGACTTCACTATCTCTGATTCCCAATCCCTGCAGCACTGCTTTAGGATGGGCTTCAGCAGAGTCACTTCCATGACTGGCTGATAAAACTTAATTGAAGTCATGGAACCCAAGTAGCCCCAAACCAGAGGAATGGGGGAAATCTGGGGGAAAAGGATTCTGCTTCCCTTAGGAGGCTGCACATTTTAGGGGTCAGGTGAACCAGGCTTCCCAAAGCAAGAGATTGTGCATCTCCTATGGGGAGAGAGAGGAAGGTACTTTGGAATTCTACAATGTGAGGGTCTGCCCAGCCAAGAGGGAACTGGCTTCACTAACTATGCAGAGACACTTCCACCCAGTGTAGGAGGATTATTCCTCAACATGCCTTAGGCAGGTGGACTGGATTCCTTCACTTCGAATTCTGCACTTCAAATGAATGCAGAATTAATTACATGTGTGGCTCCTTCCAGCCAACAAATATTACCAGGAATCACTAAATCCCATTTTATTTCTGTCCCCAAGATACAAATGGGAATTTTCTACCAGCTTCAACAGATCTTGAGCGTTTTATATCCCCGTAACAATCACAGTTGTTTCTCTAAGATTTTGAACTACAACATCACTTGCTGTCAGCTCTCCAAAATTTTACTACCACCTGCAAGCCCCAGCAAATCCCAGCCACAGCAGCCTTTCACAACATCCGTCCACGCATCAGTGAAACCTGCAGCTTGTAAAGAGCAGATGCAGCTCAATACAGGCAGATGAGACATCTGAGCAGTGCCCAGGGGCTCTGCCATTTCCAAAATGCCTGGTTTCCCTTTCCAAGAACTTGTCTCTTCTGCACACTCCCTCTGCGTGGGTCGGCTTGGGATGGATGGCTTCCAGCTCCTGTGGAAAACAAAGGACAGGCACATCTGGCAGAGAAGCTGCCAGACACTCATAAATCATGACTGATCATGGTGTTGCTGTGACGTGCCACAAGAAGCCTTTGAAGAGCTGTACCCAGCTATAAATTGATAAACCCAGCGCTGCTTCTGTCCCTCACCAGCAGAGCAAGGGCTGCTTTGGCGCCTCGTAAGAGCTGTGCCTTGCACTGAATCATCGAGCTTTCCTCGTCCTCCCTCCCTTCTGATGAACTTCCCACAAGGCAGGAGAGGCGCCCTCCCCGCCCACCACCATAAAAACACGTGAGGTATCAAAAGAAATCAAGATGCCAGCCGCACCAATAAACACTGGGGCCTTCTGGTGCCTCTGACGCTCATTTTTCTGGTGCTCAGCCAGACAAACCACGCTTGCTCATGGGTTGAAAAACAGTGTCCAATTCTGTAAAATGCTGAGAGAGGAATGAATGCTGAATTAATTAAGTCATCAAGACATTTCCACCACAACTTCTGAGCTGGGACTGTCTCTGTAGAGTCCAAAGGGCTGAAGGCGGGAGGTGGCACATCTTCTTCAATTTGATCTACATTACAGAAAGATAAATAAATAAATACACTTGAAGCTTTGCTCTTACAGAAGTATAAAGCCCCATCTGCCTGCCTTTTGTAGACTGATATCAAAGATTTCACTTGAAATGGTACTGACATTTCTCTGTCTTCAACCCCAATCACATCCTGTACATGGCTGGTCAAAAATGAGGGGGAATTCAGTGAAAAAAATGCACAGGTTCCTGGGTTTTCTTGGAAGTAAATTCAAAATTTGTGATCAATGTTACCAGTATTTTGGAATTGGAAATATTGGAACTAGCTGCCACATCCATAGGTTTTTCTCTGCTTGAAAAAGAATAATTTTTGTTGTGCATAAAGGTGAGAAGAGTGGATCAATAAAGAGGAAAAAACTGTCAGGCAGTAAAAGATGGGTAAATAAAGTTCATTCTCATGATTCAGGCATTGAAATGGAAACCAACAGATGTGAATCAATACCAACTAAAATCTTACTGGGTAACTGAGGGACACCATCATCCATTCGCCATCATCCTTTGTAGCCTTTAGAAACACATTTTGTGACCCCATTCCTTACTGAATTGCTCTGTGAAGAAAATAATTTATTGATTATAAGATGCACAGGACCTGAAAAATTAAGACATAAATATATCCTAGGGTTGGGTGCTGATGTTGACACAATCACAATAGCCATGAAACCAGAACATGCACAAAATTCAAGGCTTTTGGCAAACAAAATACCTTTTCTTTTTTTTTCTGACCCTGGTGTAGCAAGGTCTGAAGTGGTGTGCTCTCTCAGTGGCTTTATATATGTTTTCAGTGGTCTACAAAACAGATATGACATTTAAAGTGTCAGTTCCCTTCACCTATACCATATCTCTGCTGATATAACCCTGCTGACTGCAGAAATGTTTCCCAGAGTTGCATTCAGAGCAGAGAAAACTGGAAATGTCCCACATTTTACATAAAACAAACAGCTGTCATTATTTCTCTTTACAGCACTTGCCCTTCTCTGAGAGTAATACAGTGGATGTCATGGGGGGGGTGGCTCCCAGAACTTCCCTTTACACATGAGCTTTCCACCCCATTTAGCTCACTAAGGTATGTTTTTATTCAGATTCAGTTAAGCAAATATATATGGATAAATCGTATTTTCCTCTGCACCAAGTTGTATTTGAGTCATTGGAGTGTTGTACCTTGCCCAAGACAAGGATGTTAAAAATACAGACATGTTAAGAATGGCTGCTCTGTTCTGGGATACTGAATCCCAGCACTGCAGCTTTCTAGGTTTTATAGACCATGTAGGCTGTGGTTAAGATCAAAGATATAGACTTCCCCCCCCAGAAAGCCAATAATGGGAGGTTTCCATAGAGAGGTAAGAGAAAATTCTAATAAAATTTTTAAAAGTGAAAATCCTCCAGGTTGGATCTGACCCTTGCAGTCACTCCTCTACTGCAAAAGAAAAGTTCTACAGCTCGGCTGAGGAACACCAGAGGAACCGCTCAGCCATATGGTCTAATTATAGCTTTTGTGTGTGCTTTCCATGTATAAATGACTTTCAGGATTGCTGTCAGGGACAAGCAGCACACTGCACTGTAGCAGTGCCAATTCTCATCATTTCATTATGTTTTGTCACAACTGGCATTCTTCCCAAACATCAGCTCTTTGACTCGGCCGATTAAGCGAGGATCTCGGCTTCCACCAAAAGCTGCACCTCTGGACCCCAGCCTTGCAGATCACAGCTTGCAAGCATGACCTGATCAGAGCTCCAGCGGGCTCAGAAACTGAGACACAAGCACAAAGTGAAGTTTTCTGCAGAGTGGCATGTTTCCTGGGCCCATCCCATGGCAGAGGGTGCTGAGGCAGGCAGCACTGCTGCATGCACATGTACCATGGCAGGAAACACTGCACTGGGGCAGCATGCAAGGCTGCATTGGTGTGCACAAACACACCATCCACACTGCTCCTGCAGCTTCAGTGTCCACAGTGCCTGACTTTTCAGCTGCTGGAAACAGCTCTGAATGGCTGACAAGGAAGGGGTTTCCATTGGAACATTTTTAATTAAAAGTGCTGATTCCAATCAACTGGCTAATTTGGGACTAATTTTTTTTTTTTCCAATGTGTTTCTTTCACAAAGCTATTAAAAAACTGGGCTAAACAGAGAAATACTTTATTTTGATGATTTCAAAGGAAACCTTTATACAGTTTTGCTTTCAATGCTTTGCAACAGATGGGGGTGATTTATCCTCTGGAGCTGTCTAACTTTAGATGGAGTATGAAAAGACCTTGTCTTCAAAGTAATTAAGTTAAATTAAATTATTCTCACTTTAAACAGATTAACTGAAATTAAATCATTCTCACTCCGTAGCTACATTTAGATAATGCTTAAGACATTTTAAAACCTAAACCATAACACTACATGTAAACCAGGGCAAGTGCTTTGTCACGATACCTTTTGTGAACAAAATGAAAATTTCATTCAAGTGAGTTAAATTAATATCAGTATTTTAGCTTGCCTACAGAACAGAAAATCATCTCATCATACAGCCCCTTTCCTTTCAGGGCTATTGGCTGTGTGCTTCCATGCAACAGAGTAAAAAGGCAAGATTGAAATCCATTTCCTTTAACAGACAAGCCTGACATCTGTTTGTATTTTCCAGAAACTTTTGATCAGCAGGAAAGTAAGTTGGAGAAGCCATCAGTATTCTGAACAACTAAAGGTCTTTCCCACTGTTCAATGTATCTGTAATTATCTCAGAAGACATGTGCTCAGATCTGAGCAGAGATGATGCAGCCAGAAATCTTGCAGGGAACATTCCCCGTGCAACAAGATCTGCCATCTAAAGAGAGAATAAAAGTTTTCTGTGAGTGTTGAACTGCAGCAGCTGACCATGGATAGCCACAGGGCACTGGTCACATCCAATACTGCACCCTGTACAGTCAGAGACACCTCCCTGCACAAAACAAAGATTTTTGTGCCTGGACACACAGCATGGACTCAGACATTTTGCTCCTAGAAGTTGCCCTAAATGTTACAGATTCAAATCGTCTGCACTGAATTTCTCTGGAGGCAGAGGTTGCTCCCTGGCCTGGGTACCACTGTCAGTAGAAATTGATCTTATTTAAGAGGCTGACATTTGTCTTCATGCCACATTAAAATACTCCCTCCCTTTCCACTGCTCAGTAAATGGAGAAATCTTCTTTGATGGAAGAAATAGCATTTAGGATTGATTACAGTGTCAGTTGGTTGAGATGTTTTTTCATTTTCAAGTACATAGCTTTAAATTCCAAACCAAAACATAATTTGTGAACAAAAAAAAAAAAATAAAATCATGTGTTATTCTGTCTCAGGTTCATTTTGAAAATCTGAGAACTTGGTCCTTCCTTCAGCACAGGACTTTCAAAATTACTGTGTGCCCTAGTTAAGTACTTACATTGTAACAGGATTTTATTTCTCAATGAGAACACGCTGCTGGCAATTGTCCAGCCAGTTCTAATTACTCCTGCTTCATGTGGCTATGGAGGAATTCAAGTCTGTACATCCTTTCTGTGCTGTGTCATTATCAAAGTTTAATGTCATTTACCTTTCTATTGTTTTTCACAGCCTATGCTGAATAAATAGCAGTGAACAGACCTGCAGAAGGAGCGTGTTTCCACTGGCATTCCTTGATATGAGTGTTTCGTTGTTCAAAGCTTCTGATGCTGTTCTCACTGTTCTTCTCCAAAGCTGGATTACCTGACAATGATTTCTACTGCCATGCTTTGGGTACGCCATTACTCCTGGAAAGAAATTCCAGGTTATGAGGTATAAAATAGAAATCCTAATGTTGCCTGTGATGCTGCAAAATTCCTCTGCTTTCCTCAGAATTTAAGACTTTTAGGATCCAAGATGGATGGTGCGAAGTTTCCTTTCACCTTCACCTCCTTGTTAACTTGTGCATGGAAACAACCTTGCTTCCAGTTCCTCTGTGAAATTAAACATTAATCAACACTCCTCAGTTAACAATTTGAAAATTGTTTCTTAACCTTCAGTAAGGTCCAAGCTTGGGTTTAAAGCATAAGGAAAGGGAAAGCAAAACTCAGCTCAGTTTCTGCCCAAGATTTGTCCTCTGATGCAGCCCTGTTTCCAAATCTCTGAAACCCGGATAAGTATTAGATCAAGATCAAAGAAAAGGAAAACATGAAACTGAGCTTTTCCTGGCTCTTTCCAATGCAGAAACATCAACATTTCAGTGAGATGGCAAGGCTTGAAGCACATCTAAGACTCACTGATCTCCTAAGGCTTGGTAAACTTCAACTCACTGATGTTGATATGCTGCTCTATGAGCTGTGAAGAGATGTACAGTTCCTTTTCAAACCACAAACTGATCATAAACAAAAGTTTCACTCTTAAAAAAGGCAACTTAAGGATACTGCCTACTGTCTCAAATGCTGTGCAGTAGTTTCTCAAACTGCAAGTCAAGCCTTGAGAGGCTGGAAGAGGAAGGCAAAGCAGAGAAAAGGATTAAGAGTTATAACACAGTGGCTTATCTAAATTTTTAAGCATTTAATTATTAGCATGTTAATAATTAAAAAAAAAAATTAGTAGAAAAAACCCAAGAAAAATAAACAGTAATAATTCTGACCTTCTTTCAGAGAAGTGGGGTAACTGAGTTCATCACCTGCTGGTTTTCACAGCTACTGAGTTCCAAGAGACAAATCAGGAGGTGCTGGAAACTTCTAAACTCAAGAGTGACATATGGAAGCTCCACAATAAGGTTACCCCCTCCTGATAGAAGAACAATTAATGACCACACAAAAATATTAGGTTCTAACAGAAGGAAAGGCTTCTCTGTTAAACTTTGGAGCTCCTTGACATTGGGTGCCCTGGATATCAGACATATGCCTGGGCTCAAAGAAGCCACTAGGCAAATTCATGCAAGAGGAAGCAACACAGAGATGTGAAATACAAAAGGTAATTTGTAGTTAATCTACAAGTCAGTGATAGGGAAAGAATCACTTTTTTAACAAACAACTCTACATTTGCCATTTTCATATACTCTTCCCTAGATCAGTAAGACACAGGCTCCCAACCTGAGGAATCATCTCCTCCAACAACTTCCATCATCTTTTTCACAGCAGCCACTCTGTGCTTCCTCAGAGTGGGGGGTGAGAGTTTGCATCTACAGATGGGAATTATCCAGCTCATGTCCTTCACTCTGAGATTATTACACAGACAATTAGAGGTATTTAGCAGTTCTTGGGTGGTGTAAAGACTTTCATAGATGTGGAGGAAACAGCTGTTGCTGCTCTGGAGGGAAGGAGCAAGGTGATGGCAGCAGCAGACAGAGGAGCTGCTGTTGCTGACAAGCAGAGTGCACCTGAGTGAAGACACAGCTGAGCTGCATTCAGAAAGGAATTGAAGGCAGGGGTGTGCTTGGGAGAAGCTGAAGCAGCTCCTGATTGCTAAAACTAAACAATCCACCCACCTTCCCTGTGATGAAGGTATGGTTTCATGGAGGAGTTATCCCAGGGAAGAGGGGAGATCTCTGAGCAGGGACATGTTTTTATTTGGAAATACATCTACAGAAGCTGCTGATCACTGTGATGTGCCTGAGCTGCTGCACACCCTCACTGGATCAGAATTTAGCACAGCAATATTTAATTTCTCATTTTAGCATGGCCTTTTGGTCTTGTGTCACTGAGTTGTTTAACATTTTGAGGCTACAATTTTCATGTGAGCAAATCAGTTGGAAAATGTGTGGTGTGGTGTTCTGACTATGAAGGTTGCATGTTCCTTGTACTGAGTTTTGGCTGTCAATCTCTCTGTGCAGTGCCCAGCACAGCAGGGGCTAAACTTTATTTGGCATGGCTTGCCACTGCTGCAGTAATAAATGAAATTTCCTATGTAGATAGCTTCTCATGGTTGGGGTTTATTTGGGTGATTTTTAATTGCCCCTTTCATTTTATTGGGGAAGACGAATTTTAATTGATTTTTATATGAATGTGCCTGTAAAACCCAAGAGCCTAAGGAACAACAGGCAACTTATACCTATTCCTTGTCTATGTTTTAAGCATTTCTGTTCCCACTTGACAACCTTTGCAAAACCTTTTCCTCCCACGCAGGAAAGAGTTTTTCAGCTCCTCAGAGGCTCAGGCTTCTCAAGAGCTTTGCACCTGGGTAAGATATAGTTTCCATACAGCGCATGAATTTCCAGCATCTCCCAGGACCTTTTCCCTGTGGTCATCAGGGATCTCGTAAGAAATGTACATGTGCATGCTCTTAGCTGCCAACAGACTGAGAATGAGGGGAAAGACTGTAAGAGAAATTAAAGTGTTCCTTCAGGAGACCACAGTCTGACTTTGGGTTATGCTGAACTAAATCAGAAGGTGCTCCTGCAAAATCACTCCCTGGAAAATGAATCTACAAATTGGAGAAAAAATGGGCCTCCACAACAGTACAGCCTAATGGATTTAAGAAAAATGCAGTGGAATTGTGTTAATGGCCTGCTTGGGCCTCGTTGCTCTGTATGGGAATTCTCTGCAATTCCATCAGTCACACTAATGAAGGCACCAAACCCTTCTGTAGCCAGAGACTTCTGCCAATCAAGTGTTGTGCTCATCCTAGAGCTAACTTCATAATGTTTTCTTTTTGTCGTTTGCTTGTTTGTTTGGGTTTTTTTCCAGGGAAATTGCCTTGAGCTGATCTGATCCTAATCTCGTATTGATACCATTTTCTTTCTTCCAGTAAGGTTACTCCTGACAGGTGTGGGGTGAGGGCATGCCAAACCAGCTTCTACATTGTTTGGGGGAAATTCCAGATTCTTGGCACCAGAGACATTTAGAATCAAGGGAGGCAAAATGTTAGAAATTACGTGCTGGAACAAGAAGCAAACATCTTGGATTGTATCCGATCACAAAGTTATTAAAGGTATCTGGTCCATTGGGGTTTGGAATCAAGGACAAAAAATTACCCCTAAAGTCCACAAAGTACTGATACTCTTCACCTACTACCTGAAACAGGAAATTAGTGTTGAGGGAAGTTTGTAGAATCATTAATAATTGTTTTCTTTTGGGGAAAACCTATTGGCTCTCTATCCATCTCCCTTGCTGTGTGCTATTCTATGCTTGCATGAAATCATTCATACTGTGGTCATGTCAAGAGCTCAGCTCATCCATTCACATCTAGTGCAGGATAAGATGGTCTGGTAGGTGCTGGAGGAGAGTAAATATTTTGAAAAATTAGGTAAATAGCAGCCTGTTCTCCCCACAAGGCTTTCTGTCTGGATTTGCAAACAGACACTGGAGAACAGCTCAAGAAGATGCAGGAAGTTGCCACCTCTGTGTTTCTTTCACAGCTGCCATGTCGAGAGCTGGACCTTTCCATCCCTGCTCTTGGAGCAGCCTCTTGCCCTGGGAGCAGTGCCCAGATGTCAGTGGCAATAGTCATGCAGAGAAACAGGGCAACGTCTGGCCTTACATGTTACAAGTCGTGTATGTTTTACATTGCTCAAGCTTTCAGACAGCAGAAGTACTGGGAAATCAGCCTCCTGCAACCAAAACTCTGCAGTTTCTGTTAAAATGGCTGCATTATAAAAAACACTTGATCATCCCCAAGTAGTCTCTGAGATGTTAATGCTTCATGTAGTTACTTGGAGGAGAACAGGGATATATCTAGTCTTTAGCCTGGGAGGAAACATTAATTGCTATTCCCTGTGGTAAAACCAGCCTGACTGGGCCCCAAAAGACTGAGTAACAGAGGAAATATGGATAATAGTTGTATTGGTGAATGGACATGGTGGATGTCATGACATTACCCAAGGCATTCTTCTGTCCATATATAAGTGTAAAACCATCCCCTAGCAAAAAATACCCTTCTTAATATTATTCTGCTTCTTACTCCATAAATATGTTTATACGGCTTTTGAATTTGACCTGCAGAGCAGAGCAAACTGGTAGCAAGAGCCCCTGAATAATGGCACATCATAATGCAGACTTTATTTCTGCAAGTATTTTAGACAGGGTTATCATTGACAGGGAAGTTCAGCTCCATCTCTCCCTTTGGTTACAACTCCAGTGATTTAAAGTCAGCCCTCAGCTCTGGGAAAGTGCCTGCTTTAAATGGGTCTAGCAGAGCTTTATTAACGCTCCATTCATGCTCATTTTCTTCATGCAAGCTGTCACTATTTGTCAGCAACTGCTGCTCGTACAGGATGTTCATCAGGTTCAAGTAGGCAGAAAAAAAATGAGTTTGTTATATCAAACCTGGCTCTTTGAAGCCGTGTGAAACGCAGTTGTTGCCACCTCGGGGAGCTTGGAGCAGCCACGTCAACATCCTAAAGCTCAGCCGAGCCTGCCAGAGCCTGGGGACTGCTGCGTGCTGAGGTCCTGCAGGGCCACTGTGCTCCTGGCCACGGTGAGGACACGTCACCTCCTCCAGCCCCACCGTGGTGAGCAGCCACCAGCGCTGCTTCCACAGCTCCTAATCCCTTCCTGGCCCCAGCAGGTCACCTGCAGCCTCTGGGCCAGCGGGCCTGACCCTGTCCCAGCAAGGAGCTGAAATGCCTTGCAGCAGCACTGGCTGCTTCAGCGGGTTTCACAGGGCAGGCTTTCCCCACAGGCAGTGAGGGGCTGCTGAAGTTTGCTGTGTGCATTTACCCAGAGGTGCTGTGGATGTCCTGTCCCTGCAAAGACTCAAGCACAGGCTGAACAGGGCTTTGAACAACCTCCTCTAGTGGGAGGTGTCCCTGCCCATGGCAGGGGGGTGGAATTGGATGATCTTGAAGGTCTCTTCTGACCCAAATAATTCCATGATTCTGTTATTGATCACCAACCCATTCTGATATGCCTCTGCTCCTCCTGCTCATTGGCTGCAGTCAGAGCTCTGCAAACAGCACCACTAAGCCAGGCTTTATCACCAGGGATAAAACCCTCCTACTTTATTCCAAGCCTTTATCTTCCTTGCCCTGATGACAAGGCATACTAATATTACCCTAATAGCTAGTGCTGCCCAAATATAAGTGAGGTTTGCCAGCCAGACAAAGCTAACATCTCTGTCCCTCTCCATTCACCCAGCTTCCCAACTGCTTCAGCAGCAGTTTTAAAGCCCATGTGGAAGCACAAAGATCCCAGCAGCAAGGGTGTGTAAGGAACCAGCTTTCATGTACAAATGCTCATCTCTGCCTGCATCTGTGAAACATCTCTGGGCCAGGGCAAGGACACCCTGGATGGGACAGAGGCACTGTCAGAGGGTCACTTCACTAACTCCTTACAGCACTGATCAGGATAAAAATGAAGTGTGGGATTGATTAGAGTATAAATCTTCCAGCAAAACTGATCAGAATGGGGAGCAATAGTAGATGGGTCCTTAAATTCACTGCTGAATCCCTACTGCTATGCAGAGCTCATCTCTCACTGCTGCCAAGATCCCTGCAGACAGCAGGGGCTGTGCAGACCTTACAGGTGTGTGTCTGTCTGTCTTCCAGAGCTGACAGGACGCACTGTGATCTGTACAGCACAGGAGAATGAATCTCACCCAGCCATCGTGCACCAGTTGCTCCCCTAACCAAAGCCTTGGGTAGATTCCCAAGGTTAGAGGGGGAGAATTATTTGGATGGGAGTCCCATAGAATAAACCCAGAAAATGTAAAAAATATCAAGAGAAACTTTGTCCCTGAATTAGTGCTCCTGCAGTTGCCCTGCACAGCATTAACTTGGAGACCAGCAGGCTGCCAGAAGTGACAACTTTCCTAAGAGATTTAAAACCAAAGTTCCCTCTGACAGCTTAATCCCTTGCATGTATATAGCACTTCACATGCCCAAATATTAACTGATTCATGGTTAATTAACTTGTGGCTATAAATTTCCCCTGGCACTTTTTGCAAGACTCAGGATGTAAATGTTAAACCAAGTGTCCCAGGCAAATTGCAGCACTGTAAGGAAAATAATAGGGCAGATCATCACCTGGTCTAGTGCAGTTATGGAGATTTACTCGAGCCCAGGGCCTGACACAATTGCTCTTGAATTCATTACAACAAACTGCAATGAATGAAGTGCAGAGCTCCATCCTATACTGAGCTCCAGTCATTAATTCCCTGCTAACACAGGGGACATGTGGAAAGAAAGTTCTCTTTATTTATTCAGATGAGTATTATGACACTGTAATGAAGGAGCTGAGGAAGACAAGGTGTTTCAAGGCAGTGGAATTGAAGGAACATTGCAGAAATCCCTCTGTATGAAAGCTGATGTTCACAGCACGACCTACTGAGCAGCACCCAAAGCAAAGGGAAATTTTACCCAAAAAGAAACTCTACAGGGTAGCTCTTTCACCTCTCTGTACTTTTCAGAGCTGGTGAGACATTTCATTAAAGCTCAGGTCAACTCCCCAGTGGCCTCTGGGAGGGAACACATACATCCTTAGCTGCCTCCCTGGGAGGATTGTGAGCAATCCTCCTTCCTCTTCCATCTTGTTTCATGTCAAAGACTTTGGGGACCCTCAAAAATTTTCCACAGAGCAGTGCTACTCCAGCAAAATCAAAATTGTTCTAAAAGATTCTCAGTCCATGATTTTTGACCTGATAAAGAGAGTTTTCAGAAATTAGACAGCTACACACACACACAAAGATCTCCTCCTAAGTCTCTGTATGCATATCAGCCACATTTTGGCTTACAGCTCTACACTACTAAACCTAATATTTCATGAACCTTATAAACATTTTGCAGTATTTCAGTGGTTCCCTTTCCAAGAAGAACTCGTGGAGGGCTCTGATTAGTTTCCAGGCATCTAACCTCTCTGTAGAGTGTTGCTGCACTGAACTTAAAGCTATTTTTCTGCAGAGACAAAGCATAAAGAAATATGGTACAAAATAATGAGTGGTGCAGACACCCTCTCTAGAAGTGCAAATGCATGAGAATAAGACAAAACAAAGGCTTTTACAGGAAGAAACCCCTTCTTTTTCTGTATGGATGTTACTAATCTGAGGAACCTGTTGTGTGATTTTACAAATTAAGGTACAAAGAGATTTGAGGTGAGGAAAAAGTACTCTAATGTTTTTATGGCATGAGGAAGCATCTAGCATTGCTGAGAAATGTAATGGTATTGACTAAGTATCAGCTAAGGTGTGTCAGGAAGAAACACATCCCCAGGGCAGGTTGTTCCATAGGCTAGTCCCATTTAAAAGAAAAAGGGCTCTTCTGGGCACAGGAGAAGGGTGAACACTAATAAGGCATAAGGAATGGAACTGTCCTCTGCACTTAAACCACCTAATGGAGCATGCTTGTGTGGGTCCTCAAGTGTCTAATGAGGCCTGAGGCCCCAGTGCGGCCTATCAGCAAGGGCATTAACAGAACTGCTTTTCTCCAGCCCACAGCTTGTTCACACTTGTAAGGGCTCAATATCTTTGAAATTTCTGCCTTTCAGTTATGTTTAGTTGAATTCAGCTTGTGAGTTCCAAACTAGTTAGGGAACAAAGCTGCTAAAACCACACACGTGCAGCACCCAGCATGCTGTGTGACGGCAGCAGTCTTGTTCTGACACCAGGCTAAGAAGGGGTGTGGGCACAGGAACATCACTTTTTGACCCCTTCCCAAAACTGTGACCCAAATTCACAGCAGCATTTTACACTTGGGTTACCAGAGGACATTTGGAGACATGCTTAGGACCAGGACAGGGACCAGGATTGGCAGGCAGGGCCCAGACAGCTTCTGATACCCCAAACCACAGGGCTGAGGGCACAAGAGAAACATGTTTCTTCTCTCCTTTTGCACATGAGTGTTTCTTTAAACAGAACAATTTGAGGGTGAGAGACTTCAGTAACATCTCAGATCCCTGAGAAGAACATTTTGGCCCCATGTGCTTGGAGCCATGTGCTGGAGGACAGAGATTGTGGTTGCCAAACCCCAGCACCCCTCTTGCCACACTGCACAGACAAACCTCTGAAGCTCCTTCCCTATCGCCCTCCCATCCAGGCTGCCAGCCTCCACCTGATCCACTGGAGCCATCACTCAGTGATTTGTGATGTACTGAAACACAATTTACATTGCAAAAAGCTCTAATACGTCCCTGGAAAGCAATTAAGAGCTGCACACGAGTGTTAAGGGGTTTTTTCCACAAGCAGATGTCCTCTTGGCAGATACACCACCGACCTCTCGTTCCAGCAAGCTCTGCTCCACCTCAGAGACGAGGAGAGGGACAGTCCCGCTCCTGAGCGGCCAGGCTGATTTTTATTAGGCCTTCCTCCGGAAATAAGAAGTATGGTGAGGCGAGGTGATCTTCCCCTGCGGCTGCTGGTGTGGATTATGGAGCTGGCAGCAGCAGGAACGCATTAAGGAAAGCTCCCAGCAACGGGTAGGTTTTAAAATGAAAGCTGGCTCAGTGTTAATGCGCAAGTAATGTGTCCCAGCTGCCTTTAATAAAACAGCCAGCTGAAACTCAGCATCATAATAAACGGAGCAGGGATTTCACAAACATCCTGGCTGCTCAGAAAGAGACTGACTTTTCTTCTTCTTCTTTTTTTTTTTTTTTTTAAGTATTTTTTTTCCCCTCAGAGCTTGATTAAACATTTCCTGTTTTCAGCCTTCCAGAAAGGTCCTCATGAGCCTTCCCCTGCTGCTTTCATGCTGGCAGCTTCAATTTTCAAGGCCTTCTCCTGATCCTGGTGTGACACAGAAATGGGAGGATTTGTGTGGACCTGGTACCTGGGCAAGAAACGTTTCTGCTGCAGCTGCATCCCCATCCTGCTTGATGCTACCCCTGCAGACACAGGGTGGCACAATGCTGACGGCAGCCCCAACACCTGGTAGGCTCACAAGACCCCAGGGAGGAGCCTTATGACCTGTTGCTTCTTATCTCCAGACAAGGTGAGGAGGAAGTTGTCTACAGCTGGGATATAAACCTTGGGTTTCTGTTTTTGCTGCTGATTCAGGCAAAATCACCCAAAGGCTGGACCATCAGAGCTGGTGGAAGGTCAATAACTCACAGAGGGAGAAGCCCCTGAAGCAGAACCTGAGAAAGCAGCTGGGCTGGGTTTCATCCCATTGAACTCAAGTCAGCGTTTTGTCTGTCTCAGCCAGTGAGAAAAACAGGCACCTTTGGGAACTATTAATTGGTAATAATTTGAATTTCTTTTTAAAATAAAATTTAAAACATCCTACAAGCATACAGACATGATAGTTTTCCTCTTACATGTCCACAGCCAAACCTTGCATCTAGCCCAAGTCTGGAGGAGGGGAGGAGATTCCTCTGGCCATGCCAGTCCTTTTGATCATCCAGGGCTTCTAGAGCTCTTTCCATAAACTCCCCTAAATCAGGGAATTGGAAGAAATAATGTGCTTTTTCTCAATAGTTCTCCCCTCCTCCACCAGCTCTAAAGACTCATCACAGCTTGTCACCCAAAATGAAGGATGGAGGCAGCACTGAAATTCTCCCATCCTGCCTCTGCCTAGCCGGAGAGCAGGATGGTACTTCTGACCTCCAGCTGAGGTACACCAGCATCTTGCCAGCCTATAAAATCAAGTTTCACCAATTAACTTTCAGTAGTGGAGGGTCTAGAAGTACTCAGCTCTAATCCCAGATAGTGTGTGACAATTTTCAGTGTGCTCATTCCAAGTGTTGAATGGGCTTCAGTGTTTCCTACAGCTCTGTAATATATGCCACAAATATATAAATCTTTTCTGTGGTACAGAAGAGAGAAAATTCTCAAAATGCTGACTGCAGCAAAAATAGAAACGTCTCCTCATCATCTCCTGGTTTTAGTGGTTTGTGTCTAAATATCTCTAGAACTCCAGCCTCACCTATTGTTTAGAAATGCCTGTGATTTCTGTGCTGTTTTCTTGACAGACAGCTAGGAATCCCTTTGTGATTTGGAATTTAACTTCATCTCACCTTAACCTTCCCCATCTGACAAAGGTGTTGCCAGGATTAATTAATAGCATAAGGTGGTGATTAATGAGTAGATATTACAAAACACAACGTGCCACCGGATGCTGAGGATTTTTGGGGAAGTTTGGAGATCTGCATTCCTAAGGAGCTAGTCTGAGCTTGACCTCTCTCAATTATAAAATCGTCATACATACTCCACGAAATGGAAATGTTCTCTCATGTTCACTTTTGGTAACAGGCTGGTGAATGGTGAAGCCTTCAGTTGATGCTTCTGGCTACCCATAAATTTCTGCAGGATTTGTAACCTTCTGAGAGATGTTCCAAGAAAACAGATTAATTTTCTTTCCCCCGCAGTCTTATTTTACTTTGAATCCTCAGCATTTTCTTTTCCTAAAACAAGGTATCAAAATATCTTGGATGGAATTTTTCAATGCATACTGTGAAACACCTTGCCAAAAAACATTCACTTCAAATGGTATTTGTTTGGAGTACCTGAGTTTTCCTTCAGCCTCAGGAATTCTGCTTAGCACAACTCCGTAATATTTCAAAATGGAAACAAAATAACACTGAAATTTATCAGCCATATGCAAAGCTTTTTTAAACTTCATGCATTGATTTTTTAACTGAAAATAAGTTTTTCTGGAGTATTCTCAAATTTTTTTACTTGTGTTCCTCTTTTTTCCTTCTTCTCAATCATCTTGTTTTTATCCTCTTACAAGTTTTCAGAAAGGTTACTTCAGGTTGTGAACAGAGTGTAACACTTGTCTTGCCTACTATCAATATTTCAAAAATAACTGTTAGTGAACTATTTTACATTTTCATGGGTTTTCTTCCAAACACCAGTACAGTCATTCCACAGAGGTAGTTTAGAACAGCTTATGTTCTTTATGATTCTGTAATCTATGCAATAGGCCAACCCACAAATGAAGGAGAAAAAGGTATTGCAACAAACTGCCAATTATTTTTTAACATCTCTTTATTTCAAAAATGTAAGATTCATTAAGAAAAAGGAAAAAAATAATGAGAAGAAAACCCTCTTTGGGAAATTTTCCCTTTAAAGATTTAAAGACAATGATCTTTCTCACTGTGGGAACCACTTCCATTTGAGGACTAAATAAAATAAAATAAATATTATTCCTGTTGTAAAAATTATGGTGGAGAAAAGAGTGAACTAATTTTTTGTCTCTAGTGGTGCTCTTACACAAAACCAAAATTAAATATAAAATCAAGAATCAGAACTCATCCTCTCCTTTTCCATTATGTCACAAGGTATAGGTTATCTTCCCAATTGGGAGAGAATTTCTCATGAAAATAAGGCCTGGACAAAATTACTTAACCTTAAAATTAAATGTTGTCCCTTAAGGAAAATTAGGTTTTGCTGAGCTAAAACTCTTAGAGATTTGCTAATCAGGCCACTGTTTTGCTCTGCAAATTGCCATAGAACTCACATCTCAGACCTCAGGCAAAACCATCACGGCCATAGAGAGCACACCACAAACACAGCCTTCCCAGAACAGGTGGACAATCTGACCTTTTAAATAGTTGTGTCTTTTCATTTTTTGTTTCTAAAGCCTAGAATTAAATACTGGTCTCAACAAAACAACCTTGAAAGAGGCCTTGGGATAGCACAACCTGTGTCTGCTGCACAGCCATGATGAAAAGGGAACAAGCCTCTATTGTGCCTGTTGCAGCCCCTTCCCCCAGGATTGCTGGTTTGACACATAAAGCCAGGATAAAGGAAAGGGGCTGTTATTATCCTCTGCCACATCTCCATTTAATGGGCTGAGAACCAGGGCAGGAGGTCCCCTGACTTATTCTTGGGCACACGCCCAAAGCCTGTGCCAGCAAGAGTATTTAACCCAGCTCTTTGTCCCTGGCCAATGTTTTATCAATAATACCCATTTTTCCCTCCATAGATATTTTTTGTCCAAACAAATACACATGTTTAGGCTACCCCTGCTCTTTTTCCATGGCACATCATCCCAGTAAACCATTCCTTGGCACCTGCCCAACCATTGTGGCCATTGTTTGTTTGTAGCTTCGTCCTTCAGAGCACCATGTCATTGTCATTGTCATTTTCATGTCATTGTCATGGTGCTCCACTGAGATCAAAGGTCCCAACCACAATGGAGGCTTGCTTGTTTTAAACATTACCTAAATTACATTTTGATAAAATCAATCATTTCGTAAAGTGAAAACTTTTCTAATAGAGTTGACACATAACCAGATTTAGGTACAGCATGTCCTTGGCGGCAGATGAGCGACTGCTGTTAACACAAGTCATCATTTCTGGGAAGGAGGAGACAATTCCCCATGGCACCAAACCATCATTCTTAGAAAAAAAAAGCTATTTGTGATTGGGACAGACAAGTTGCCTTTGCCAAGTTGGGGATGACTGGTATGGGCACAGCCAGCTCATTTAAAGCACCGTGAAGTGTAGCAGAATCAATCTCTAGTGGAGACCTGCTTTGGCAGAGCTAGAGATTAAGTTGATGTCTCCCAACCCTGTAATAAATAAAGGTAGATATGAGTGTTGGGAGTACTTTATCATGTTGACAATTTTAACCAAGTTTTTATTGCAGGAGAGACTGCTAATATTCACCACATCCATATTAATTAATGGTCAAATATGTGGGTTTTTTCCAGATTCCCCAGAAGTCTAAATAGAAAACCTCATATATTTTCAGGAAATTAGGTGATTATTTTGAAAATTCTACATTCATTTGTGTTTCTTGTGAGTTTAGGGACAGAGTATTGGGCTATGGAGGAAAGCCCACCTCCATCAGCAGGGGGAGAAGACAAGGAGAAGGCAACGTCCCTTGTGCCACCCAGAGTTAGCCCCAGGAGTAAGAGTCATGTCAATCAGCAACATCCATACCAGGGACAGGGTCTGGTCTTCAGTGTCAAGGATAAAAAGCTTCAAGTAGGTCCTCCTGTAGACTCTCAGACTGATTTTACCTGATGTATCTAGCCACAAGGCCTTTTATTTCTTTGCACGGTTGTGCACTTCCTAAGAGTTGTGCCAGAAGTGGGAGTACGGAGACATTACACACAATGGTGCCCTTAAAGCTCTTCCAGCCATCAGGACAAGGGAGGGTAGGAAATCTAACCAGAAGCCCAGTTTTTCAGAATGGAAGTGTTTGGATAAATACTGACTGCTTTGAGGTTTAACCACTCTGGAGCAAAATGAAGAAAACAGGGATGGAAACTGTCTCTAAGATCACCCAGGCTCATTTGTCTGCCAGGATAGGATTATGCTTCTTCTCCACTCTGTCCAGTCCTGGCATAAAATCCCTTGCCAAGGAACCAACCTGCTCATTTTGGTAAGGCAGGAGAAGTCCTCATCCTGTCAGGGAGGGTAGTTGCTCAAAGAAGGGGTTTTATGCCTTTGTGGCAGCAATTAGTGCTGGCAGTGCAACCTCAGAATCACATCACATGGTTATTTTCTTCTAGAAAAGGACTTATGTTTTACTTGTTTTCTCCTGTTCTTCATTTTATACCCAAGTGAAACCAGCGCCCATTGAACCAAAATGCCTTTTCTATTACTTCACCATTTCCATCTCTTTTCTTTTCCCTCTGCATGTTGCTGAGAAATCATTGTCATGTCCTCATGGGGAAAGATTAACACCTCACTTTACTAGCAGTGGCCGCAAATTTTCCTTTCTCAGTTTTATCTCATTGCTCCTCCATGTACCTCCACAGCTCCCAAGGGAAGCTGTAAAGAGAGAAACATTCTTTTCCTCCCAGAAAGCAGTCCAAATTAACATTTTCCTTTGTCTACATAATCCATTGTCCAGAATTTAGGTCAGATTCTCAGCCAGTATAAAGCTCACAAATTCATACTCTCGATAATTTTACAGCAGCTGAGAATTGATGTAAAATGTGTCCGAGGAAAAAAAATGAGCCTCTGTTTTCAGACTATCCTGGCTTCACAAACCAGTCATTTCCAGTATTGCTGAAAGAAACCATCCCTCAGGTAGGATGGGAAAAGAGACTGTCCAGTACAGAAAGCAGGTCATTGTATATATTCATATAATCTTTGCACAAATGCAGCAAAACAAGATGCTGCTGTATCCAGGCTAAAAAGCTCTAGGGTTAAAAGCACAAGCAATCAGTCTCTCAGAATTTTTTTTTATTTATTTTTCATGATAGCTTTTGTGGCCACATTTATCTTTACAAACTATAAGGCCATTGACAGCTTCCAAAAGCATTTCCTGCTGTGCTGTCTCAAAGCTCACACACTTCTGCCTGCAGTGGAAACCCTGCAATGAACACGTGCATCAGCTGTTCTGAGGGCTGCATAAGACACACAAGAAATATGGAAGCCAGGAAATATGATGGATAAAACAGGCTGGATTTTCATCGCTGGTGGCCACAACAACAGCCATAGAAAGTGCAGTAAGAACAGTATTTCCAAGAGGATGTGAGGTTATGGATCCAGCAATATCGGTAAAAGGCATCTGCTCTCCAGTTTGACCACATAATAGCTAAACTGCTGTATTTTCCACACTGCTCAGCTAAACAGCTTAAATTGGACCCTCTCAAAGGCTAAAAGGAATCAATTTCATCCTAAATAATTCCAAGGCCAACCTGAGCAAAGCCTTTGGTTCATGCCAGTTAAAGTCAAAGGCTTTACGGCACTGGTTATTGTTCAATATTCACCAGCAGAGTGAAGAGCAAGGGCTGCATTCACCTTGTCCTCCCCCTGCAGAGATGACCAGCAGCTGGTAACAGGGATTGCTCAGGAGTGAGGAGCTCCCTGGCTCAGTCCTCTGCTCCCAGCTCCATCTCATTGCACCTTTTCCTTACCTGGAAGCCATTAACTCCCTGGTCTGTGCTCCCCTTTCAAGGGGCCACTCTGCAGAGAATATTGCTGACCAGTTCCTGGTATGTTCTTTCATCTGATGAAAGAGCTTATTTAAACAGAAATCTGAACACTGCTGCTCTGCCAGGTACTGGCTGAAAATATGTTAGTAGATGCTTTGTCATGAGCAAATCCAGGCCATAGTTTCCTTCTAGGTTCCTTGAGTTCCAGTTATGAGGTCCTCAGTTTTCAGCCAGGTAGGTAAAAATCTTTCACATTTTTGCAGATGGGGGAACTGTGGTGGAGCAGAGAGTGAAAGAAACACATCCAAGATCAACAGTGACATTTTTTTGGTGGCAGAGTGAAGAGTGAAGCTCAGATCTCCTGCCATACAGTGGGGGTACTTTCACCACCACACCACCCTCCTTCCTTTGCAATCCTGCTAGAGCTGGGTTAAGGGACAACACTCCAAACCCAGTGGCACCAGCCATCCCACAGAGAGAAAAACAGTGCCCAAGGTCAGCATCTGGGTTGGTAAAATGCAGAACTCAGACACATCACACACATCTCCTGCAGAAAGACAAGCACATGGTCACGGCTGGAGTGTCCCACCACCATCTAAGGCACAAAAAGCTAACTTTTGCCTGCAAAGAAAACTACAGGGAGTCATGGAAACCACTTGCAAACAGCCCTGTCATTCAGCTCAGGGCCAGAAAGAACAGACCACAGGAGTTATGGGCCATGTACCTGGTGATCAGTGGGGAAGGAATTAATTTCACCTAATTGAGATGCCTACAAGGTAGAACTGGTCACTGTCAGGTTCTTTGATAAATGATCTTTAAGGGGACACTTGTCTCACCTACTCTAAAGCTCTGTTTTAAGACAGGTAGAATTATACCCTGGATATTAAAAAAAAAAATCAGAAAACGCAGCCCCAGAGTCTGGCTTAGATGAAAGTATCTGTGTCCATGCATCTACTTTTGATCACACGTATGTCACCCAACATGACAAATGGGAATAAACTAAAATTGAAGTAGGATTCTTTCAAAAACCTGTGAAGTGGTGCTTAGTCCAAAGTGGCTTTATTAGATATACATATGTACTTCATGTGTACGCAAATACAAGTGCAATTTGCACTGCAATATTTGGCCATAGCAGAGAGCTGATAGTTCTGATCATGGGAAACATTTTCATTATGAAAGATGGCAGTGAAGCTGAGAATTGAGTGCTTTTGTCTCAGTCCTGTTTATCAGCAGAGTAAGGCCATGTTCTTGTTTTTCTCTGGGCATAATGGGAATCAAAGAGTAAAGAGCCTCTCCCTCTCTTCTTGGTCTCTTCTTCTGGTCACATCTACACCCAAAACATCCTCTTTGTGGTCAGCTGGGGTTACATGCACAGCTGATTCTGGCAGCTTGGGGCTTTCTGTTACTATCTCCTCTCTCCTTCTCTGGTGTTCCTGGCACATTTGCTTTTACACACTCAGAATTCAACCAAAACAATATCCTGACTCCAGGTTTGCTTTCTGCTGCCAGTGAAACACCACAGGCAGTACATCTGGATTTCTGAAGGGCCTCGGTGCAGCTTCTGCTTTGGTAAACAGCTTCTATTACTTAAACTCAGACCTGTCTGTCTGGAGTGGAGGATGGCCATAATAGCCAGAAATTCAGTGACATTCTGCAGAAGTAGCCAGACATGGGTGAAACAAGTAGCAGAGCTTGTCCCTTTCTGCTCAGTCCCCTCCTGAGTGATCTTGGACAGATCTTGCTTTCAATTGCTTCCTATTTTGCCAGATTTAACTGTGTGGGCTGAAATGTTATGCTCTGAATATCTGCTGCACACTAAAAGTTTCAAACCAATTTGAGACAAAACATTTCAGGAGATTTCGTGCACAAGACAAGGGAAAAATACATTCTTTTGCCCACGTTCAGGAAGCTGTTTCATGAACAGAGAGACTGAGGAAATGTGGTTTCACTTCAACACACAGGCAGGTCTGGTAACTCAACTCCTCTGCAACTCCCCTTGTTCCCCCCATGCCCTCCTGCCCCCCTGGAGAATCAGCAAAACAAACCATGGTTGTCCTGAGCCACCTGCCTATGAGCAGACTGGACATGACAAAATTCGGCCTCTTCTCACCATTTTCAGAACACTCACATGCATCTCAATTCTCAGCCATTAAGTTTCAATGAACTTGCAGGAACTACACTGTATTTGGGTTCTCCCCTCTTCTCTCAAAATTGGTTTGCAATTAGCCAAGTGATTAAAAAAATGAACACAGGTGGGCAGAGGGAATGATCACATCTTTTCACCGTGAATGACCCTTCTTTTCACATAGGTTAATATCTTTATTGGACCTTTATTAGTGGCATGACTAGCTCTGCTTACAGCCCATTTAATATATGTTCTGTGTATTATTGTGTACCTAAACACTGTGCAGAAATGAAAATTCATAAAGGACCTAATCCAAAGATTTCCAGGCTCCCCTGTGCTACTAAGGCCAGAAAAAATACTTCCTCTTCCTCTTCTTCTTTTTCAGTCATCTGGCTGCACCTGATCTTTTTCAGAAGTGCATGAAAATGAAAAAATTCAATGAAAGTCTACTTGAAGAAATGTTATCTAAAATATGAAATGCCTGGTAGCTTAGGAAAGAGATGTTAGTGGTCACTGCCTGGATCAGGACAAGTCTTACTGTGTAAAACACCAGCTAAATGATATCTTCAGGGCACTCACAGAGGAGGCACCAGTATGATAAGATTTTTTGACCATTTTTCTGATGTGACCATTTGAATTTAGTTCAGGTAAATAAAGTGCCGTGGAAAAATGTGTATTGGCCACTCTTTCCCTTGCACTATTTGTAAAGGATGTCAAGAAGACAACAAATCCCAGCTAGTCGTCCAAGTAGGCTAATGAGCCACAGACTCACACTATGCAAACCCATTGTTCTGCACACAGTATTTTGGCTGACGAAATACCAGCAAATTAGTACTGAAACTCTTAGAGATCAGAGCTACAGTGTTATTATCAATTCTTCTTCCACCAGTCCTTCCTCCATGACAAGAAGGAACACACAGGCAGGCCTTTTCATGTGCCCCAAAGTGTCTGAGATGCCCATCAAAATGAACAATTCATTCTCCTGGTGTTGCATGAAGAAGTCCCCGCTCCTTGGTGACTGCAAAAGCTTCCTGAATACAAGAACATGCATGTAATTACCAGCAGCTCTAAGGTTAGCATAAATCAAAGTGAGAAGTCAGCTGCCAGGGGCACTTCAGAAGCAATGCCCACATCTCAAACGGAGCTGAGCTAAAGCAATAACCCCATCCAAGTCCCTGAATGGGCCATGGCTTGTAATGGGCTGGCACAAAGCTACATTATCCCACAAGCTGCACCTGCTCCTGGAGCTGCTGTATCAGCAGCACATAGAGGTGCCACCTGGCAAGATGGCATTTCCTGAAGCCTGCAATGATGAGGCAAAAAAAAACAATCCCAACAAACAGATGGTGCCCACAGAAATGGGAGTTATATGGAAACAACAAAGGGCATTACAGCAGCCACTAACACACTGCTCTCAGCCCTGTCTAAACTGTCACGCACATCCTTAGTGGGTGGTAAAGACAGGCCTAAATTCAGGTGCCTTCTCTCCCAGGAAAAAAGGGATCTTGTTTTTCAAGTTCATTGCTCCTCAAACTGTATGAAAAAGATTAGAATCACAAAGACCCACTGAACAGTGTCTGTCCCTCAGCATAAAGACAGCAAAAAATAAAACCCAGGGACTGACAGTGCTAGGAACAGGCCATCTGCAAAGGGATGTAAATGTGACTGTGCCCCCAAGTCATGGCTTACGGTCTTGGAAAGCTAAAACATGCTGACTGAAAGCATGCAACTAGTGCCAAGAAGAATATAAAGTATGGGAATACAAGGAGTGGGGAGGTGGTCAGATTTGCAAGAGGAAAACAAAAGCTTGTTTATCCCAATGAATTAATTGCAAAACATGGAAGTAA
Organism: Parus major; assembly: GCF_001522545.3. Taxonomy (NCBI): domain Eukaryota; kingdom Metazoa; phylum Chordata; class Aves; order Passeriformes; family Paridae; genus Parus; species Parus major. The sequence continues at coordinate 61,542,541 of NC_031771.1, forward strand.
CAAACAGAGGTGCCTCTGCCATGGGTTATTGATTCTGACAATGTCCAGCCCCTGCTGCAGCCACCAGCTATAGAATAAATGGCCTAAAAGTAGAATAACTTCCTGGCTCACAATAGTTACACCCTGAAACATAAGAGTTTATGTCTTTCCCATAGCTGTTGTTTATCTAGTCTTTAAAATGTTATTATTATAATGCTGGATAGTCCTGTCATCTGCTGAAATATCTCATCCGTATTTCCATACAGCCAATTTTTTCTTCAGTCACGACCCTCAAGATTTCACAATAGTGTTGAAATAATAACTGTGCTTCAAGGATCTGAAAGAGCTTTGCAAATCATGGACAAGATCCTGTTTCCCTTCTCAGGAGATGCCCCAAGTTCATACTGGAGCCTCCAGAACTGCAGTGCTCTTGGAGACTGAAGTTACCTTTCCATGGGAAGTAAACTTAAAAGTCAATATCAGCTCATAGGTGGCAAGATACACCAGAAATCCCTGGACCAGCATCCTGAAGAAGCAAACCATTACTTGTTAACTGCTGTTAGTGTCATTTCCCAACAGTGATTCCCTGTCCCACACCAAACACTTACAGGCTTTGTGTGCCAAAGCAGTGGCAGACACAGCTCAGCATTGTTCACCTCTTGCTCCAATCTCCTGAAATTTGGTAGATCATTTGGGAATATGGCAAAAGGTTCCTTTTTTGTTTTATGTTCTAGAGAAGGAAAACATCTCAACAGGGAAATCTGGAGCAGCCTGGCTTGTTCCAAAGACTCCAGATCATGTATTTGTGACAGTGTTATCTGTTCAGAGGGGCCACTCTCCCTGCCTCAGGCAGGAGCTCTTTTCTCCCTGATATCCCTTTTGTGCAGCAATTGGAGAGGAGCAAGGAGACCCAGCTCCCCTCCCCATGCCACATCTCTTGCATCTTGGAACATTATTTTTTTTCCCAGTTTGCTTGAAACCCTGAGAAATACCAAACAATTGGGAGAAACAATTGCAAAATAAATCTGCAGAATTGTTGGGCTGGATCCAGGTGAGCAGTGCAGGCAGGGTGGTGCTCTGGTGATGGCTGTGCAGCGAAGGGACAGTAAATCCCTGTGGTCCAGGAGTCTGGGGGCACTTCATGTTGCCCCTCTGTGATCACTCCATTTCCAGCCCATTCTGGCCACTGGGCACTCATTTTGGTTGTGTCTTGACTGGTGTTTGGCTCTGTCCTAACCACAGACACATCTTCCCTGAAACAAACAATAAAAGTGAAACATCTATGCCATTATCTCCACAGGCATTATCTAACCCCATCTCACACTCATCTGGGTAGAAAATCCAACACTGAAGCATTGCTCTTCCCAAAAGGATACCAAAATTCCTCCAGAGGAAGTTTCACATCCTTCCAGAATAACTGCAGAGTGCTGAAATCTCAGTCTGACCAACAGGTGAACAACCTCACCCAGGGCTTGATCTTCTCTTCAGGCAAGCCTAAACTTAAAGATAGCCTTTGTGTTCTTTTTTTTTCCCCTTTAGAACATGGTGTCCCACTGTTGCTGTGTTTTAACTGCAGAAGGTTCAGCCATTAGTCCCTGTTGTGAGACCAGAGTGGGTGACATAGCTGAAGTTAACAAAAAAGAGAAGCAGAAAGATGCACAAGTGGAAAGATGAAAATGAAAACAAAACAATTAAACAAGAAGCACTTGAAATGACAAAAATAAAATAAAATAATTCATGCCTGTAGGGGGTAAAAAATAAGATTTGAAGACAGCAAATTTGGCACAAGGGCAAACACAGAATTATCACATTCCCAAAAACAGATCCAGCCATAATGCCAGATGCAATGCAGAAATAGTTCAGATCCAGAACATAGCTTTCCAGTGCCTATCTATTTCTGGGATAATCAGTACCATGGGGGAAAGGGAAATAGAAACAGTATAAAGTTTATCTAAGGGATGGAAACACACCCAGCATTTGATGTAAGAAAAGAAAACGTGCTATTATCTGGCATGTGTGCTGCAGGAATGTACTACACTGCATGTGTGCTGGGCTGGGGTCAAGGTCTATGGAGCTGAGCTGCCCGAGCACACACAGAGGCTGGAGTGAAAATACTCTCTCACCATCTGCTCTGACATCATCTGAGCAGAACATGTAAAGACTGATGGTTTAGGGTTTATCCCAGAAAACCCAGAAATTAACAAAAAACCTCCTATAATCCATAAAACAAAACTTAGCAACCATTTTTGTGTTTTGCCATCTTTCTCTGAAGTACATCACAAAAGGTAAAATTCTTCACCCTCAACTGGTCTAAAAACTTTTTGAGGTAAGGTGAAATGTTCCTATTTGCCACCACTGGAGAATTTGGTTTCTAAAACTTGTTAATCTGTTCCAAAGATGTTGGAAACAAGAAGCGTCTTGTTAGAATTTTGGGGAAAAGCTGCAAGAAAGAAGGGTTTGCACTTCACGTAATCAAAACAACTGAGCCAGAGAGCAAGAGGAGAGAGGAGAAGAGGATCTGAGAGAAAACCAGACAGACCAAGATTTCAGGAGTGGCTAACAATTTCAATTGTCACAGCTTGTGCCAACTCCTGGCTCTGCTGGCTGGGCCTTAATTCACTGCCTCTGCTTTTCACAGCCCAGCTGCCTCAATAATACAGCTTTGTGACCTCTTTGGGGAAGGAATTGCCTTCCATTCTGAATGGGACACCTCCTAACTAAATTTAGATCCCAACAACATAAATGTAACTCCAACTTCCCTTGCAGAGGATGAAGAGAAAGATACTTTCTCAGAAGATCAGTTTTATGATGGCAAAAAAGGACATCTACTTCATGATGTCCCACTCTACAGAAACTGTGTTTTCTGTACTATTTCCATTGTCTACGGCTCTGCTGTGGCACCCACACCTTAACACTAAGCTTCAACACTTGGCCACTTAAATCCCAGCCTGTGTGTCCCTGTCTCTATTTCCAGGAGCCCAGACTCCAGTCATTATCTCAATATACAATAACACAATAATGTTAGATACAACTGAACACACAGACTGGGCTCACAGCCACCAGTTATTTAGGGACTCAGCTCCTAACCTGTGCCACAGCAAGGAAACCACTGGGAGTCAGGGACCTAAATGCCTTGTGGATCAAGATCCAAATTCCAGACTTACTGGAAGTGGAAGGGCAATGAACTTTACTCACCTTTCATGGGCTTCAGCAGAGTTGTTGTGGTTTCATACTCCCTCTAACATCCACTGCTGCTGATCTGCTGACCTCAGGGGTCCTGGGATGCAGCCCACATTTGGGGCAGGATGATAATTGGTCTGTTTCTTGTTCCCAAGAACCAGCCTATAATCAGAAACTGGCAAGCCTCAGAGAGGCCAGTGTGCCATCCAAAAAGTTCATATGAAACATTAGGGCCAGGAACTGGGATCCAAATCTGCGGAGACCAAACAGGGCTTCTTACCATAGCAGGGCAGAAAGTGCTGGTAACAATAAGCATTTTGTGGTGTTTCACTCTGAGCCCCAACTGGAGCCAAGGAGAGCACACACCATCTGCAGATGTATTTTAGACTGCAATGAACCTTTTTTTTTTTCCTACATACTGGAGTGGAAAAAAAGGCTGGGAAAAGGCTCTGGATTGTCACTTGCATCTATTCAAATATAGCTAGCCAGTCACTAATGACAACCTACATTGAGACATGTCCAAAACACAAACCAACCCTTTGATGGAGGTTTTTAAAAGTCTGAATAATAGAGGTTGGGGAAGGCGGGGGGTGTTCTTCTCCTGTCTTTCTTTTCCCTTCAGTTCTTCAGGGTCCCCGGATCAGAAGCAGGAGTGCCAAGATACAGGGGGAGCTGCCCATCCTGCCAGGTTCCCTCAAAGCAATGAATGCTGCTATTCTTCCTGTCCCACAGCAGGCTTTCCCCAAGGTCTCTGCCTGCTTTAATTCCCTGCTGTGAGCACGGGCCCCTCCCTGGTAATCAGTGCAAGTCTGCCATGGGTAAACTTCTGACAGGTAAAGCTGGAACTAAACATCAGCTTGCAGAGCACACAGCCCTTCTTGTGCAGCTTACCTGATGTGTTTTGGGGAAATTTACATCCTTCATATTTGCTCTGTGTGCCCAAAAAATTGTTGAAATATTTCTATCTAGATAAAGGAATCTAAAAAGTATCTTTTCATTCTATGAACTTGTCTCTTCTTTTGACACCTTGATGATCACCTCTCAAATTTCCAGCACAGGGGGACCTTGATTAAAGCTATTGGGGCACTGCAGGTTTGGACACTGTACTGCATGCAGGATTTTTCTCTCTGCTGACAGATCTTCAGTCCCATGAGAAAGAACTGGAATGTCTAGAAATACTGAGGATTACTCATTTTGCTTTTCATTCTTTGATGGAGATACAATTCACGGAAATGCAGAATTGCCACATTTATTGAGAGGGTCCTGGATGTGAGTGGAGCACCGAAGTCGTGCTCCCAACAGTGGTTCCACAGGCTCCACTGAAGCCAGGGAAAGCCAAAATCTTCCCCTTTGTGGGTTTCTAGAGAATAAGGATCACCTTCAAATCCCACCTGAATTTGGAGGTGAAAACTGTCGGCCAGGCAGGGGAAGTGTAGGATGGTCTTTGATAGCCAGCTCCTCCTGTGACTGCCCTGCTAGGATCATCTCGGAATTTCCACCACTGGCTGTTTTCTGTAATCGTGTGAGGGAACACAAACAGACACAACAGACATTCTGGGTGGCCTGATAAGATTAAGCAAATGTCTAAACATCATCATTCCAAGAGATACACCAAAATGCCAGAGTTTGTCTTCTTCTTTATACCCCCTCCCTGATTCTGAGTAGGAAAAGCTAAACAGAAAGCCTCTGCTATTTCTAGATATTTCTATTTTAAACCTTTTCACTATACCAGCTAGGAAATGCTGCAAAACTGTCCTACATACTTGGAGATAATTGAGCCATTGAGTGCAGGAGAGTTCATTGAACCACACTGAGCTAAGGAACCAATTACAGTCTGACCTACTGAAGAGTCTTTTCATCTCTATCATTTTAATTCCACTCTTCTTTTTAATTAAACAGTTTATTTTCCAGCATAAAGAGGAAATCCCAAATGCTATTACTTGGGAATTGTCAAGTGATTATTGTCTTGCAAAGTCTATTCCTGGACACTCGAGGATTTATTATAGCTCTATACTTACTAATGAATGCTTGTAGACCCATCTGCAGAACAAATATAGGTTTGTAGGAAGGTCTTATGGGCCTAAAGAAAGGCTTGCATGGACACCAGATCATTTAAAATCAGTAATAAGTGGACTTCAGGCAGATAAGGATTAATCCTACTGGGTTTTTTCCTGAAAGTAGAGAGCTCTTCTCCTTCAGCTTTTCCATACCTGTCAATTTCTCATCAAAGATCTCACATTATCCCAGCACTTAAAATGGTATTTGGGTAACTACAATTAATAACACTAACATAAATCATTCTAGTAGGCATCAAATTACTCACAGACTCATAAAAACCTCTCTCAAGCTGGAAAACAATGTTGCACCAGCCAGGTAAAGACTCAGAAATATTGTCCGTCCAGCAGATGTTCATCAATTCTGATCAACATGGAAAACATGCCTTCTCCTCACATCTGGATATGGGTAATGGCTGTAAGTTCAGACAAGCAGAGCTTTGGTATAAAAACCCATTGGAGTCCTGACAATTCAATGAGAGGTTTTTCATTCTGCTCTCCATTGCTTCTGTGTGTGATGCTCTCCCTACTTAATGGTTAGCACACTTAAAAGAACTGGAGAATAGCCTTTGTTTATGCCCATAAAATAAATCCAGAGGAAGTCAAAAGGCTGATGAAGAAAACTGTGCAAGTCTGTGAAGGCAGCAGATCTTGCAAATCAAAATCAAGAAGTTGGTTGGGAACAACAGATGCATGGCATGAATGAACTTCAAATTAAGCATAGAGAGGAACATTTAGGTGTTAGGCACAGAACTTACATCATTTTGGTAATCCCAAAGGAACTCATGATTACAGATTACATATGGAGATATTTCCACCTTCCTCAGCCTACGTTATGACAAGAGAGAATAAGAGAATCACTGGGACCAGAAGTAGAGAAAAAAATTTCACCTAGCTGAAACTAGGAAAAAAATCCTTGGTACAAAACCATTGAAAAGGGCTGAAAACAACCCCAGAAGTCATGTACCACCTTCTGCTAACCCAAGAGAGCAGCCCTCTGGAGAAGGACTTGGGGTGCTGGTGGAGGAGATGCTGGGCATGACCCAGCAATGTGCACTGGGAGCCCAGAAAACCAAACATGTCCTGGGCTGCACCAAAAGCCCCATGGGCAGCAGGGGAGGGAGGGGACTCTGTCCCTCTGCCCTGCTCTGGTGAGAGCCCACCTGCAGTGCTGCATCCAGCTCTGGGTCCTCAGCATAAGGGGTACCTCCTAGAACAGGTCCACAGGAATGCCAGGAAAATTATCAGAGGGCTGGAGCAGCTGTCCTACAAGGAAAGGCTGACAGTGTTGGGGCTGTTCAGCCTGGAGCAGAGAAGGCTCCAAGGAACCCTTATTGTGCCCTTCCAGTACTTAAAAGCAGCTTATAAGAAAGGTGGGGACAGAAGTTTCAGCATGGCCTGTTGCAGTAGTTGAAGAGGTTATGGTTTTAATCTGACAGAGACCAGCTTCAGACTAGACACAGGGATGACATTTTATACATTGAGGGTGGTGAAACACTGGAACATGCTGCCCACAGAGCCAGCTGATGACCCATTCCTGAAAATATTCAACATCAGGTTGAACAGGGGCAATCTGATCCAGCTGAAGGTATCCCTGCTCGTTGCAGGGGTTTGGACTAGATGTTCTTTAAAGGTCCCTACTAACCTAAAGCATTCTATGGTTCTATGAAGACAAAATTTCATCTGTTGCCACAGATCTCCATGGCAGATCCCACAGCCAATGCTGTCACTGCTTCACTGCCTTTCTACTATTCCTAATGTCTATATTGTTTTTCTTCTCTAATTTATGTTCATTGCTTCATGTCTTAGCTTCATATGTTGAATATATATAATTAGGAAACCAAACTCTGAGGTCTTCATAGTCCTGAATTCTGGAGTACCAGTCAGCCTAGATCTGATTTTTTTTTTTTTATTTTTTTTATTTTTTTTTTTTTTGTACCCCCAAGTTAAGCTAAACATGGGATCTAAATGTCTCCACTTGCCCTCAAGGGAATGCAGATCCAGGATCTCAGGCTGGGAGCAAGCAGTCAAGCAACAGGGGAAATTTTACTTCTCTTTGTTCTGCCAGGAACCACTGTGGAAACGTGAATAAATGTCACCCTTGGTTTTATATTGCCTAAGAGAACAAGAAATATAGACTGGCTCAGAAGTAAAAGGCTTCAGAGGAATATTGCTGAGCTGTGGGGCAAAGTCCTGAGCAAATATATCTCAAACAAGAGATTGCTGGCAGGAAGGAGGAGAGGTGGGCAGGAGAGGTGCTGAAGCCTCCTCTATGAGGTCTGGGACTGATGTGGGATTTTGGTCTCTTCAAGGCTGAGCTTTCTTGAGACATTCTTTTACAGGCAGTTTCACTTATCTTAGTTTTATGTCAGGAAGAATACTTTAAAGGTTTCTTAGGTTCTTGTTTTTAGTGATTATTAATATATTATCAAAATACTTGGCAGGCTTTCTTAGATTTTCTGCTCAAGTTCAACTCACTATTGACTGGCTCAAATTGGCTCAAATGGCACAAAACAGCCTTGAAATGTGCAGCTCTTTTATCTTTATATTCATTTTCACTTAACAATAGACACTTGTATTGTTTTTATATTTTAACAAATAAATTTTTTATATCCACTTGCGTAACTAAAACTGAAACTAACTTCTAACTAATCACTCTGTGCTCTTAAAAACTGCAGAATTTTGGAGGAGAGGAAAGAATGAAGAAGTGTTAAGAACCACACCATTTTTCTTTTAACTTTATTCTATTTATAAAACACTCTAAAATTTATATTTTTTATTTCAGCTATATACTCTATACTACTTTCTTTTTTTCTTTTTTTTTTTATAAATTCTGGTTTACTCAGGTATATTTTGAAGTTTTTCTATCAATGAGAGACAAAATTAATGCCTTTTTTTTTTTTGGAGGATAGGACAAACAGAAATATTTCTGTTTCTGGATTCCTACATGGGACTTTTCCCAACTCAGCCAGAATACCCTTTTGGCAAATATTTCAGGGCCTCAGAAAAAAATCAGACACCTGCTTAGCCCTCTATTTATAGCGTGGAGCAAAGGGTGGGAAGAGGGGCTGCTCCATTCAGCTGTGCCTCTTGCAGAGTCCTGGCCTGGCCCTTCTCAGCCTGTTCTATGATTTGGCTCCATGGATGATGAGAGTAAATGATATTTTGGAAGCATTCCTAATTTTATCTTCTTTCAGAGGTCCTGTTCAGAAATCTGCCCTTTTGTGGCTTCACCAGTTCAACTCCCCTATGAACTCTGGCCCTCAAATTATGAAATCACAGACAATACAAGAGGGAGCTTGGGAACCAGTAGAGGTATTTTGGCTGCCCCAGCAGAGAGCTTTTGGACCAGCAGCTAATCCTTTTAATAATTTCTCACCACCTCATTTACTGATGTGAGCAGAGTGTCTGTCTAATCACCAGAGCAGGGTTTCTCAAACTGCACTTCTGAGAGCCTGTGAAAACACAGTGGTACAACCTGCTTAAAACTCCACTCCCAGGCTGAAGAGAGAGACAGAGAGACATCCCATGTCATCATCAGGCCCATCTATATTGAGGGAGACAGAAGAGGTGGCTGTGCCTGTCCGGGAAGATGTGGTGATGACTTCTAACTCATGCAAAAACATTCCTCTGTTTGGGGGTTGATACCCAGAACAAAAGTCAAGGCACAGTTTGCTTTGCTAGTGTAATCCAAACTTCTCTATTTCCCCTTGTATTTTGGCCTCTGCTTCATCCTCCAAGCTGGGAATGCTCCTTCAGGAATGCAATAAGACTTGAAATGGTGACTGTGGCCCCAGGGCTGTGAGGCTGTGGCTGTGTTGGTCAGATGGGGTGGGTTCACTCAGCTCTTGGGCTGAAGTCAGCAGTCATTGAGTCCAGACAGAGCACGAGTCCCAGCTCAACCTCAGCACATAGCCAGGCTGGGAGAAGTGAACTCGGAGGGCTTGGAAAAGAGTAAGTGAAGGATGGAACCAGTTCTTCACCTCTGTTTACAGGTGTTGCCACTTCAGTTTCAGAGTATCAGAGTATCTCTCTGGTGTCTGCTCCTCTCACTCCATCACTCTGGACAACTGCATCAGCCAGTTTTTCCCTCCAGCTCCTGCCAGGACTGCTAAAATCAGCAAGATGTCACACCTTTCCACAGTGTCTCAGATATCTCCTCTGGAGGAAGTGACAGGGCCCTGGGCAGGCATCACCCACACCTTTATTGATTCCTCTGCTTCACTCTTCCTTTGATACTTCCATCCATGAAAGGAGTTTGGACAGGATACAGATTGGGTTTACTGCCCCAGCAGGTGCCTGTCTATTCCCCTGGCCAGTTCTGAGAGAGTGATGGGCAGTTTGGGGCACTTATTACCCAGATTTTCTGCCCCCGCTGCCTCTACAGAGAAGCTGCTGTGCTGCTTATGCTGCATGCTGAGACTGGGCAGTATGAACATGGCCCTTCACCAACACTGTCTGGAGGATGTGATGCTCCCTTCAGTCTTTGAAATAAGAAAGACATTTTTGAGCTTCTCTACAGTGGCCTGCATACCAACCCACTTCACTCCCAGGCAGTAAAACAGAGCAATCTGTACCTTTCACCTCAGCCGTCTGCTTTTCATTTTCCTCTTTAATCACAAGCAGATTTTGGCTATCAGTGTGAAGGTTTAGCAGACCCAGAGACCCCTGCAGAGGAGGAGATCCAAACTCAATGCAAAATTCATTTTATGCCTGCTGATATACCTGATCCCTGGTTTGAAAAGGGGGATTTGCTGAATGTTTTACCCCCACAGAGAGAAAGAAAGAGAGAAGATTTACACTCGCAGGAAGGTAGTTAAACAAATACCAGCAGTACTATAGACAGTCTCCCCTTACTTCAGGAACAAAAACCACCTTCCCTGTGATAAAAAGAAACACAAACCACAAAGGAAAATGTGCATGGTGACTGATTCACCCAGCTCAGTGACAGCTGACCTCTGCTCATTCTCTGATGTGTTCTGTATTTTCAAAGTTCCTTGTACTGTGAAAAAAGAATAACTTCAGCTCCCACAAGATGGGTCCAAATAGCTTAAAGCCCACCAGCAGGAGGGATGAGGGAGAAACAGAGATGCACACTGACTGTAGGGGCAGGCATACTCCAAGTGTGGATTCACATGGAGGTTTCTCATTTGGGAAGGGTCTCCAGCTGAAGGATGTACATGGATAGCCAATGAAACCTCCAAGAGGCACTGTGTGGCTTCTCAAAGCCAAATCTACCACAAGAAATGATGCAAAGTGCAGCAAGAGCAGCTGCCCAGGTGGGACAGTCTCTTCTGGAGATGTCTCCATCACCCTGTGGACTGCTCAGCCTGTCAGGCTGGAGTAGGGTAAAGTGCATATGGAGGAACAGGTCTGCCCTGAATCACACACAGAGCACACTGGGAAAGCCAAAGAAACAGGGACCAAATTTCTCAACACCTGAGGGAGGAACAGCTATAGTAAAAGATTTTTTTTTTAAGTTTCTTTCACAGCCATCAGCTTTGCTTTCCCCTCTCTTATTTATTTTAGTGGATTTATACAGTTCCAAGCACTCAGTTCAGCTGAGCTTATCCATACACAGGGGAGGAAAACACATTGTCAAGACTAAGCATTTGAGCACAACCTTTGACATGCACATCCAGTGCCTGTGAGAGTGGGGGGAGCAGAGGGGCTGTCCTGGAGAAGGTTTGTGTGAGCAAGACTTTGGGGGTTCACCGTTCATCTCCCAACATCTGGTTCCCTTCAGAAAATCTCACAGACAGCAATAGCTGCTACTACTTGTCTCCTCTCTCCATACCTGGCAGCATCCCACACATTCACCTTTTGAAGTGTGTTCCCAAGGCTATGTTGGCCATGTCAGTCATCCCCCATCCCTGGGCTCTTTGAATTTGTTGACAAATTTTTTGTGCTTAGCATACCAATATCTCATCACCTGCATCCAGCTATGAAGCCATCTCTCCATTCCTCTTATTCTTGTAATGTGTATGGTGTTCTGATGGTTGAACTATTTACTGTTTTTGTATCTGGGGAGTACACTGAAACTCAAATTCTAGCAGTCTCAAGACAAACATGAAAACAAATCTCCAGTAGAGTAACTGTGTGACTACTATTAATCTCCTCTGATATGTTTCCCTTCTCTGAACCTTTAGTTAATGTTAATTGTCTAGAAGTCAATCAAGATTAGTCTCTTATCCTAGATACTGATTCTTGCACAAAAGACAACTAGTTCTTTGCTACAGAATAGAAAAAAATGTAGGAAAAAAGGGGAAGTGACTTGAAAGGGGCTTAGCACAACCACATTTCACACAGGCTGCACCATGGCAGCAATGGGCTCAGGATCTGTGTGAAGCTGCTGTCAGCAAACACAAGTTCCTCAGGGTCACATATTTATCAGATGCACCCTCCTGGCCCTACTACACCTGAGCTGAGGATGAAATCTCCCTACGCACAGGCAATTTTGAAGAAGTTTAATTATCCTATGTAGAAATATTTGTTATTTTGTGCTTATTCTAGCATTAAGGTACTTTCATACCATAATATTGACAGTGTGGCTACTTAGGCACTGTAGGATGTGTTGTATTAAAACAATACCACATGGTGCATTTTAATGGGGATCAAGGCTGAAAAAAGTTTTAACGTTTTGGTAAGTCTATGCCTCATGTTACTTTGCCATGCAGTGAAATAATCCCACATGACTCCATATTTTTTCTGTCTGACATTTCCTACAGTTAAATGGTCCTGAGAACCAAAGGGATTGGAACAGACAGGTATAAACTCATCCCTGGAGTAGATGGATTATTTTAGTAAGCTGAAGTGGTTGAAGGGAGGGGGCATTTCTACTGAACTTGCTGTTCTGGCTAATAAAAGAGCTGAGGCTTCATGTCAGTTGTCAAGCTTGCACCGTTCCTGTGTGATGTGCAGTTCCCAAGCCAGCACCCCTCCTGCACACAATGCCACTTGTGAAAACTGTGTTTGCCTGCTCTTCTGCAGAGACAAGACAAATGGCTTGTCTGCAGGCAAACAGCTTTGTCACCTGCTGGCACGATGGTCCAGAGGGGACACTGCTCTCACCACTTCAGGAAAGCAGGGTGCAGTTTGTGGGGACAGGGATGCTGTGGAGACCTGCATGGAAGGCATCACCCTGAGCCACCCAGCCCTGCACTACTGGTAGAGCCCTGGCTTGCAGCAGGTATTGCTCCTCCAAAAGACACTCTCTGGCTTGTCTCCTTGACCTGGACACATCACCTTCCCAGCTCTTCCCCTAAATAAGTTGTCATTGTGGTGGTCAGTTCCTCAGCAGCCACAGCCACCTGGGGACAGGCTGTTCTCTATCAGCCTGCAGAGGAGGGCCCACAAGCAGTTGTGCCTTCTGGAGACACCCCAGTCCCTTCTCAGGGCCCACACCCAAAACCACTCACTCAGATTACCACAGTATTGGCCCACAAATCCCAAATTAGATACACAGGAAGCACAGAAATTTTCAAGAGATTCTGCATGTGTAACTGGATCCAAAGTCACTTGGAAATGTCACCTCTCCAGACTTGTGGTGTGGGGCCAAGCCCCACCAAACACACAAAGATCCTGCAGTTCATGTCCCTCTGTGTCTCCCCACGATCACCACATTGTAAACACTGTGCTTATACCTTGCCACTGTTATGAACCTGGGACTTTGTTCTGATACATAACATTTTCCTTTCCAAGTACAAACATAATAAACAGGTTTCTAATGTGCTGGAAATGCTAGGGAATAATCTGTACTCAAGATAGCAGTGCTCTTGTGTTGAGTGCCAGCCATCCTAAATTGTTCCCTTGGCTTCAAGCTGGGAAACACTCACTGGCACTGGATAGCTCCAATCCTGGAAGAGTGGCAAAAGCAGGGAAACTAGGTAGCATCAACCCACCCAAATACCACAGACACCCCCAGATTTACCCCCTTCAGAGGAGCACCTGCACACTCCAAACACAGCAGAGATGCAGAAGTTTGAGTGGGTTATCAAGAGCTGGAGATACCATGGCCCTGTTACACACATGCTATCTGCTGTATGGAGTAAAAGGAGTTTCTTGCTGCTCGGTTTCAGGGGGGTTTAGGGTCCTTGGCTGATGGGAAAGGCATATGCTGGAGCAAAAGGTCACATCTCAACTTACTAATATTTGTAGACATTGAGGCAGAACAAAATTAAAGTTTGGACCTCAAACTGGGAATCTTAGGAGGCAGACAGACTAAACCTGCCCAAAAATGCCAGTAGCTCGTAAAGCCCCAGCCTGGTGTTAATCCCTTGCCAAACAAGGCAGCAATAAACTTACCAGCCATGTTACTGGAGCTGGGCATCAGGGAGGAGAAGGAAGAGAGCCACAGATGAGTGCCAGGGCTGGCGAGCACCTTGCTGGCCAAAGGCAGCCTTCCCTCAGACCTCATTGAATGTGAATTCTGCCCCTGTGCAAGGCTTGAAATCTGAATGTTTCCTGGCGTCCCACGCTCCTATTAAAAATAAACCGAAGAGGTTTCCAACAAAGCACCACATTTTATATATGCCAGGAAGAAAATGAATTAAAAATGCATATCTTTGTTTCTTCCTGACAGTATCACATTGATTCAAAGCAGTGAGCAAAACAGTGAGCAACAATCAGAGCTCTGCAAAGAGGTGCCTGTAACCACAGAAGGAGGAGGTTTTGTTCCCCACCCTTGGACTATGCTCACTAATAATCTGGATTTCCACACACATCTCTCTTCTCACCATGGGGAAATCTCAAGGCCTATTTGTGTGCAATGACTCTTGAAGGAAGAAAGCTCTGTAAACCATCCCTGACACTGTGGAAAAATCAGGAAACTTTAATTAAGGGAGCAAAAACAAAAAACCACCCGCAAGGCATTTTTGTACTTACTTTCACTAAGTGCAAAAACGAACTTCACAGGAATTTCATCCCACAGGAATTTACAATATTTTAGTATTTGTTTCCGTTACGACTGGGGACAAAATGTTGAAATATCAAAGCATTTTCATAGGATGAAGTGTTCTGGGAAGCAGTGTTTTTTTACGTCATTTTGACGTGTTTCAGACTTGAACTTGCACCTGGCTAAGCTTCCTGGCTGTTCCTGTGCAAGTGCCTTGTGGTGCCAGGCTGCTTCTTTGACCAGCTCAGAACATCCAGGACTTCCCACCCAACATCCATCACCAGGTCCCACGGTATCACACAGAAATCCAAGAAGGCAGAAGGCAGTAGAGTTCAGCACAGAATTCCTAATCCAGCCAATGGCTTGGTCTGTGTAGGAGAAGGGGCCATCAGATCTCCATCCTGTGCGGGCGGAGCATACGTAAATGCTCGACACAGCTGAGCCCAAATGTTTCATTTCAGCATTGTTGGCCTTGTTTATTTTTTAGCATAAATGATGGAGAATTTTTAGCCAGCTGTATCAGTTTATTGGTCTGTCAGCACTCCAGGGACATCTTCACCTCGAACTGCACAGCAGGACCATGCTCCTGTTGACACAGATGGGCAGGAGAGTGGTGGCCAGTGTTGGGAATGTCTGTCCACATCAGCACGTCCTTGGCCTGGATCCATTCTGGAGGCTGAATCTGTCCATCTATTCCTTCCATCACCATCTTCAAGACATCAGGCTCTCCCACTGAACCTGTCCTCCTCTTGTGGTCATTTGTCCCAGCCCTGCCCCAAAAACTCCTCATTTTCTCTAGAGGAGAAAACTCCTCTAGAGTTTTCTAGACGAAATCAAGGTCAGGGAGCATTGCAGCGAGTAGGGCCATCAGGAAGAAAGTCATCTTTGGAGGAAAGGGGAAAACCTCCTTCTCAACACAGAGCTGTAACAAAAATTCCCAGCAGTACGAGAGCCCTTGTGCCTTTTTCTGCTGGCCAGTCTCAGCATCAGGTTTTACCTCACCTGGCAGAAAAGGATGGCAGAACTGATTGTGAGCTTCATTTTTGAAACATGTCTGGCTTAAAGACTGCTATTGTACATTTTCCACTTCTGATATTTTCTCACATGTTGTTTTGTGCTCTCCAGCCATTGCCTTTCTGGGAATTCAGGTGATGTGTGGCTTTTGCAGGCATTTCTTTGCCTAACTTCATTTTTCCAGACATTTTTAATATCAAGAAAAATAAGCCCCACTCCACACACACACTTTTCTTTCAAACCTCAATTTCTCCTGGAGCAAGCATGGATCAGTAGCTGGCCAGGACCACACACAGCTCTTCTAATATCCCAGCCTGATGAACAAGAAGGGGATGGAAGAGACAACCAGCACACTGCAAAAGGAAAGAGATGAAATCCAGCCATTAAAAGAAATGGACTGTGAAGCCCTTGCTCAGATCAAAAAGCCTGTGAGCATTTAGTGACTGTTTTGATGGCATAAGGACAGAGGGACATGATCTGCATCCTAGAACTGTGCATGAGAGATCTCTCCAGGCATGAGCCCCATTTTGGGCAGGCTGGCTTGCCCATTGCTTTCTCTCAGATCCCTTGAAGGTCTCTCCATGGGCCAGAGTCTTGTGGGCTGACAGGGACAGAGGTGGGCACAAACACACCGTACATGTTGTGGGCTTAATGAACAAAGAGAATTTGTCATGTGTTCCATCAGATCAAGATATGACAAATTTTAAGGTCCAGACAGTGGAAGATTTTACATCTGAAAAGACTGGGGCAAGTTGTCTGTTGGAGCAAGTATCAGCTGATATTGATTGGGAGGAGGCCTTTATCTCTCATAATACTATGCTAATTCAAACCAATTCAGATTTCCTCAGAGACTACAGTGGCAAGCTCAACCTGCTACAAGAACCAGGATTGTTCATAAGACCAGACTCATCTGCCCAGACGCAGATCCTAGAAATAATGTAACCTGGTCAGAAAGCACCTGAATTATTGATGGGGAAGTTTACTGATGGTCCCACTGCTGTATCATCTGCCATTCAAATGTCTGATCCCAATTCAGTCCAGGACTTCAGCCCTTTTGCTTGCCTCTGTGCCAAGAACCCTGAGTTCTCTGTGCTGGAAAAGCTGAAGCACATGGCTTGCTTTCTAGCCAAGCACCAAAGAAATCACAAATTTGCAACTTTACAGTAACCTTAATAATGCCTAACTTAAATAAGATGGGACAGATCCTGACATTTTGCATCTTCAAATCCATCTGACAGCTGCCCAGTAGGAACTAATGAGGAGTCAGTCCATGTGGGGAATAATTTGCTGGTAAAAGAGAAATCAAATTCTACTTCTGACTCCTCACAAAAAATATACTTGTGGCATCAGGGCCAAGGGGTTTGTCTCAAAAAAAATCACCTCAGTTTATTTGAAGAAGACACCAGAGAGTCAAATGACACTTCTCAAAGTGTACGATTCCTCAGGACTGTAGGAATCAAAATTTCCAGATGCAAAATGTCATCACAGACTCCAAGAAAAAATGTCCAAACATACTTAGACAGGGACAACTGCATCCTGAGCCACCCTGTCTGCTGACTGCTGGCCCCAGCTTTAGGGGGGCTGTCCTTCAGGACCCACCCATGCAGAGAAGGGTACCATGCTGACAGATCAGGTAAAATCAATCTTGTGGCCTGCTCCCTAGCTACGCTTCTTCAGGGTAATTTTACCTCTCACACTTTTTACTCTATCCATAACTAATTTGTTTTCTACACAGTTGCTTCCTATGTCTGCTCCTAGACCTGACACCATTTCTCCTCCAATGATGCTGAGCACCTTCTTTGATATTCCATGCTAAATTAATTCTTGCCCTGGAGACCTAAAGGGCACTAGAAAAAATATTTCCTCATTTTTTGGGGGGATTGCCACTTTCCAGATGTGCTGGCTCCACCATTGTAGGAAAGGTGATTATGGAATGAGGAGCACTTTATTTGCAGAGTTGCTTCTTCCTTCACAGGGAAGAAAGAACAGCATAGATGGAGGATGAATGGGGAGTCCTCACAGAAATGCTGCCTGATGGTTGAAGGTGGTACCAATACCTAAAAGCAGCAACTTGCACAGGTCAATGGCAGCATTTGTAAGAAAACTCTGTTTCCTGTGTTTTATCACCTCTGGGTCCAGATCTGTAGGAGATGGCCACAGTATTACAGCCAGGCAGAACAGCACATTCTCTAATAAGTTTAAAAGTTGAACCCTTTGACTCAAATATCTCTTTAGCCTTTATGTCTCCCTATATCATCTGCAAAACTGGAGGTCACTGTGCAACAGCACATACTCACAGGTGGGTTCTCTCTCTCTGTATCTTCAACAACAAAAATTTAAAAAAATAAATTCCCAGCACAGGCACAGAAGCACCAGAACTAATTTTCCAACAGATGCAAAAGACCGTCAGCTAATGTAGGAAATTAAATGTTTAAGGAAATTATAGAATGAAAATATAAACTCTTGAGCGGGAGCCAAAAAATACAAATTCCATCATTTATCAAAAAAACCCCTCCAAAATGGGCCTGAAACGGTGTGGGGAAAGCTGAATGAAAGGCTATATTCAGGCACAGCACTGTTTAGCTTACTTTTTGGACCTTTTCCCCTTATTGATGCTGTTGGGAGGCGCTCATTCCAAAACCTCTAATGCCGTCGTGTTCTGGGATGAGTTACTAAAAGCAGCCATTCTTCCACATATGAAAACATTCGATTATTTGCATGTTCGGCGTCTTTAATGCCTCTTTTGTGCCTCTGTTTTTTTGTGGGGGGAGGCAGATGAGGGATCTTGAATTTCAGCAGTATTCTGATATAAACTTCCTCTGAGAGAGGGAAGGCAAAGAATAAAAAGTTTTTGCAAGGCTGAAATAGAGTTGAGGCTGGCTGGCTTTCTCGACTTACTTGAAGGTTCTGATGGAGGTGTTATTCAGGACTTGTGCAGTGCTGCCAGCCCTGAAGTAAAGACTCAGCTCTAAAGCTGAAGCATTACCTAGCATTCCTTGAGCCATGTGACAAAAAATGCCCAATCTGAACCATCCCAAATTGTTGCTGCATTGGCACAAACCCCAGCACTGTGCACAGGACAGATGAAGGGCCCAGATGCTCCTCAAGCATCTCCACACAGAAAGGAGTGATGGTATGCAGTGCCAGGCATGTCTAGGCTGAAAACCTCCTGGCAAGTCACAGCAGTCAAGTCCAAACTCCTGTGTGGCCATCTTGGCTCTCTTTTTGCATGGGCTAGAAGGTTACAGGAAAGCTGGAGGCACCTGGCCAGCCACAGACATGTTACCAGCATCAGGAAATACTTTAAATACTGCTCAACAGACCTGTGCAACTCATTGCTACAGGGCTTTACCAGCACTCTGGGAATAAACAGATCATAGCTTGCTCCTTAGCACACTGGATGGCACCAAAACAGTCTGGTGATGGGGACATCCCACCCTTCTGCAAATGCAGGTTAGATCTTGGCTAAAACTGCTGCTGAGCTGAGCTGTGCAGAGGGCTAAAAGCTCACAAATGGCCACTGGCCACAGCTCAATGGAGAAGTAGTAATTCATTATACCATGATACTTCAACTCCTTGTGATTTGCTTCCCATACACAACAAACCTAGCAGGAGTCCAAAAGAGAATGGCTTGCACTTATGGCTAACAAGATGAGCTAGTCACAAGAGCCAGTTTTAAACAAACAAAAAATAAGATGTTTGGACAAAATAAAATTCTCCGGAGTTTAAACCAGTGAATGGGGATTAGGAAGCTATTTCTCTGTAGTTCAGCTATTCCCAAACTCCTGAGCTGTGCTGTATCTCCTCCCAGAGCCTCCAGCCTGTGCTTAGGAAGTACTGGCATGGGCAAAGCACTATCCTGCTTCACCTCAGGCAGGCAGAGTCTGCAGGGGACAGCCAAAGGAGAATGCCCTGATGAATCCCACAGTGGCCCATGATTACTCCACAGTCTCTCTGCATCCCATTTTTGACAAACCAGTGTTTGGCACTGGAGCCCGGGATTTACCTGGAAAGGTGCTCCCGCAGCTCTGAGCCGCCCTGGTTTCCTCAGTCCCTCTGACTTTCCCATTTTACACTGCTTTTATTGGAGCTTTTATTATCGGTGAAGAGAGCCCAGCTCCGCTTTCCTGGGGCAGCAGCACCATCTAGAGCCTCATCCGACAAGTGCAGTCCCCATCTGCCTGCGGGAACACCTTCCAGCCACGGCTGAGAAAAACAAGAGACTAAAATAATGTGCAGGTGTTAGGGTGGAAAAGAGAATGTGGCAGACTGAACAGCACCTCTGGGGCTAGTAAAGCTAATGTACAGTCATATACAGCTGGTGTGCTGCACTAAAAGCAGGGAGGTAGGCTTTGTACTGTTGGAGGCAAAAGGGCTGTGATTTGTAGCTGTAATCTCGTTCTCAGGTAGCTCTGTTATGTATTTGGAGTGAAAAAAAAAGCTCTTCAGGGGTGTATGATCCTTGTATACTGCTTCCATGATGTAAAACAGGGGAAACAACTCGGGCAGAGCTGTAAAAGCAGATGGAGACAGAGCCAGGGCTGCAGCCTGTGGCCACTGCTCACAATTTCCCAGCCAACAGTGGGGACATTGCTACTTTTCCAAAGGCAAACAAAGAGGGTCACTGCCTCCAGTGTGCTAAAAACACCCAGGCAGTTCAGATGGTAGTTCCTCCATACACCTGGGCATGCAGCGGTGCTCTGCAGTGCTCCCAAGGGCCACTTAAGGGGACAATTTGCAGCCTGCTGCAGAACACCTTGAGAAATCACCAGTGGGAGAGAGCCAGAGAAACCCAGGTCTCTGGGCCATTCACTTAAGAGTTGGGATCGATGGTCCTTGTGGGTGCCTTCCAACTCAGAATATTCTGTGATTCTGTGAAATTCAATAGGAAGGGATTTGTAAGACAAAGATCTGAGATAATGCTGGCAAGCAGAGCATGCCCCATGAGCACAGAGGAGAGCAAAAGTGAAAAAAACCCTTCATACCTCTATCTTCTGGTCTGGGGGAAACCCCTGCCTCACAACCCTTCACTTCAAATTCCCTGGGCTGGCCTCTGAAGGACTTAGATGGAGAGGGGACCTGGTACCCTGGGCATGAGTGGGATAGCGTGTCTGGAAATGCCATTTCCTCAAATCTGGGTTAGGCAGACACCAAGGTTTGCACAGGAAAGGACAGTCCTGCCTGGCCTCAGTGCTAAAGCCACCACTGAGGAGGTTACAGCAGCTGTGCACATCTGCACTGCGGTACACACAGAAATGTGGGAGGAAGAGCTGGGTGCACCAAAAAAAAAAAATAGGAACAAACTGTCCTAACCTATCCTCTCTGTTTTTGCAATAAATCTGTGTTTTGTTTTGCTGCTGCAGGAGCCATGGGACAGTGAACACAAGGGAACAGACAGATTTCTCCCCCTCCTGTGCAGAGAGCAGGACCTGCTGTACTGGCAGCAGCTGAGCCAGGCCCCAGCAGCATTCATTAGACAGAGGTCCTGGAGAACAGACTGCACCTTGTGGCTACACCCATCCTAGAATCCTAGGTGGGAAAATACCTTGTCTATGTCCATGGGTGTCCTTGGCCTCCCACACCAGGGGGGGAACTGGGGCACAACACAGCAGTGTGGGCCAGGAACGGGTTTTCCAATAGGTAAAGTGGGTGGAAACCTTTGTCCCTCCTGAGGAATTGTTTTAATCACTTTAGGGAAAGTGGTTGTATGCTGTAGGACACGGCAGTTTTAGGTACCAAGGAGCAGCTACACAAGTCCCAAAGCCACAACTGCAAAAATTCCTGGCAGGAGGGAGCAGAGATTTCCCAGGAGATGCTGAATTGCCAGGACCACGTGTCTTTGATCTTGTTCACTGCCTCGCTCTCTGAGTAACAAGGGACTGTATGGGAATAAATCAGCATATTAATGGGAATGCTAATTGCAGCTGAATCTGGGATGGACTAAAATATACACGTTCCTTTAAATTATGAATTCTACAATCCAGTTTGAACTGCACTTGGAACAGTTACTGAGAGCAACTATTATTTTAAAGATCAACCATCCTTTCAGTGATTTTGATATTTAGATTAAAATAAAAATTCAGCTAACAGGACAGATCCCCATTTCAACATCACAGCATAAACCAAACCACCTCACTTACAGTGCAGAGGCCACTCAAAGTAATTGAGGTCAGGATAGAGCCCAGTATTTGAAAGCGTGCCTTTTTAATAAGAGGCAGAAATACACTTCTGTTCCCATTTCTCCCTGGCTGAACAATGCTGCAGGGATGTGTAATTGGCATTTCAATGCCTGTTTGCAGTGACCACATTCTTGAATGTCTGTAACTACAATCCCTACGTATCATATATATAAATATATGCACAGATATATATATGTGTATGTGTGTCTGTGTGTATAGGCTGATTTCTTACCACTCCTCCCTGTGCAGAGGAGTCAGGGTGTTACCTGTTATTCCATTCCAATTTCCCCTGCCCAGGACAGCTTTACAATGGGGTTTAAACATCTTTAGCTCTTTCTTTTCTTTATAGGTGGCTTAATGAAGTCTAAAAGAACTGAAGCACTCCCTCACCCACAGAGTTACACATGACCCTCAGCCTTGCCTTGCATCTGCCCCCACTGAAGCCAGAGCAAGCCAGTGTCAAAGCCCACTCTTTTGTTGGAGCCTGTCTCAGGAGGGGATGAGCTACAGGCCCAGTTATGAAGGTTTAATGTGCCTTACAGGACTCTCTTGAGGGCAAGAGGAGAGGTGAGAAACCACGTTCTGGATCTTCCCCACCAGATTCCAAGGTCTGCTCATTATCTGCCTCAGAATAAGTTCCCAGCCCCTACAGTGTCCTGCAGCAGTGAGTTCCAAACACCAAACCAGCACTTGTCACTCAGTTCTCTACTTTGTATGAATTATTCCCAGGCTTTGGTTATCTAATGTCGCCTAGTTGTCCAGTCTGCCTTCTCTTCTCAGGCCATCCTCCTGCCAGGAGGTTTTTCCTCCCCTTTGTTTTATTTATGGTTACGGTCACCATTCTCCAGAGTGAGAGTGTATCCCACTGGAGACCACTCAAGCCATCTCAGTCCCATCTGCATTATGTCACTGTATGATATCAAAATCTGCATTAGCTGAGTATCAGCTGGACATACTTCCAGTGACAGAGAAGCTGTGATAGCCATTGGAAATAATTTTAATTATTCACTATTTCCTATTTTTCTACTGTCTTTCCATTAAACCTTCTGTAGGGCCCAAAAGCACCTCACTCAGGTCATCTTCAGCCTTTGGCTGCCTGAGGTCTCAGTCCCAAGATCAGATGCCAACCTTATTGGCACAAGTGCAGCGTCCAAAGCTACTCCCTGTGACCTCTCCAGAATGCCACTGCTAAGAGGCTCCTCCAAATCCCTCCTTCCCCCACCCACATATGGCAGTTTCTTCATGGCTTTCTGTGTTTGTCACAGACACTTTGTACCTTCATCCACCCCAAAATGTTTGTCTGGAAATTAAGGCATTTGGCCAGTTTCCCCATTATAGCCTATTCTCATTTCTTTCTATGTCTTTGCTCAGGAGAAAGTGAATCTGTCTTGGGTGACAGTTCAAACCTGAAGATGATTAAATTGTGGCAAAGCCCAGAGCTTTTATAGCATCTTAATCTGGAAAACAGCTCTACTCCTAACAGAAAGGCTCAGAGACCAGGTCCAGGAATGCATACACTTCTTTCTATACTGAATTTAACTTATGGTGTGTTGTCATATATAGAGCTGTTAAGTGGAGTGATTATCTTCTTTAAGGGTGAGCTGCAGTAACACTGGGATATGAAGAGGCTGCTGCACATGAACCACCAAAGTCAGATCTCTGCAGACCTTCTGCCCTGCGAGAGAGCCAGGGAAATTACAGCACTGCTGATGTCAGTGTATGAAAATATATTGATTTCTGATTATTTTGAATATCCTGATATTTCTGTTTATTGATGCATGCATATAAAAATTTGCACTGCAGATTCATGTTATACAGGTGTAGGCAGAGACTGTGTTTGTTTCTTTTGCAGAAACCTTGTGGCAGGCTGAAACACCCAGGTGGGACCAGAGTCCCCAAGGCCCCAGGGACAGTGGTCCTCAGTGACACTGGTGCAGTCCCTGGCACACAGCCCCACAGGGATGTAAGAAGGAAAAGGCCAGAGGATAAGTGGTGCTGGGATGACTCTGGATTTACCACCACCAGCCTAACCTCCTTAAAGAACTCCTTGTGGGGATATTTCAGACAATTATAGAAGTCAGCCCTGCCTTACAGCATGGGAATGCAAAAATCAGCTTTGAGTCCCCCTCAGCCCTTCTGGGGATTTGATCCATCCCATCCAAAAGAAGGATGCTGAGAAGGTTGAATCCCCCTCTGAGAATGCCTTTCCCTCCCCAGTGACCAGACAGAGGGCAAGACGACAAACTCATGTCAAGCACATATCCCCACTTTTAAAGAGCTACATCCATCAAGAGTAAACCCCCTCTCATCCTCTGTGAGTGTGAAAGGACCCTATAGGAGAGATGTCAGAGGAGGGGGAATATGCCAAATTGTAGGTGAGGACAAAAGCCCACAGAGGGTTTTCAGCACCAGGAAGGGTCTGCAGCTGTAAACCCCAGGCTCAGCAGTCCCCACTTGGCTGTGGGAAGATGCACACACCACTGCTGGAGTTTAGCAGGCATCTCCATGCTTCAACTTCACCATGGGCTGAAGCACATCTGGTTCTGAATATCTCACCAAATAAAAATTTCAGCTGCTAAAAAAAATTAAGAAGAAGGACTTCACCTCTGACCATGGCTTCACAAGCTTGTCCTGCCACAGGCACGGCTGAGTGAGTGGCCAGTGGTTTAACTGGGCAGACATGCTGTAAAGTAAATACAAAAGGGGTCAAAAGTAAATAGTATGTTTTATAGCTGTTATTCTGTTGAGGTGTTTTGATACCAGATCCAGGGAGAAGAGGGTAGAAGTTCAATTCACTTAAGGGGAACTGGCTCCAGTATAAATATCCTTTCAAGATTTGTCAGGCACTGCTATAAAAGGGGATGGCAGGGTGGGTAAACACACCAGCTCTTTAGTCCTGTACATTTAGGTTCAGTTTCACAGCCACACACTGATTCCAGCTCTCTCTAGATCAACATGCTCTTGGTGTGAGGCTTTGCTTCTCAAGCTGCAAACCCTGCAGTCAAGTGCACAGGTGAGGTTCTCAGCTCCTGACAAAGAGCATAAGCTCTCCCTCTGTCATAAGACATCACAATAGGGCAGAAACACTAAAAAAAATGCCCAGTAAGGAAGAACATTGAGATTGGAAAAGGCCTCTAAGACCATCAAGTCAAACCAGTAACTTGATACTGCCAAGTCCACCACTAAGCCATGTCCCCAAGCTCCACATCCACACATTTTTTGGATGCTTCCAGGGACACTTTCAGGTGACTCCAATGCTTCCCTAGGCAGCCCATTTCAATGCTTGACCACCCTCCCAGTGAAGAATTTTTTTCTTAATACCCAGTCTAAACCTCCCCTAGCACAACTGGAGGCCATTTCAAACACTAACATGAAAAAATATTGTTATATAAGCCTTTGCTGCTGAAGCTTTCCTCATGACTGTTGGCATTTCTGCAATAGAAAACACCAGGAATACAAACAGGCACCCATTTAATTTACTGCAAAAGCACAGCTTTTAACAAATGGTACTGCAGCATACAAAAAACCTCAAAAGAGCTGAAGATCCTAAAAAAATTTAGCCAGACTCAAGCCTACACATCAAAGCACCATGGGATTTTAACTCCATAGAAACCTTTACCAATAGAAGCGAGTGCCTAAATTATAGCACAGGCCAAGGGAAATATGGCAAAAATATGTGAAAGTCAATGGAAATGCACTGTGAGTTGGAGGGCTCATTGGCTGCTCCCTAAGAAAGGGTTTCTTGTGTTTTCAAACGTGCTAAAGAAGCAGCCAAAGAAAACCCGTGGGTTTTCATAAAGAAAACCAATGAGACTAAATGTCTCTCCTTGGTGCTCTCACACAAGAATTTCAATTCAATGCCTTGGGATAAATTTTACACATCAGGTGTGTCCTTCACCCTTTGGCTGGCAGATGTCCAGCCAGGCTGCCCACAGGAACTGGCCAGACCCTCATGCCAGGTTGTGTCTAAACAATTCCTAGGTGAAGGTTTTAAAGAAGATGCTGCTGGGCACAGGAGCAATGGGTCTCTACTGAGCCATAAACTACTCAGCCCAGTTCCTCTGCTCTCCTGGGCAGGTTCACTGGAGGCACCACGGGCTATCCTGGAGCTGTGCAGACACTGATGGCCTTGCTGGCAGCTCTCACTCCACTCATGTGGACATTGGGCATTCCCTGACTCCTCCCAGGTCCATCAGCCTATGTGTCTGTGAGATATAACCATGTGGGGCAGAGCAGAGCTGCTCTGGAGCAGTGTTGGCAACAAAGCAAACCAGTACCAGAGCTTCTGGGAGTGACAGATTTCTAGAGAAAAAACAAACCAAACAACATTCAGACCAATCTGGAAGCAAGCAGTGTGTGTAATGGGCTGATGATGGGATAAAGAGGAGCAAACAAAAATGCAATGAATTTTACTGCCTCATTGTGATAAAAGCATGTGAATTGAAGCATTTGAGAATGATGGCCCCAGGAATGCAAAAGCTAAAGAGTCATTTGATGAATAATGAGACTCCATCAATAAAGAAAAAAAACACAATTATTTGGAGTTTGTTTTTTGTTGTTGGGGCTTAGGTTTTTGTGGGTTTTCTTCACTTGAAACCAAGGAATGGAGGACAGAATAGAGATTTCTGCTCTACAGCTGAGAACTTTGGCATCTGCATACAAACCAGGAAGCATGAATTCTTCCTGACTCAAGAGAGAGCTCTGTGGGACCCAAGATTTTCAGGAGGAATTACTGCAGGCAAAATGCTAGACCTGTAAACAGGAAGGCCATTAGAAATGTCCAGGGAGAGGATGTGATCAACAAACACTGGAGCTGAGCAAGGACACAGCTTCAAGTGAAGGGAGGCTGGAAATAGAGAAATCATCTGTTGCAGGGTAGTGCAGGGATGTAGAAAAGTAAAAATGTACTTACAGATTAGACACCAGAGCAGGGGGAAAGTGTTGCACTTCCCTAGCTGTCCTACTTGCTAGAAGTCAGGCAAGGAAAAAGCAGATTTTGTGAGTCTTTGGAACCCTCCAGTACAATGGCAGCTGTTTGAGCAGGTCTCAAGGCTGGGTGGAATTAGACAGGATTAGAAGATTTTGCCCTCCAGTCCTCTCCCCTCCATGTAAAGATGTTTTTATTCCAGAACAGGATAAGTCAGGAGAGAGGCTGTCCTGAACAGTAGCTCTGAAGATGTGCTACCTCCCCCAAGGAACAGAGCACAGCAGGACAGGCTGAGCTGTCCCTGGCATCCCAAGCACTGAGAGAAGAGCCTGCACCTTAAAGAAAATGTGAAGCACCTGAAGGCTGACAGCTCTCTGAACATATCCTCAGAGGTAAATCTCAAAGAGGTGTCACAGAGACAGTCCAGACCCAGCTAAGGATGTGCTAAGCAGGAAGCCAGCCCTAAACTACAGAAACAGTGCCAAGCAACCAAAGGCCAGAGTGGGGAAAAGGCATAAGGACAGCACAGCCAGCAGCCCCCATGGACTCAGGTGTGGGTCAAACCCATGGATGGATCCAGCCCTTTGGCTCCGTGAATGTGGATCCATCATAACTCCTCACATGCCAAACTCCAGTGGCAAGCCTGTCCAACACAAGCAGCCCAAAGTCCCAGGAGCTGCTCCTCAGGTCCCCTCCTCCCCTTTCCAGAGCTGTCTTCTCCAGGAGACCTCCCAGACCCACATTTCACAGCACACAAGCCCAGGTAGCAGTTTCCCAGGTGCCCCAGGCTGAGCAGCAGCACGGCTGTGCTTGTCCTGCAGCAGGAGCATGGCTGTGCCCGCACCATTTGCTCCTCATGGCACACGTCAGCCCCAGCACCGTGGCCCTGGCACTGCTCAGCCACTCGCTGGCAAACCTAAGGCAGCCCCTGCTTGGATGGCTCAGAGTATTTTAAAGCATATTCAGCTTTTATATTTGACAGCGGCTCGCTATGCACATTACAGTATAAAGGATTTTATTTGCTCCCATTGTTGCAATGTTTATTCCCCAAACTCTTTTAATAGTGGGTTTTTGACAAAGTGTTTCCCCAGCAGTGAGAACGACATACACAGCCCAAAGCAAACACTTGCAAGATAAACATCCTTCACATCCCAGGCTGGTCCTAACCCCTTGGAGCTTGCCATTACCTCCCTTGGAGCAATTCAGCACAACTTAATCAAAGTTAAAAATGATATTGTGTGATTTTATTTTTTGTACTTGCTCAGCAAGCTTTTATTGGCAGCTGCTGCCAGGATCTGGGACTCTGCCAAATTCCCTGGTTATATTGCTCCAGTGTGGACAAACAAAGAAGGCCTATTTAAAAGTCTCTTGGACACAAATAAGGTAAAAACAACAAAATAAAAAACAATGTGTAATTATTTGTTTCCTTTATGAAGGGCCTCCTTCAGAGTCCTTTGAAATAGACTCTGATTTCCACCTACTAAAGTCACCCAAGTGATTTATTTAATATTAATAGACATTCCTGAACCAGAATGTTACAACCAAAGGCACAAAAATCCAAGAAAAGAAGTCAATCTACCTTTTCCTTTCATATTACACTTCCTGAGCCAAAATTCCAACTTTAGCTCCTTGCCTTTCCCAGTAACATTTGACATTTCTAAAAACAACTCAAAAATCTTTTTAACTTTGTATTTAAATTATTTAAGTATCATTATATTAATTCAGAATTTTATAGTAATTAATTATTAAGGCCCCTGTCAACAACACATGCCTTTGGGAGCCTGGATTGATCTCCCCACCTCTGGCATTTCTGCCTGAGTGCTGCCACTTTCTCATGTCCTTTTGCAGGTAATGAGCACTCACTCCTGTGAGTGACACTGTGGGTCCTGTCACCTTATTACGGTCACTGCCATGGCACTGGCTCCTTCAGCAGTTAAAATGTCAGAAACACAAAGGCACTGCTGAATCCACAGCCTGAAATTCATCCCTTTGCACAGCACAGCCCCTCACCCCGCATCCTCTACAAGAGGAAGGGGTGCAGAGAGAAGAGGAGAGAGGGAGAAGAGGGGAGAGGGACAGAGAGAGAGGAGAGAAAGAGAAAAGAGAGAAAAAAATATCTCCATTTGACAAGGCTATTTGGCAGTATTTTGGAGCCAGAGTACCTCCTGTCAACAACACACACAATGTGCCTCTGAAGAAACAGAGATGTACATGTAGTTCCTTGGCAATTGGAAATAATAGTCAATATACAGACAAACAGATTTTGGAGCATATGTTTTTGAACTCCCTAGAAACTGCTGTTTTTCCTTTTTTTTTTTCCAGGTCACCTCCAATTTATTATGCAAAGGCAGTCACTTGCTAGTGTGCACAGTCCTGAGTCACAATAAAGAATAAGGAAAAAAACGCCCTCTCTACCAGCAGAAAAGTCTGACAGCAAAAGAGGCCTTAAAAAACAAGCTTCTTGTTTCTTCACCAGTGGTTTCAAAAAGGAGATTAGGGAGTAAATAAAACCCCTGTTTTGCTTCTCTCTCTCACTCAGCAAGTTTGTTTCTGAGAGAGCCTCTTAGAACTCATTTAAGTTCTAAGTTTGAAAATTTGAAGTCTAAGTAAAATTCAGGTCATTTGCAAGAATTTCTTGATCTCTGGAAACATCTGAATTCCCACCTGTAATAGAAAGAAGGAGCTGAGGTGTCTGCCTTCTGTGCTACCTTGGCTCCACCCAGGCTCAGCAGGTCCACCTGCACCAGGGCTTGTGTTACCTGTGGACATCAGACAGCTCAGCCTGCTCCCAGCTGGGAGCTGCCAGAAACTGCTTTTGCCCCTGGACACACTGCACTTTGGGCAGCCTCGGGGACATGGCACAAGGGCTGGAAACCCTTCCTGCTGCAATTCCACTTCCTCCACTCCTGGAGACAGAGACACCTCCATACCTGCAGTGTCTGTGCCAGGGACATGCACCAGAACACACGTGGACTTGTTCTGTGCCTCATAAAGATGCTGCTGTTTTATTCTAGCAAGGTGGGTTTAATTCTCCTTACTTCTGTGCAAGATGTTGGCTCTTCATCATTTTTGTCAGGGTGGATGTGACTTGGACTAGGGTAGAGGGGAAGAATTGAGACTTCACCTCACAGAGCTCATTATTATTGAAATGTTGATTTCTGTTGGTGCTAACCCAGTCCCCCAAGTTTTGCAGTAGGAATAAAGAAAGTTGACAGTGCATAGTTTGACAGTCAAGGCAAAACTCCCTAACTCCTTCACACAACCAGCTGCAGATGGTGTGGAAATGCTGCCTTCTGCTTTGCTCTGCCTTATCCTGATTGTCACAAATTCCCAGTTCAGATCCCTCTCTGCAATCTTGTGTGGACCTGGGTACACACTCGCTGCTAATCCAGGGACCCACAGCCCTGCCTGAGCCACATCAGAGAACCAGAACTCAAATTGGCCCATCCAGTTAATTTCTCCTGCTATCTTTATAATCTTTTAAAGCCCTTACCTTTATATTCTACTTATTGTTAATCAAACCAAAACACAACCTGCAGTTGGTTTTGCTTGCAAGATTGCAACTGTAAATCTCTTTTATCCACTTCTTTAACATCTTCTGGATTTCACAGCCACAAATCACAGCAAAATCCAATTGAAAGATGCAGTCTGAAGTAATTACTTTGTTAGTTGCCAGGAGGATAAAGTTCCTATAAATAATATTCTTTACAATGCTGAGAAACTGAACATTACTATGAGTACAGCAAGTAATTAAGCACACAGTAATGTCACACTTGGATAGGCAGTACAGCCAGCCTTGTCTAGAGCAATCATCCTGCTTTGCTCCCTGTCCATCCATGCAAATCAGCTGAAAAACACCTGGCACACATGCAAAATGCTTTCCTGTCAGTAGATCAGGAGTTCTGGTTAGCTGTGTGTGCTGGTTTTGGCTAGGATAGAGTCAATTTTCTTCATAGAATCTGCTATGGGGCCGTGTTTGGTGCTGGAAGCAGTGCTGATAACCCAGGGGTGTTTTTGTTATTGCTGAGCAGGACTCACATACAGCCAAGGCCTTTTCTGCTCCTCACCCCACCCCAGCAGCGAGGCTGGGGGTGCACAAGGAGTTGGGAGGGGACACAGCTGGGGCAGCTGACCCCAAATGACCCAGGGATATTCCATACCATATATATGGCATCATGCTCAGTACATAAAGCTGGGGGAAGGAGGAGGAAGGGGGGTTGTTTGGAGTGGTGGCGTTTGCCTTCCCAAGTCACCGCTCCATGTGGTGGAGCCCGGCTGTCCTGGGGATGGCTGAACACCTGCCTGGGGAAGTGCTGAGTTATTCCTTGTTCTGCTTTGTTGCATGCACAGCTTTTGCTTTACCCATTTAAACTGGCAGTATCCCAACCCATGAATTGTCTCACTTTCACTCTTCTGCCCCCAAATCCACTGGAGGGTGAGGGAACAGCTGCATAGGGCTAAGCAGCCAACTGGGGTCAAACATCACAGCAGGATGTCTGGGAGCTGGTGAGCCCCAGTGGGGCTGTGAGGGGCACTTCACATCCCTGGCAGTGCAGGGCATGGCGGGGGCTGAGACCAGGCTGCCTGACAAGATCACTGCTATTTTGCAGTGGGACCTCTGAGATAGACTCATTATCACCTGCCTGTGAACCTCTCTCCTCTGGAACACACAAAGATTTTGGGATATCACTTATAGGGTCAAGAGCCTTGGCTACTTGTATTCAGGAGACATGTGGATCCTGACTAAAAATTTCACACCTTTTTTTGCAGAGGGCTTTGAAACTCTCTTCTTGTGCAAGGGGGGAATAGCCAATTCTCTGAAGCCAGGCTCATCCCCAGGGATCCCTAACACCAACACCAGAGATCAGCAGCTACAGCTCTGATTACACTTGCTACAAGTGGCATCTTGCCCAGCCAGAATTGGGATAAAAATGAATAGATTTTAAAAACATACTTAACTTCCCAGCAGACAGATGCATACATCATCTGCTTTTGATATCCTAGGAAGATTTGGTAAGACAGCAAGGAGTGAAACCTACAGATATATGCATATACATACAGACAAATACAATGCCAATATTTCCAGCTGCAGTTCTTTTCCTGACCAGGTTATCATAGATACTTAGATTAGATCTAATCCTGGAAATCAGGATTAGGTACTCCTAACTCCAAAGGTCTTTGGGGGATTCATTTCTTTCCAGATGGGACTCTTCCTCTCTCAGAAGCCAGCCAAACAACACAGCCAGTGTTTACTCTCAAGTGTATACAGATACTTCCTAATTTATTTTTTTGTGTGTGTGTGGTCTGAATGGACATAATCTTATAAATCCATACCAATGCCAGCTCATGGTACATTCACACCAGGTACAGCTACTTATCAGTCATACACATTTCTCCATCACCTCATTCCACATCTCCAGCTGGTGTCACCACCAGCATCCTCCTTCTGCCTGAGCTCTGTCATTATCCAAGTGCTTTCCCAGGGCTCCTCAAAGAGCTTCATGGTAAAACAGGACAACAGCACTTGGAAGGATGAATTACAGACCCCTGCCAGACAAGCAGACTCCAGGCTGTACTTTGCATAATTGTCACTGCAGGGACCTCAGGCTCCAGAAGGAGGTTAATAACTCTCACTGCTTGTGAAGAGTCACTCCAAGCACTGAAATATCCTGAGCTGGAGTGATGGATTTGTCAGTACCAGCTGCTCCGGGCTCTGCAAAGGGATGCCCATGAGGTGCTTCTGCCTTGCTCAGGGTCCTAACAGCAACCACACATTAAAAACTCTTTACTTAAAAACACTCATTTTACAGAAAACATGGAGCTGTTTCCACTTTTATTTTGAAACATCACATTTTTCTCATTATAAATATGTGATGTTTTACCACATGCTCTAATAACAGACACAGCTGCTACACTGCTTGTCATAGGTAATGCAAAAAGAACCCAAAATTTTTAGATCAGGTTTCTCGTTGGAAGGGGGAGTTATGAGCATCACCTACATTAAAGAGTTAAATCCACAGCAAATCTACCAGTCCTGTTGTCCCAAATTCCGGTGATACTAGATCTGGTCTGGAGACTTCAGATTTGAGACCCAGATATGAGTTCTATTGTTTGGAAACCAACTGCTGATCAAAACACTGTTTTGGAAATTATTTTATTTATTTACAGAAATCTCCATAGAAACTACAGCAGAGATTTTTCAAACAGATGTGATGCTTCATTGTTAATTAGTTCATCTATTGGAACAACAGCTTTCCTATCATGAGATCTGTGAGGCTAAAATTTGAAGTGCTAGCTCCAGGCTGCCCCTCAGATGGAAAATATTAGCAACACACTCAGCTTTTGGAACTGAAAACCTCAAGTGTGTGGTGTAAAAGAAGTAGACACTGTTAATCCCCAGACACCTCCAAGGAAAAGAGTGGTGCAGAGCACCAAAGTGGTCTGTCCAAGAGCATGTTACTACTCAGCCCTCAGATCCCTGTGCTCAAATTCACTTCGTATCACCTAGGTCATTACACCCTGAAATTAACTAAACCCCATCATTACTGCAACATCCAATAAACAACATTATTTACTGATACTATGGATTATATGCTGTGGCTTTCTGCATCTAAACACTGGGGGCCAGGGTGAACACCAGGAAAAAATCAGAGAAGCAGCAAGCAGATGTTGCTGTGATTGGGAAAACAAAGCAGTCATTGCATCCAAGTCTCCTCAGTTTAGGAGCCAGGCTGGATGTATTTTTAGACCAACATTTACCTCTCTTCCAACCCAAACATAGTTCTCCCATATAACACCAACAATGCCTTCAAACAGAACAGTGAAGCATGGTGCCATGATCACAAATAAAATTATCAGCTGTCAGGCACAGGCTCTCACAAAACTCCTCAGTGTAAGCCAGGGTAACACTTGTCACTTGCCTCCCAAGCACAGGCCAGTTGGCTTTGCTAATGGAAAGAAAGGCAAGGAATGGTGTTCAAAATCCAAGACACAGACAACCAATGGAACTTCTTGCATATTGAAATGTTGCATAACTAACTTTCCCAAAAATGTTCAGTTCCTGGATCTACCATCCATTGCTGGTTTGTTTCATTGTTTTTGTTTCTTTAATGCTACCTGTTAAATTGGAGACAAATTCCACACATGAAATTAATGGGAAACATTTGGATTTCCTCTGCACCTGGGTTTGACTGGCACCTTCCTGAGCTCCAGGAAGCACAGCCTGTTCATACTGACTGATAGGGGCTGCTTGACCCCCACAGCTTTGTTCTTTTTTTAGCTGGTGCATTCCAAGAGGAAATAATGGATAACTAATTTGAAGAACTTATTCAAAAGGAAATGGGTTCATTGAATTTGACACATGCATTTACTTGTGTTGGGTGGGTGGTGATATTGGTTCTTGATTTAGAGAAAAAAAATTATATGGCACTGGAGAGAAGGTATTAGAAAAAATTAAAAAGTAAAAAGTAAAGTAGTTGGCTGGGCTCCAGGATGCAATGTTACTTAGCAAATTTGGAAAACAGAGATAAAAGAAAAAAATTAAATGATTCATTAGCTAATTCAGTGTCATCCCACACCATTTCCTCCAGAAGAGTCTGAAGCCCTGGCATTGTACAAAAGTTATCAAGTTTGGGGCTGAGGTGATACAGAAAATGGTATTGGAAGCGTACAAAGATCTTCCTCACATAGTCTTGTGCTGCAAATCTAAGTGGATTTAAAGAGGACAGTTTTTGTGTCCCAAGTGGCTCTTTCCTCAAGCCAAACAAGCCAATCAACACCAGTGGGCACACTTGGTGCCACAACACGTGTCAGCCCTGCTGAACAGCCACAGCTGCTTCTGGGCTACTGAGGCCCATCACACACACAGTCAGGCAAGCTGGTCCCCAGCTCCAGCAGCTCCTGTCATGGTCTGCCCAAGGGAATGTCCTCTTACACACTCAGAACCAGGAGAGACTCCATGGAGACAAATAAAGTTACACCACAAACCTCTTGAGGACAGCAGAACTTCATTGTGAAACCCTCTCACAAGGAGACAAAAAAAAATAATCAGGGTTTGACACAGGTTCTGTCTGCAAACTACAAGAGAGACTTTCAAACAGCAGAGACATCACCAGCAAAAATCTGGTAGCAGGAGCTGAAAAGCAAATAGCTGATGTAAATTGCAGTTAATTTTACATGCACTATCACCAAGAATAGGACAAAACTCATGAGGAATTTCCTTCCCCTTGACCAATACAAAGGATTTAGTTTGTCTGTATTAGATGTGCTGGAGAGGAAATCTGTAAGAAAGTAGATGCTGTGACTGATCCATTTGTCAAAGTCAAACCACACAGATCTTTCAGAACCATAAAAGGATTAGTCATGTCATGATCTAATGACTTTTAAAGAAATGGAGACCTCCTTATACAGCCAAAGAAACTGCTGACATTAAATGTTTTTACCATTGGTTTTCTAATGGAAAATTAGTACTAATTTCCCTTTTCTGCTTTATGTTATTCCTGTAGGCTTTTGTTCAAGTAGTAAATTCATCCTCCAAACTGAATAAAAAAGGGAGACTGTCCATTATTTCTCTGATTTTCTTCTGTGTTTTAATTTTTACAAAAGGGAGGAGAAAAATACTTGCTTTGGAGCTGTAACTTGAAACCTAAGAAGTAAAGCTGTTTAGAAGTCCAGCTGAAGTCAAAGTTTGATTCAGCCCTTGCCTAGTTTTAATTTCACGCCAAGGTGACTCCTGAAATTCCCTCATGTCAAACTGTGACGTTTCTTTACGTACTCTGTGCTGTCAAAGCTTTATAATAGGACTGGAAAACTGGTCAACATGCAACCCACTAACTCTAGATCAATCTGGAGAGATTCCCTGACTCCAAAGAGGCTTAAAGCCACAATGTCAGAACATGCAGGAGACTAAAGTCTGTACGTGGACAATGATGAATGTTCTGCTGAAAATTTGTTTTGGTGGAACACAAATGAAAATGGCTGGGAAAAAGGTTCAGTACCTTTGCTCTACCTTAATCAGCTCTGAGATAAAACACATCCTTCCCAAATACTTCAACTGGAAATAGGTTGTCTGGAGAAGGAAGTATCATCCTCTGTTTGTACAGCACCTGACAATTTTTCATAGAAGTAATAAATAAAAGGCACCAAGTAGTATCACTTTTCCATCCCATAGCCTGCTTGCAGAACAGGCAGTTCACATCAGTAAGTAAATGGCAATAATGCAAAAAACAAGACAGCATAATTCTTAGTAAGCAAACACTAACTAATCCTACTGAAACGCGTATATTTTCTACACAACAGCTCACACAAATTGACTAATATGTATTTAGGCACCTCCACTCTAAAGCTGAGTTCTGAGGGGACTGTCCAGCATTAGGATAGTCACAAGAACAATTCTTTAAGTAAGGAAGGCAACACTTAAATGACGCTTTCATCTAGGAATTACAAAATACCAAATTCTTACAGATGGTGTGAGTGTTAATTTGGAGGTACAGATTGCACCTGCAGAGAAAAATCATCCAGCCTTTCTGAGCATTTTAAAATACAGAGGCCTTCCTTGCCCCCTAGCCTTTGGTAAGGAAAATAGTTATCCAAGGTTATATCCAAGTTATCCACTGAGGTTAATCCTCAGGGACTCATACATAGCAAAGCTGCTCACTCCTCCCTGCTCAGTGCCCTGGCATTTTATAGCCATCTCCATTTAAGCATTGGTTTCCATGTACTGTCAGTTTTCTTGTAGGTACTGACACAAGCAGCAAACAAGAGAGCCCTGGGCAGATTTCCCATGGCAGGGGTGACAGATTACAGTAGGAATGTGGCAATTTCCAGCATTTAATATCAACAGGCAGTAACTGGACACACAAGGAGTGATTCTTAACAAAATTTTTCATATCATACAAGAATTTTCAGGCATCAACACAATGCTTGCACCTGTATCTGGCATGCTGGTCTCTACTGGCATTTGTATTCACCTCTGTCAACACACTGGGGGTGGTGGTGTCTGTACAGCCGCTATATTCAAGAAACAACAAAATACATTTTAAGTCTCTCCTCACATCACCTAGCAAACTGGACCAGAGATATTCTGCATCAATAATAGAAAGCCAGGGGAAGAATACAAAGTCATTTTAACCTGAAAAACACAAGAAGGAAAGGAAGAGCCCAGTGCTCCCTGATGCAGCAGTTTCCCTACAGGTGCACACAAGCGGTGCAATGCTTTAGCACCTGTAGCACAAGAACTCCAGAGAACATTGTCACTATTTACAGTTTACTATTTATCATACACTGTGCAGTTCTTTATCCATTCCGACAGAAATCCATAAAAACAATTGTCTTACTAGCATTAAGCACAACTCGAGAAGAGGGCCAGCCTCCAGCTCTGCAATGTGAAGCAGCACCCCAGAAAGCCCCTATTTCAAAGGGCAGCAGCTACACCTTGTGGAAGTATTTAGGATTGCAGGCTCATCTCTAATAAATATCCCTTTATCCCTGAAACACTCTGCCCTTTGCTACCCCTCTTTTTATGCACAAAGTGAACCTGTATAACACAGTGATCTATTGTAAAACAGCAGCTTCAACCAGTCACTGCTCTTTCCCCCAGACGAGTCTGGCTCATCACACCACAGCAATGATCCAATACCAGGGAGCACAGCACAGATCTGACCTCTGGGACTGAAGGCTGAGGCCTTGCTAACTGTAGCCTAATAGCAGCAACTTCCATGCCAGCCTCGTGTCTTGCCCAGAGAATCTGTGGATAACCCACCCTGGGAAGTGTTCAAGGCCAGGCTGGATGGGGCTCCAAGCAACCTGGTCTCATGGTCCCTGCCCATGACAGGGGGGCTGAGGATCTTTGATGTCCCTTTCAAACCATTTTATTGCAAATCTAGTAAAAATCTGTTTCCATAACTAAGACATTTCCCAAATTAGACAAAGTATAAGATTTCTTACCAGTATGGTTGTCTATTTAAAAAGGAACATCCCAAGGGAATCCTACAACCTGAAGCTGAAGAAAAGGATAGTGAATTTTGGTTTTGTACACTCTTCTACAGCTATTTCTTCTCTCCCATCTGCCACTTTCCTAAGCTACAAGTTAAAAAGTACAGCACAACTTCTGCAAGAGCCAGGCATTTAATATCACTGCCACTGCTGTCACTCTCTCACATTAGTGCAGAAATCACAAAGAAAACCCCACAAATCACAAACCTGAAGTACATTGATTAACTGACTTTGATCTATAGGGTGCTCCTGCTACCTACACTGAGCAGTAGCTGCCTCACAGAGGAGCTGACTCTGGACTTCAAGGCATTGCTGCTCATTTTTCCACCTGCCCAGGCAGAGTACATTGATTTAAGGGAAGGGCTCCAAGTGCAGCTCAGCACACTCAGCAACAACAGCCCTTCTGAAGTGCATCTACAAGTCAGGGAAGTGAGGAAATAAACTCACATGTAATTTTATAAGTCTAAAGTTATAGCTTGCACTGAGACAATCCTGCTGCTGTCTGTCAGGTAATAACAGCTTATCCAAGATGTCAGCTATTGCCTAGGGCTGACTTCATCATAACCTGTGACCTGCAGCCCACAGATCTCAAGGCTCTCCATTACAGACAGGGCCAGTGAGATTGACTGAAGATTTTGTAGTCAATAGTGTCAGACAGACTAATGACATGGAAAATCCCAGAGAAGGAGAGCAGCAATCAGTCCTGCCATTAAACCCTCTGCTTGGCTTATCTGCAAAAACAAAATCACTCTTAATAATAATAAAAAAAACCTGAACCCACAAATCAAAGCCAAAGTTTAGTTCCAAGTCTTTTTAAATTATTAAATACTTTATAGCATTTGTGCAGGCTCAGTTTTACTTCAGTCTTGTAACTCTGGAATGCCTTGATTTAAGTGATAGAGCAGCAAGTGCAAAATAGAGACAACACTCATGGCAACCTTCCCCAGCAAAACCAGGTTAAGAGTATAGAGTTTTGGAGTTCTTACACAGGGAACAGACTGAAGGTACACTCACTAGAAGTTTTTCCTTTGAGCAATGTGTTAAAATGCTATCAAAGACATCATTACTTACTGGAAACAGCAGTTGAACTTAAGTTAACAGATGTTTCCTAGAACAGATACAGCCAGTAATATAGAAGACAAATGTGAATCAAGAATTTTATTTTTTCCCCACATACATAAAAAGTGAGTGAACACACAAGACAACAATTTAGAGAAAATAAACATATTTACAAGACAGTTAAGATATCAATTTTTTTCCATCTTCAAGATCAAGTCATCACAGATTTTTGTTAATTCATCATTTTCTTTAGTCTGTGGAAGAAAAAAAGCAAGTTTCAGGTATGTCCAAACTATGTTACAACCTTGTAGCGAGCTGAATTGCAGTAAGTCCTGTTTGCTAATAAATGCAACAGAAAGTCCATTTCCATGATGGTGGCTCATGCAAATTTCATGTAAAGGACAGTCTACTATGCCAAAGATCACAACATCGCCTCCTTAGGAGCCTCAGGAAATGAGCCAGAGTCCACTATACTGTTTTCTGCTTCTTCCACAGACATTCCCATAATACATGGAGACCTACTAATCCAGGGAAACAAGGCTTTTGGGACTCAGCCTTTGTAAGGTACACCAAAATTCAAGATATGGACAGTTTTAGATTTTAATCTTCACAAGACAGACTCTGTAAAATGATGCCTTGATACTTCTACTGACATGTGGCAATTTCCTGTTTGTAGAATTATTTAAAATCTTCTGACACAGGAGCCCAGATTGGTTTGGAAACAAACCCTGTGCTCCAAAAAAATTCTGAACATAGAGGCAAGTCCTGACTCTGAGAGTTGTGCCTTATGTCTCAATGCCAATTTCCCAAAGCCTGCCAGAACAGCAGCCATCCAAACTACCACAGTTAGCAAGATTTCTTCTAGCCCTGATACAAGGCAGTTCCTGACCTATTCTAAGGCAATAGCTTGAAGAGACTCACCCATGGCATTGTGACTGACCTTTTGCTCAAGGCTTTTCTCTAAAGACTGGATCCTCATCTGTTCTTTGCGCAGAGTGGCTTGAAGTGCTGCAGTCTCCAATTTTGCTTTGCTGCGAACCTGAGCAATTTCCTCATTGGCTCTGAAACAGGTGCAAGATGGCGTTTACATCCCCTCCAGACAGCATAGCAAAGCTCTCACAGAAACTCACTAGATGCTTGTACTTTGGATTAATCAGCAAATGAAATATTTAATTTAAATTTAAGCCAAGTTTTGGCACTATTAAACCACATTCTGCAGCAACTGTGAAAACTATGTATGTCACTCCTGCTACCTGGCTTCTTGACATGGTACTTACTGCTTCAGCTTTTCTTCAGCATGTGCTTTGAGTGCCTGGTATCTCTGCTCCTCTTTCTTAATTCTAGCCAAGTAATCTTCTGCACATTTCTTCAGAACTTCTTCATTCTGTCCCAAAACCCCAAGAAGTTCAGTTAGCTGTTTAAGCTAGTGGATGGAACAGTCCCCCCACTTGAACAAATGGGTTATTTGACTACACCTGAGTGACAGGACTGACTGGAATAACAGGAACTACTGTGAAATCCCACAGTCCTATATGGACTAAACTGCCTCCTTTCAACTACCTTAACTTTGCAAACATTTATTCACCACATTTCCCCCCAATACATTATTTAGTAGCAAAGTCTACTAAAGAAGGTCACAAAAATAACAGTCATTACTTGGTTTTGTTTGTTTTGCTCCAATTTTTTTTAAAATCAGCTTTGTATTAAGTTACAACTGTCACAAGAATAGCTAGAAATCCAACTACTTCATAGAACCCATGGAAAGATTCAGGCTTTGGACCCTGATGTAAACAAATCCAACACTAACAGCAAGAAAATTACCTTGGTAGTCACACTATGAACACATTTTATTAACTATTGTAGGAAGTTGGAACTGTTTGAAACAATTGCTAAGACTCTACTAATTGAAGATCTTGAATTTAGTAACTGTGTTTCCTAGTTGTGTTTATCTCTGTGCTAAGGAAAGGGCATCTGGATTTAGGGTGGAGATGGAAAGGAAACAAGACGAAGGAAGCCTGACATGCTGGCAAAGAAGAAAACTTAAGTTGTTACAGACACTATACCTGTTTCTAAGACTTACCATGAAAAGTCTAACGGGCTAGTTTTTGAGTTTTAGTAAACAGGAACATTAAAGGAAAACTGAATGAAAAAAATCTGAAGGTACTTCTTTTACGCACCAACCAAATCAAATTTTATGCATTTCATAGAGTAAGAAACCATAGCTTATATTCCTCATTAGCTTCCTTCCTCTAGCCTCTAAAGAAGATGCAGAACGAAGGCTTGACTTTAGCTTCAGAAAAACCCCGCAAGCATTTTAGTAGGGAGAACCTAATAACCTATTATTCTGACTTGTAATTGCACATCCTCTTGATTATCCATTAAATATGTAGGGGAAAAAAACTGCTCTTATGCAGCAGTTGCCACAGAAGAGTATCTCTAAGACTAACAAAAAAGATGTGTTGCAGCAAGAAACAGCTCACTTCTGTCTGAAGAAACTTTGACTTGAAGTAAGATGATATCTTAGAAAGCAGTTACTAAATACAACAAATTAGTAGTTTTTTTATAATCTTTAAATAAACAACTTACCACCTGGTTTTACAGGTAGTCCCTATACTGTCTAATTAATGGCTACTCCAGAAAGTTCACCACTTCCTCACCACTAAATCTCCTTTATTTTGGAAGGATATTATTAACATTCAATCATCTTACTTTATGGTAACCCTCTAATGCATCTTTCTGTTTTTCAAGTCGCTTGAAGAGCTCAGAGAAGGACTTCTCCATAGAGTTCAGATCTGAAATAGCTTGCTGTTTCTCTTCCATCAGCTTCTGTATTTCTTTCCTTGAGATTTCCTTCTGCTTCTGAGCATCCTCTAGAGAAAGGGGAGTTAACCCATGATAATTACTGCTTTAGCATAAGACCAGATCCATAGTACAGACACCAACAACTCCCCCACCTTCAATTCTTCCCCTTACAAAGGTCCCATAACACAGCCTCACCTGTAAAGACACCATGTCTGTGCTTTTAAGTAGTCTTTGTATCTTTTTATATATTTCCTCACACCAAATACCATGACAATGCTTGCCAAAAACATTTTTTCTCCTACACTGTAGTCAAAATACTCCACTCAAGTTTACCCTAACAGGAGCCTTGTATGCTGTGATAGGAGCAAGGAATCCAAAAATATTTTTCATTAAACATACCCAACAGCTGGAAGATCTGGAGGAGACTGGGATAACAAGTCAGACTAGCACAGCAAACTTTCAGAAGAGGCTTGGGTTAGCACACCCAAGTTATGTTTCCCATGGCCTTAGAGGAGGAGCACAAAAGAGCTGGCACAGATGTGCCTATTTCAGCTTTGAGCTAACAAAATGTAACTATATAACAAGAGCTTCACTGGATGTCTTTCCTAGTTTCCAAGCCACAAAATTGACTAAAGCAAAATGCCAGATATGTCCAGCAAGAACTTCTAGTGATACCTTGCCATTTAAATGATGTCAAATTATAAACAACTAAACACAAAGTGCTGACAACTGGATCTGCCAGTTATAATAAACTAACAGCTCACACTCCAGTGGAGAGTAATAAACAGTTGTGTTCATGCTTGATTCAAAAAGTCATCATTACCTATCAAATGATATCATATCTGTATGAATATGCATAAAATTGTTAGTCTACCTTGTCTTAAACCTTACACTTACCCTGGAAGCACTTGAAATGCTAATATCAGAGATGAAAGACTACTAACCTCCTTTAGTAACTCTGGGCTAAGCATGCCCCAGCCCCCCAAGGCACTCAAAGTATAAATATGGAACTTACCCACAATTTGTGTTATTGTCTGTTCAAATTCAGCAACTATTTTTCTAAAAACCATGAAAAAGAAAAATTGAACGTAAGTAAGAAAAAGCATCTGGAAAAACTAAGTAGCTATAAAAGCCAGGACAGATTCATACCCCATTTCCTTGTATTCCATGTGAAGCTTATCATATTTCTGACTCCATTTCTGAATCTCCAGCTCTTTCTCTTGAACCTTTGAGGGTGAAAAGGTAAGCTTTTACTTTTTGCAGAAAAATAGATAAAAGATTTAGTACTAAAAACAGTCTGAAGGGCAGCTACTTAATAGAGAAAAAAAAATTGAGTTCTTATTCTTAATGGAATCAAAATTGTTTAATTACAAACTTGACAGAAATAAAGTTTAGATATTTTGCATATATGATTCCCAGCATATTGCCAGTATCTCTTCAAGTGGCAAAATCAGAGCCAACTCAGCCCAATCAACCTCTTGGCTACTCTTACTCAGTGTCTGTGTAAATAACTATAACTTCTGAGAGAACACAATGGGCCAAGGAACATTCTCTCAAGTGACACGCATTTCCCCCATCTACAGCACAAACAAAAAAACAAAACACTCCACAAACCTGCTAATATTAACATGAGAGAACAAATACCAGAAGCCTGTTCAAGATCAAATTGCTATTTGCAGTAACTTATACTCAACACTAAATTAGGGAATGTGGAAGGGGGAGAATTAAAAGATGCCTCAATTCATTTGAGAATAATGATACCTATTTCATATCAGCTAAACTAAAGCAGAGCTCACAGTAACAGAATTAAGCAGCACAAATATTCTTTGCTAAACACTGTGCAAACTCCATAACAAAGACCTCAAGACAAAGTTATGTTTAAAAACTAACACAGAGCTGACTGCACTGTGGGAGGCCTTCAAAGACAAGAGGCTGAAAACACATAGAATAACCTGGAATTTAAAGAAAAAGCTCGTAATTACTGTTAGTTTTGTCACAAAACTACATAGTAACTATACTACACTGATTTTTCAATATTTATTTTAGAGCAATCTAATTTTAAATATATTGCACTATTTCAGGTGACAGGAAGCAGGACACTACTGAAAAAATGTACAAGCTATTAAGAGAATTAGTAATACTTAAGCTAGAAAAAAAATTACAA
The DNA here is from genome assembly GCF_001522545.3 of Parus major. Taxonomy (NCBI): domain Eukaryota; kingdom Metazoa; phylum Chordata; class Aves; order Passeriformes; family Paridae; genus Parus; species Parus major. Next base: position 61,585,784 of record NC_031771.1, read on the forward strand.
CAGTAAAAGTATGTGAAGATAGAAACAAGTTAGAAACTTGCACTTGCAAGCTCAAAAATGGTTCAGTAGACCCCAAAAAAGCAAGTGTTCCCAAGTGCTGCATTTCATTAGAAGGAAAAAAGTTTTCACTTGTCTCATATTCCTGAGTTGTTTCACAGAAAAAAAAATTTAAAAATTAAAATAAAAAAAAATTTAGTCTGTCTTCCTTTCTGGTTAATATTTTAATCCCTGACCTTTTTATTTCAGTGACACAGTTGGAGTCATCCAGTCATACCTGCAACAATATTTGCAGGTTTAAAGTAGCTCTTTGCAACATGAAAGAGCAGCAGTTTGAAGATATTGCAAGCTTTACCCCTTGCTATTGTATAGATTCTTAGTTTTAGATCAATGCACTAAAAGCTGTCCCCTGTCAAAGCCACATTTACTTTCTTTTACCAGACAATATGCTGGGTGAAGGTCACCTCCTAAATGACAGAAAGGAAAAGTTATTCATAAAAAAGCCACTATCTCTGTGCTCTAAAACAAAAGAATAACTTCAGCAGCAAATAATCATAGGTCATCCTTGTTTGGTGTCCCTAGTGCCACTGACTACAGTAGAGCAGTCAGGAAATTTGAAAGCTCCAATTTTTGCTGAAGTAATACAATTAGCTTTAAGGACATTTATGCTTAAGTACTCCTCTTACATTATTTAGTGTTCGTAAGGTTATATAGCTCAGAAGTCATAATGAATCAAGTACTCAAATTTTAGAAATGAGTGGATATAAAAGTGTTCTTCCATCAGTCAGAAGATTGGCTTTTAAAGGCAATTTCTGTAATTACAGAACAGGCTTAAAATCTTTCCAGCTACTTCCCTCCTTCACTAACATCCTTCTTCTCTGGAGTGAGGTCCAGATCTCACCTTCACAGCTGGACACAGCTTCACAGCTGGACAGACTATTCACATCCCACAAGAAAAGAATTCATCACAGCACTGGACTGGTACTAGAGTTTTAGTTTGTTTTAGGGGAATTACATAAGTCACTCTCTTCCATTAGCATGAAAATCTATTTCCTGCCTCTTGAAAAAGTATCCAGGTCACTGATATTAAGCCTAACCCATCTCATAACATGTGCCTTTTAAAAGTGGCCAGATCTAAGGCAGAACCTGACTAATAATGAAGTTTGTCCTATTCCCTTAAGTGTTAGCTCTAAAGAGTCCTATACTTACAGCACACATCAAGTCCACAAAAAGTTTTTTTATAACGAGATACTTCTGTCAAGTATGATGAAAAAAAACTGTCAAGTAGAGATTTATCCAAGACAATCCAAACAAAAGGACCTTTCAAGGCTATGGCAAGTTCTGCTTTGGAAGGGCCCCCATACCTCTCTCTTGACCAGTTCAACAGCTGCATCCATGTCTTTTTGGCTATATTTTAGCACATCTATAATAGCATCCACTGCAGTGTTTGTAGAAGTGGCAAAAGGGACTGGAGGAACATCACTACCCAGGGAGTCTGGAATTAGGGGAGCAGCATCCTGAAAAGAAAAATTCAAAGTTTCAACAGATTCCTACTGTCATACATTGACTAGGTGTACACAGGTTATTTGATGCCAAGTCAACATATCTCACTTAAACACGCAAGATACCTCCAGAACTTGCTTAGCATAAAACTTTCTTACTTTGAAGTTGACCATCTCTTAAGAAATTTCTACAAGGTAGAAGCAGAACTGCTATCCACCAATTACAGCTATCAGAAACAAAGCAGATAATACCATGCTGCTCCACACAAGTGAAAGAGAGACCATTTCAGGATGAGCTGCTGTGGGCAGATCTGTTCAAACTATAAACCATAGCTGCAAAAGCATCCAGTTTAACCTAAGTGCTTTTCATCCCCCCAATGCAATTACATACAAAGCTTGTCTTTTGTAGCTTGACTTACACTTAAAAAAAGATTGCTTGACTAGACCACTCTCAAAAACAGCTCAAATTCCCACAGAGCCTGTGCAATGGCATCAGTTTCCACAAAAAATACTTTTAATACTTAAGAAAATGTTCATCACAAAGTTCAACTTTGATATAAATGACTATCCAACCTGGTTTAAAACAACAGTTTAAATAAACATTTATCTCATTCTGCAATACCTAAAATATCTGCATAATTCTTAAATCCAGAACATAGGCTATCCCCTTCCCAAACTATCAACATAAAAGCTGATAGCATTCCAGACACCCTTACAGAAGTTGTAAATGTTCCCAGAAGATCTAGTCCTTTTGGTTTTTCTTCACTCTGAAGACTCACTAGAGGCTTTCCAGCTTCCTCATGCAAGTTACTTAAATCAGCAACAAGACTGAAAATGAACAAACATAACACCATTATATTCAAGTACTGTCTGTCTTTGCAAAGCTCTTGTACCAGTTCAGTCTGTGCAGCCAGGCCAGGGCAGTGATTGTCACCCCTGTACCCAGCACTGGTGAAGCCACACCTTGAATCCTGTGTTCAGTTTTAGGCATCTCACTAGAAGGACATTAAGGTGCTGGAGCATGTCCAGAGAAGGGCACAGAGCTGGGGAAGGGTCTGGAGCACAACTCTGATGAGGGACAACTGCAGGGGGCTCAGCATGGAGAGAAGGCTCAGGGGACCTTCTCACTCTCTAAAGCAACCTGAGGGGAGTTTGTTATGATGTGGGAATTCGTCTCCCAAGGAACAAGTCTAGATGAAACAGCCTCAAATTTCACCAGGGGAGGCTTACATTGGACATTAGGTGAAGTTTCTTCACTGAAAGGGTGGTCAAGCATTGGAGCAGGGAAGTCACCAGACCTGGAGGTATTTAAAAGATAGGTGGAGATGGTACTTAGGGATATGGTTCAGTGGTGGACTCCCCTGTGCTGGGTTAACTGTTGAACTTGACAATCTGAAAGGTCTTTTCCAAGCTAAACAACTCTGATTTTCTATAAGTCAATACCTACCCAGGCTGAGATGGAGCTGTCATGATGCTCTCATTTGATTCAAAAGTACCACAAACTGGCTTTCTTGGACTGTCTCTCAACAGAGGATCAAACTTCAAATACAGTGACTGTTTTCTCAAGGCTGATTCTTTGAACTGAAGGGAAAGAGGCATAAACTGGCAGATCTGTTGCTTCAGAGCACAACGCACACATCCCACCCACACACAAATAATCCTCTGAAGAGTGGGTGAGCCTATTCTTCAGTGGCCAGAGCACTGTTCTCAGGAGGAAAATTACATAAGAGAACTCTGTGCCCACATGCTTAAGTCCTTATGTAATATCAAGAGACCTCAATCTGCTCACGGACAGAACCAAAAGGGCAAACATTAATGAACTATTCCAAACCAGAAGAACACTGAGGAAAAAGCATAGTATTGTAAGCTGGAAAAGCAGTGTATGCCATTTTCTCTTTGCTCATAAAACAATAAGAACAAACACAGCATAACCAAAACAATTTTAATTCAGTGCATTCACTGCTCAGAGATACTCCTATTCTGGACCCAAGCAGAAGAAAGAATAACTAAGCTGAACAGATTAAAACATGACAAGCCCCACTTAGAGACAGATTTCCTGAAACTGGCCATAAAGCAAAAGAGCTTAGGAAAAATGTTTTTGAAACAATGATCCTGCACTTTTAAAGCATTATGTTCTAGCAGTTTTGGCCAGAAGTGAAATAGCATTCACCTCAGTTCCACTGCTATTAAAGAAAAATAGCACCTTTGCACACTGACAGGCAGAGACCTTAGGTTTTTAGCTGAATTGCTTATAACTACATTTCCTTGCACCATCACCCCCTACCCAGCCTTGTCATCATATTCTTTGGGAATAAATGACAATTTCTAAGGATAATTCAAAGCAAAGTTAATTCATGAAAACATTTAAGGCTTGACATTTTCACCTTTGCTTTCTCCTCCACACTGCCAAGAAGGCAAACAAAATACTTAATGTCATACTTACTGATGAAGACCCAAACTGTTCCAGATAGTCTATGCCCATTCCAAAAACTGGAAAAGGAGGGAACAATACAATGAAGATGCAATACTGCCAAACTGTCCTACCACAGAGAGAAACAAATACACGTGTATAAAGCAAATAAATCCCTGCTCTCATTCTCATAACTTATAGCTCTTCATTTGTTCAAAATACTGCCTTTTTATCCAGACCTGAAAAAAGCAAGGATTTCTAAACTATTCAAACTTACAACTTCCATTTGTTCCCAAATACTTGTAAGAATATGTAGGATTTAACATACGGCTGAAGAACTTCTGTTGTTCTATGGTTCAAGTGACAAGCACACTCATATTATTATACACAATGTCCCATGAAAGAGCAAGATTGTCAATCTCACCATTAAAATTAGCACACAGCTCAGATTTGAAGTATGAAGTTATAACCATTTCCCAATTCAGTGATTCCACTCATGCTTGTGAGGAAGATCATTCACATTGCAGTATCACACTAGTGCTAAGGCCTGCAATAACCTACAAGACTCAAACACACACCTGTACAGCTCTCGAGCTCTCAATTTACACAGTCTGCAACACCAGAAATAATTTTAGTGGAGCAAATTTTCAGCACAGAAACTGCCACTGAAACTCTAAAAAGACAGAATTTATGCTGGTACAGAAACTATCCCCACAGGCCGCTGAATTCTAATAGCCAGCTTTTTGAACTTAGGCTTAGATACATTTCCCAGTACTGCTAGTCACTGTGGGTTCTGGAGTCCTTTCAGAAGGGCAGAATGAGAGAAAAACTAGAATCCATAATAAAACTTAAGTAGAAATGTATATTCACATTATTGAAACAATAGATTTTCTGTCTGATTAAAAGAAATGCCCTTACCTTCTGATGATGGTCTGAAGATCTCTTCAGGTTCAGCATTAGCTGTCTCAACTGCTGTTACTTCAGTTCTGGGGGAACTAGGTTTAATTTCTTCTGCAGCCATTGACTTTTTTCTACTGTCAGTAGAAACCAAATTATCTTGAGAGGGGGCAACATTAGCTGGAGATGTTTTAGATGGGCTCATTTGCTTCTCCTGATGAGAAAAACAAAATCCTTTTAATTGTTAAAATAATTATTTTAAAATGCAATGAAAATAATTTTAATGATCAAATTGGTTTGTGATAAACTAATTGGGCAGCAAATATAATAGAACAAGTATTCACAGGCATAAAAACTAAATTACCAACACTGAGCACAGCTCAGGAGTCATTTTTTTAGAGTCTACACCCTTATATACAATTCCTGGTCAAAAAAGATACTAAATACCAAGGTACCAATTTGATGTTACTTTCAGAACATGCGCTGCACAGCTGACACACCCTCTAGAGCTGCTGAAGATGCATAAACCCTAATTCTTAGACAAAATGTCAAAAATAGGTTTCACAAGATTAAGTCATTAAGTCAGAACTCTGTTTTATGGAACAACTTGGTAAGAACTGGCTATCCTTCCTATACCTTACCACTTCTCCTTTTCCTGGAAGTTCAGCTTCCACTTGAACTCCTGGCTTCACTTCTTCAGTTTTTGGCATGTCTTCTACCACATTCTGCTCAACAATTTCCCTAAAGAAAATAAACAGAATAAAAGAGGAAAACAAAAAATCAGTATTTATGTCACGCAGTTTGAATTCTGTACTACCAGATGAACAGAAGAAAAGAGAAGAGAGAAAAACTCTCTTACTTCAGAGTTTCTACTGCCACAGCACAGGAAGCTTTACAGAGGGTGTAGATGTAAATTTACTGTCTCACCTGGTGACAACTTATGTGACACAAAGCTCTCCCTCCACCAGAAGCAGTAAGTCAGAACAGCATCACTTATTCATATTCATTTAACACTGCTCTCTTATTTCCATTTTTAGGCTCATTGCTTTTTTTAAGTTAAAGATAGGCTCTTTGTTTAATTAAGAACAGAATTAGATACAGTCTGTTCCTCTTTCCAAGGCAATGCTGTGATTATTGGTGTGAACTTCATTAGAGAAGTCCAATACTCATGTTGTCAGCAGTAAGTAAACTTTTCACCTTGGTAAACAGTAACTGATCATGTTACACAGGGAGCAAAAGTGCAAACATTTCTGTCAAACAAACAATTTGTACCAGTCTAGTTCTGGCAAGCACCTGACTGTCTATAGTAACATTAATAACTAGACTTTCTAGGAAAGGTAACAACATATTCCATCCTCAAATAAAAAGCTTGTGTGCTGCCAAAAAAAATGCAGCTTCAGACAGGTTTTATTGGAGATAGCATTTAGATACCAAGAACATCCGGGGAAGAAACAGCACATCAGAGTTTAGCAGGGAACAAAACTGGCTGATCCCTTCCCATGCTGCACCATGTGCAACACTGCTGCCTACTTCCCTGTTTTATTTAAAGACAGTAACAGTCACCTGATTCTCCACACTTTAATCTTGGAGGCGTGGGGAAAGCACCACTTGAACAATGCTCTTTCCATCTAAGCCTATTCTCTCCCATTCTCCCAGACTTAAGAACACCTTTTACCTAAAGCTAGTCATCTCAAGAGTTTCCCCAATTAAGGTCTTTGCTGTTGCAACATAATTGTGTTATAGATTACAACAGACTCTGCCAACCTAGGAGGGATGCAGTCTAAGAAGTAGGAATGGACTAGTCTGAGATACTTTTCTCATGAATTCAAAGTGCTTCTGCATTCAGCTACAGATTCACTTACAGATTTTTGGGTTCTTCTTTCTCAAGAGTTTCACAGGTACTTGACCTGTTATCCTGCTCCACTGGAAGAGGTTCCCTTCTTGGTGAGGTACTCTCCTGTTCTTCTGGTAGGTGAACTTTCTGAGAGCTGGGTTTAGAACACTTGGGTGAGGTGGAAATTTTAGAGCCTCCTCCAAATGGATTAAAGTTTGGATCATCAAGTTTGTCCCAGTCAAATTTATAAGATGCTTTAGGAAGAGGGATTTCATCTTCCACATTACTTTTATTTTGCACTTCAGTATTCTCCGGTTTTGTTTTGGTAATAGGAATTTTTTTGGAAGGTGGCTTAATTCCAGGTCTTTTACCTAGTTTCTTAGGAGGTGGTTTTCTAGCAGTGGTATTATCAAAGTCAAATTCCAGTTTTACTGGTCCGGGCTTGGTGACATCAGGCTTTTCTGCAGGTTTCCCTTTGGAGACACCCAGCTCTTCATCAGGCTTTGACTCTCCTGCAGAGGCTTTTTCTGCTGCTGAAACATTCTGAAGCTTTGATTCTCTAGTTTTAAGAGAGTTACTTGCATCAGAACTGCTGGGACCTAAGTTGCCAGGTGACTGTACAGGAGATGTAGGTGCCTCTGCTAATACCACTGAATTATCAGTTTGGCTTGCATCTGTGGAAGCAGACTTCACACCCTGCTCAGAGTCACCAGTTGTTTGCTTAGGGGACAGCTTGGATTTGCTAGACTCCAGCTCACTCAGTGCAGATTCTTTTTCAGAGATGAGAGCCTTGTCTTCACCTAAACAATCTGTAGTTGCTGTGGTTGAAGCAAAAGGAACTGCATCATCCTGCACAAGAGAATCATTACTTTTTTCAATAGTTTTCTCAGGGCTGCTGGACACTTTTACAGGAGACTTTTGCAGATTTCCAGGAGAATGAGGCAACTGTACTGAACTTTGAAAAGGATTGATGTCATCTAAGTTATCAAAATCAAGACTGTAAGAACCTCGACTCCTCACTGGCATCTCATCATCTGGGTAAGGAGCCACGCTGACCTTCTCTGGCATTTGCGTATTGTTTGTTTCAGCTTCAGTCTTTTGTTGACATGTGCTGCATTTAAAAAAAAAAAAAGAAAGATGATATAGTAACTCTGCAGGCATAGTTTGAAATTATCTTTAGAAAGACTTGCAGAAGTAGCTTTGCATGGTCTTGTAGCCTAAACAGTCAAGGCTTATGACCTCTGGTAAACATGAAACATAGGGAGATCAACCCTTGAAGCTAGTCAGTGTTCTTAAGCTACCTGTTCTACACAGCCTTGCCACATTATGTCAGTCATTCCTGGAGACTGCTCCACTCACCACAGCATTTGGACATTGCCATTTGGACACTGCTCTTTCACTAGGCACTGAAACACATTGCTGAAACAGCAGCTCAAACACAAGCACATCTTGTGGTACCATCTTCATGCAGATTCATCTGAGTCATGACAAACGAGTCTGGGACCAAACCAAGTCATGATTCAGGTACTCCCACACTAATTATTACTTTGTCTGGGCATTCTGGCAAATATTTTTACCCCCACTGAAAGTATTCATCAGCATTTGATTTTTGAGGGCCTACATACAAAAAGAGAACCTGGATTTCAGGCACTCTGAATTCTGTACAACAGCAGATCTGAAGAGCAGAGTGATATAACAAAACACTTCTCCAGTAAGAGAAAGGTAATATTTTCTAGTAAAAGACACAGGTTAAACAGTTTGTGTACTCGTTCTTGCTGAGTATTCTACAACTTACTGCTCTCCACTTTACGTCCCCAAACTCTACACAACTTCTGAAAGCTCAGCCTCAGACTACAGAGAGTTAAGCCATTACTTCCTGAAAGAGGATTTCCTCCCATTGTTTTCTCCCTCCATAAAGTTATTATTTCTATGTGCCATCCTTATCTGCTGCAGAACAGAACACGATTAAAAGCCACTCACTAAAAACTCCACTTTGATAAACTTGAAAGCAGAGGCGGGAGATAAGAGCTGAAGAAGTTCTTCTCACCCGGTTTGAGCGCCTCTTCCCGGCAATAGCTCAGCCCCAGGCTGCGACTACTCAGGTCCCTCCCACTCTGCTTCAGTGTTTAACCTAATAAATGCCAGTCAGGAGGGAGATACCTGCTTGGAAGGTCAATCACTTGTGAGGAGTCACAAGTGACCCGGTACAGCAACACGGAGCCTTTTCCACTATTTGCTACAAACAAATCCTCACATTTTAAAACTAGAAAGGACACGTTCAGTACAAGCAGTGCATTGATACAATCATGCCCTAACTGAAATAATTCAGTGCTGATCCTTTAAACTCACTTGAACCCTATAAGTACTAAATCTTTGTTTATTTGTGCAAGCAATGAGTTTGGGGCATAAATACCATTACATTATTTAATTGTGGTGGTTAGTACAGAAATAGCTTTCTGAACTAGTTTGTACATGGAAATAAACAGTTGAAGCAAATTTATACACTTAAAGAACATTTAAGTGTTCCCACCTTTTCCACTTTCTCTCCCTCCCAACAACAAAAACAAGGATCAAATGAAAGTATTGGGTAGTTAAAAACAAACAAAAGGGTATATTTGTTTGCAGAAGGCAAAACTAAGACCTGAGACTTCTTGCTGGTGGGATTACAGGTGTTAGATGTCTATAGTAGTTTAAAGGGGGGGGCTACAAGTCAGTAACAAAAATTTACATTTAATCTTTTCACAAGACCCCCAAATTGAAACATTACAGATTTCATGCTCTTCTCCAAACAGCTACTATGAGCCACTTTGAGACTCAGGCTGCTAGACTATAGAGGCACATAAACATGTTTACACTTGTGACTGATGTTATATTCACTTTGCGTTGCTTGATTAAAGGAAATCTTAATACTCCCCAACTCAAGGTGTCAATTCAAGCTAACCCTTCAGAAGATTTATCTCTTTAGATTTTACTCCTCAAGATACAACAGTACTTAACACATAAGATATTTTAAGGCTTAGCTTTAAGTCTTTAGCTTCAGAATAGTTTTACTCTCACACAAAAACCTTACATCAAACAAAGATTACAAAACTGTTTCTTACAGTATCTCTCCTCAAGGTATTTATCCATACCATAAGTTACCTTAATGAAATCAGTTACAGAGGCGTTAGAAATAAAGTTCCATAATTAATATTAAAATCAATATAAAATTTTCTTAAAATAAGTTACCTTGAAAAAGTTCATGAATTGGTCAGTATTAATTTTGGTCTTCTTGCACAATTTACATCTTGTTATAGAATAGAAAATTATTTTTTAACTATACAGGTTTAAAATAGGCAAAGTTAACTTGAGCATGTCCCACACAGGTAACACAGCAAGCAGTGGATTCACTACTCACTCAGAATAAGAGAGTGCAACTAAAACATCATCTGCCACATCTTCACGGCAATCGTCAAGTGCAAAAGCAGTCTGAAGTTTATCTGTCATAGTAGGACTCAGGATTTTTCGAGTGTGAGGATCTCTTTGAGGAGTTTGAAAGGTTACCTTAAGAAAAGGGTGGGGGGGAAAAAAAAAAAAAAGGAAAAACATTAGCACAGTATTTTTCAAGCACCAAATAGCACATGCATTCAGTAGAAGAGATCATAGAAGGAGAAAGAATAATACAAAACCAAAAGTTTACCTTCATCACTTTTCCCACACTTTTTGGTGGCAAGTTTTCTTTCTGGGACAGGCGAAGAATAGAAGGTCTCCCCGTAGGTTCCGGCGGCGCAAAGAAAAAGCCACAGTCTTCCACTGTTAAATCATCCTTAATGCTTCCTCCATTTTCTGCATTTTCTGCATTTAAAATCTGCAGACTCATTCTAGAACATCAACACACACAGCACCGCAGCATGAATGAGAGGGTGTGGTCAGCCAGATGCACTTCGAGATAATGGAAGAAGTTGGCAGCCTGGGATTGACTATCCAAGACTAACAGCTTCAAAGAGCAAGTTGGAAGCATTTCCTGGAAAGTCTTCACAGGGCCTTTCTCTGAGGTATCTAAAAGCAGCAGTGCAAAGCTCCACTGCTTTTGGTAGGGGCTTGAGAAGCTAATTGTTGACATTATGGCTTCCACAGGTCACATTCTAGCCTTACTAATTAAGCTGCCTGTCTTTTAAAGGGAGCTCAATGTTTCCCCATTCCCAACCCCTTCAGCCAGTGAGGTATAGCCACATCTCTTGTAGCAGGGCATCCAGCTAAGCAGCACAACTGCTTCTGCAAGGGGCAGATGAGACAGATGACAATCATCTGTTTACTCACATGGTCTCATTACTACATTGTACACTAGCAAACCACAGAAACAAATTTGGCTAGTTAGGGTGTGTTTGGGATCAGAGCCCTGAATCAAATTAGCCTTCTCCTGCACTGTCTGAGCATATGCTGCTCTTGTAAAGCACACAGTACTTAGGAATCCTTTGCAGCACAGACATCACTGGTATGCAAATCTGAGAAAAATCATCATTAGAAAGGTATTTCTGAAATATTGTTCTTATAATGGAGATGCACAAGCTTTGGTAGATTGTTAAATACTGATCTAGTTATACTAGTGTGACGAACTTGAAACTAAAGCCTTGGCTGCAACTAAGATTAAGGATGAAAATAAATTAGAAAAAAAGTACAAAGCAGCCTTAAAATACACCAGGCAAGCCACCATGCTGTATGTACTTGAACTCTGCCTGCTTTTTATTCCCACTGGAGCCTCTGCTGTTCTTAAAAGTTAACACTAACACTCAGTGATGCACAGCTGCTTTTGAAAAAAAAAGCAACAGACAGAAGGTAAGGCAAGGAAGATCTAAGCATAACCACTGTCTGTGAAGGATGACACGTGAGAAATGCAGTTATTTATTGGAAAAACTGCTATCAAAGCGATTTATTTCATAAGAGTTGATGTATTCTCTTTTATCATGTGCAAGATTACCAGAATCAAGTGAAGAGATTTGCTTTCTGCAATGTGTAACCATTCTAAATGATCTCAAATGCTTGATTTGACCAAACATGTCATGACCTTAACCTATTTCTCCATCATATATTCAGGATTAATCTAGAAAATCAGCTGAGGAAGACTACATATGATTATTTTCAGTGTCATACAGAGGTAACAAGAACATTTCGACTGAAAATTTTAAGTCATGTTTTCAATCTTCTTTCCCTATGTATTCAAATTTCTGTACATAATCCTCCAAACATTTCTCCACTCCTATATTAATCCTTACAGGAAAATTTGTTTCGTACTCTCCGCGGAACTCAGCTGCTTTGTCTGCAAGCCTGACAACAGCACTTTCAATCAGCAATGGAATGCAAACAATAGCTGCAGAAGCAATGGCATGCAAAGCACGCCATTATTAGCTATTTCTTCATTCCTTCTTTATTCATCATATTAATGCTTCAGGTTATTTTTTGTATTAAGTATTTTTACATTAATCACTTGTAGGACTTGAAGTGAACGTCATTGCTTTCCTTTATTGCAAACTAGAATTGAGACAACAGATGAAGTGAATCTTTACAAACCTTATTTTTTACTGTAATTATTTTAGAAACAAGCCTAAGACACAGAAGTTTTCAACGCCTTCTAAAACAAGCTCCATAAGCAGGGGAAGTTTGTTTGGAGACTTTTTCGGCTTTGTCATTGAGCTACTTGCATATCCTTGCTAAACCAAAAAAACTGACACCATATACATATACACTTTACATATTAAATCTAAAAATCAAGTTTCTTTCTAGGATTGAAATATTAAAAGTAATTCATTTTATTTTAAAAATTTGCAGTCAAGATTTGATCTAAATTGTATTCCACAAGTTCATTAGCTAGTAGGTGTGATAAAGTAAAAGGGAAGCCTTATTCATATCTGTGTTTGAAGTGGTCAGCATGCAAGGCACACAAGTATTATGAAAGGCAGCAGGTTTTCTCACTATAGCACAACAAAGTTCAAGGCCAGATGGGGCTTGGAGCAACCTGGTCTATTGGAAGGTGTCCATGTCCGTGAGAGGGTTCCCTCCCTGTGAGGGAGGTTAGAACCAGATAATATTCAAGGTCCCTTTCAACCCAAACTTTTCCATGGAGCTATCAAAGTTCACAAAAATGAAAATGCTCCTTGTTTTAGAAGAATAGTTATGTGGACACATGCAGGAAACCTGCTATTCTACAGTTAAGAATCAGCATAAATTCAATGACATGACATCAGATAATTAATCCTCAGTCATCTATCATTTGTAAAGTGTTTCAAGCAACCTGTTGTTTAACAAATAATGGAACACAATATCCTAAATACCAACATGGTCTCAAATGTCTGAAAAGCCGCTGAACATGCAGGGCAGAGATGGAATTTTTCTACTTAATTATCCTTCTGAACTCCTCCAGCAGCCGAGATGCAGAGCACTCACTCATGGCAAAGCATATTGGTACGTGCAGTTAATACTTCCATACAAACTAACACACAGCTAACTGATATATATTTATTTTCCTGCAAAAATCTCACGTCAGAACAAATAAATACTCTCCCGAGAAGCAAGCCTATCCTAATCACCTTTTCCTGACTGCAAGGGAGGAGCAGCAAGGCCAGGGAGGGCTTTTCAGGAGTTCCATCCCTGCCCATCATGGCACCGAGACGTGTTTTAAGTAAAAAAAAAAAACACAACAAAACAAAACAAAAAAAAACCTGAAGAAAAACCCGCAAAAACCCAACCCCAACCCTGCTCCAGTTCCTGACTCACCCCGAGTTACCCATCAACCCCATATCATCCTCAAAACACAGAGATGCTCCCAAGACCCTCACCTCACCCCCGACTTCAGTGGGCGGAGCACCTGAGCTCCTGCCATTATCCCCAAGCTCCTGCCTTCGCTTCATCCTTAAACTGACAGAAATAACCCCCAAATATCTTAATCTGAAGCTCACAGAAGTGCCCCTGACACCCCAGACAAGGAGACACCCCCAGTCCCACAGCACCCCAAGCACGAATTTCGCTAAAATCCCCAAGCATCACACCACCCCAAGCTTACTGCGGGATCCTCAGTCCCCCCATCAAACTCAAACCACCTCAAGCTTAGAGGGGTCACCAAGCCTGCCCCCAAACTCACAGGGTAACCCCAGAGCTCCCCTACCCCAGTACTCCAGAGCCACAGAAAGGCCCTAAACCCTCCCCCTACCCCAAGCTCCCAGAGCGGTCCCCGAACGCTCCAATCTAACCAAGAGGCCCCGACACAGCCCCTCCCAGTCCCACACTGCCTCAAGCTTACAGAGCCCGAACTTCTCTGAGCCTTCCCCCTCATCGCTCACAGAAGAGTCACCAAACCCCCTGCAGCACCCAATCTCACAAAGGGATACCTAAACACTTCGCCCCAAACCTTCATCGCCTTACAGCGGGGTCCCCAAGCCCCGCGTACCTGCCGGCAGTTCCCGGGACGAGCCCTCAGGGCGCTCAGCTGAGGCGGCGCACACTACACCCACCACCGGCCGCAACCCCTGCGCCGCCGCCACACGATTTCAAACCCAACGGAAGCCCCGGCCCGCCAATGAGGGAGCGGCGTCCGGGGAGCGCCTGCCAATCAAAAGAGCGTCCTGAGGGAGAGGGGCGGGGACAGAGCCACGCGTGACCGTTACGGCCCCCCAGCGCGCGCCCCCGCGCGGGGCAGAGCGGGCAGTGCAGGCGCGGTTCCACCCGGGACAAACTCCCCGGGCTGCACAAATGTCCCCGTGTCCCCGTGTCCCTGTGTCACCGTGTCACCTTGTCCCCGTGTCCCTGTGTCACCGTGTCACCTTGTCCCCGTGTCCCCGAGCACGGCCCCGTGCCTGGCAGCCCTCAGGGGCAGGCTGGATGGGGCTCTGAGAAGCCTAGCCTAGTGGAAGGTATCCCTGCCCATGAAAGGGGGTTAGAATGAGATGAGCTTTAAGGTTCTTTCCAACCCAAACGTTTCTATGATTCTACAATCTCAGCTGTTCTGCTTCGACATGCTTTTGCATGAAATCACAGAAAGAAAACTTGCTGTTCCACAACCCGTTTTTTATTACTGAACTTCATAGCCCATTCAGCACATTAAAACAGTCCTTACTGATGAGTCACCAGACAGCAACAACGAAATGATTGTTAAAACAATGAACTCGTCAACAAGGACATCTTTTAGAATGAAGTAAGATGCACAGAAAATCCATACACGATTTTACTCAAGAGCCACTAAACCACCATGAATTCCCGATCTCCATCACAGCAGTAACACACATCCTTCTGCCAGCGTTAGGATGTCACACTCCACGGGTGGCATTTACTGGGTGGCATTTACTATTGTCTTGGGTTTTCCATCAGCAGTAGTATATATAAAGCATCTCATGCTGCTTTCTTTGCCGTGTTTTTCCAGTTATACAGTTATTCCCCTTTCTCTAAAAGAAATAAATATGGAAGTTGTGGTTATAACAGGGTGCGAGCAGAGGATTTCCTACATTTTGTAAGAAACAGCAAATCTTGCCGCCAATATCTATTATTTGTACTTCAACAGTAAAAAGATATTCCAGCCAGGCCTCTCCCTTTAGTGGGTTCGGGGGTGTACGAAGATACATTGAATCATGCCTCTCTTTAAGGCATTTTAAGATCCTACATCCCTTATTAGAAAATATTAGAAAACACTACATAAAATGCATAAAGAGAAAGAAGGAGAAGCTTTTTTCATCGTTTAAGTAAAACAGGCCTTTTCCCTGCTTCAGAAAGACGCTGCCTTCATCCAACAGAGCTCTTTTCCGTTCACAAAGAACTGGAATCGGTTCCTTCTGCCAGCCCTGTGGAGCATGACCTGGAGCGCGGACAATGTCGGAGGCCACGGGCAGGGGCTGCGCGTCCCGGCCGGGCTGGGCGGGGCTGCGGGCGAGGCCCGGCTCAGGGCTGGAACGGGGACGCGGCTCGGGGATCGCGGCCGGGCGGGCGCGGATGGGCGGAGGCGAGGGAGGGGACGGGTGGAGGGGAGGGCGGAGATGGATGGAGGGGCGGGGACCATCAGTAAGAAGCGGCCCCGCCAGCCCGGCAGCGCCCGCGCCGCGCATCCGGGGGTGCGGCGGGAACTACCGCTGGAGCGGGGGGGAACTGCCGCTGGAACATCCGGGGCTGCGCGGGAAACTACCGCTGGAACATCCGGGGCTAGGCGGGGAACTACCGCTGGAACATCCGGGGCTAGGCGGGGAACTACCGCTGGGGCGGCGGGAAGCACCGCTCCCCGCTGGAGCATCCGGGGGTGCGGCGGGGACTACCGCTCCCGGGGACCCCGGCGCCCCACGGGGCGCAGCATGGAGAGCCCCGCGGTGACCTTCACGCTGGCCTACCTGGTGTTCGCTGTGTGCTTCGTGTTCCCGCCCGACGAGGTGCGCTCGGCGGGGCTGACGGTGCAGAGCCTGCTGTCCGGCTGGCTGGGCAGCGAGGACGCGGCCTTCGTGCAGTACCACCTGCGGCGCAGCACCGGCACGCTGCTGGCGCACTCCCTGCTGCCCCTGGGTGAGTAGCGCTCGGAATGAGCGCCCCGAGCTTTGTAACCAGCGCTGCACCGCAGCACATGCACTCACCGAGGAGCTGCAGTTAAAGTGCGGACTGCGGAGTGAGATGCTGGAGAGCAGGGCCATGGAAAGGGACCCGGGGGTCCTGCTCAGGGGCAAGTTGAACTGAGCCAGCAGTGCCCTGGTAGCCAGGAGGGACATCCCTGTCCTGGGGACATCAGGCACAGCATCACAGCCGGGCAAGGCAAGGATTGTCCCGCTCTGCTCTGGGCTGGGGCGGCCTCACCTCCAGTGCTGGCTGCAGCTTTGGGTGCCACAATAAAAGAAAAACATTGAACTATTTGAGAGTGTCCAAAGGAGAGCAATAAAGATGGTGAAGGGTCTTGAGGAGAAGCTGTGTGACAGCTGAGAGGCTGAGGGCACTTGGTCTGTTCAGCCTGGAGGGGACTGAGGGGAGACCTCAGTGCAGTTACAAATTCCTCGAGAGGGGAAGAGGAGGGACAGACACTGATCTCTTCTCTCTGGTGGCCGTGACAGGACCTGAGGGAATGACCTGAAGTTGAATATCCTCCCCTAAATCTCAGGGGAGATTTGGGTTGGATATTAGAAAAAGGTTCTTTCCCCAAGAGGGTGGTTGGGAACTGGAATAGGCTCCCCAGGGCAGGAGTCACAGCACTAAGCCTGATGGAGGTTGAGGATGCTCTCACACACATGGTGTGACTCTTGGGGTGTCCTGTGCAGGACTGTTGGATTTGATGATCCTGTGAGTCTCTTCCAGCTTATCATCTTCTGTGATTTGTGATATAACCAAGGAATGCAAATCAGCTTCCTTTAGCCGTATAATTCTACTAAAACTAAATGGCATCTTTCAGGTAATTTTTTTCAGCAACCAAATTCAGATCACTTTCCTTTAGGTATAAAATTCTGGTAAGAATCAGTGATGCCTAAGAATTATCTCAGCTTGCATAAGACAGGAGGCTTGAATTTGAAGTCATCCAGAAGTACAGTACTTCTCTTGGAGGTGAGCTCACTGGTTAGATAACCATATGATTCAGGGTATCTGTTTTTTCAGGTACTTAATTATCTTCTGAAAGTAAGTTTTTTTTTCCTTGCAGGTTATTACCTTGGTATGTGCTTTGCTGCACCTGAAAAACATCTTTGTTTTTTCTACCTGGCTTCAAAAGAGTGGAAAACTTTCTTCTTCTTCGCCGTTCTCCTCCCAGCAGTCACCAGTGCCCTGGCATATTACTGGTCACGGAAAGGCTGGAATAATCACCCGCTAGCCCGGACACTCGCTGTTCACGCTCTCCCGCAGTCGGGTTGGAGGGCAGTAGCTTCTTCCATCAACACAGAATTTAGGAGAATCGATAAATTCGCTACCGGAGCTCCAGGAGCGAGGGTGATCGTTACGGACACGTGGGTGATTAAAGTGACCACCTACTGTTTACATGTTGCCCAGCAGCAGGACATTCACCTGACGGTGACAGATTCCAGACAGCACGAGCTCACCCCAGACTCCAACGTGCCTGTGCAGTTCCTCACCATCCGAGTTGCCAGTGTTAATCCCTACATCAAGGCATTCGATATCAGGTAAAACAACTGCTAAACCTGTTATGTTACGTGTGTGCTGTTTGACGGTGCTGAGGGAGCACTTCTGTGCCCAACCTGGAGACTCCCTGGTCTCATCCCTTCCTTTCTGGTCCCTGCCTGGTGTGGTCAGGGCTTTTGTATGTGCAGTTCTGCCATGCAGTGCAGGTTGTTTAGAAAGCTTCATACACATGCAACACTGAATACAAAACGGATAAACAAAGGGATTGGCCTCTTTGATCCATTCTTAGGGAGAGGATTGTGCTGGATGTAAAAAGAAGTAGCTGGATAAAATTAGGTGAGAGATGGAGAACAGGAACAAAGGGTAGAATTTATGATCTTTTAAATTTTGGGTGAGAAGAAATAGTTATTTGTCTAAAACTGTCTGTTGTTCATCCACAACTTTGGATTTTCCTCGTGCTTAAGGCTGATAATTTTGTCACTGCTCAGAAGAGTTCTCACTGGGCTATTGCAAGCCAACTGCCCCTGTAACAAGGAAAAAATTTTGGTCCTTTTCTGATTTATGTGTTCTCATAGCAGTAAATCATAACAATTGTGAATGTTAGGGCTTGTTTTGCAAGGGCCTATGCTGTTCAGCTCAGCAGTCTCTGTGTAACCAGGCTAAAGTACAAGCAGAAACCTCTTTGTTGTATTATTAAGAACCATGTTAGTGCTCCTAAAACTATATTTGAAAAGGTATTTGACTGTCTTCTTGCTGTAAATTTGTATGTCAGGAGCATTTATTAGGTAATTAAAAGGAGGCACATCACCAGACTTGTATGTGTGCAGTGGGGCAAGCATGAGGAAGGGAAAGAAGTGATTATGGTAGAAATCCAGCTGAACAGAACTCAGAACAAGAGGTTGGTTAAGGTGAGCATGACAGTGCTAAGAAAAGAGACTTTTATAGACCTGTGACAGTGGTGACCAAATTAGTATTAAACAACTAATGATTCTGCAAGCATTTCAATGCCAGAGTGGTAAAACTATATCCCCAGCTGAGAAAATTCTGATTTGTTTGACAAGTCCTTTTAGGGAAAAAAAGTCCTAAGTCCAAAATGCATTTTGTGACTAAACAGAATAGCATCAAGAACAGTGTTTAAAAGCTGTTTTAATAAGATGTCAGTAATAGTAAATCTCTGCGAGAATGTAGCAGAATCGTACAGGATCATTGTATATATCCAGAATCGGAATCAAATACAGTGAGATGTTTTTGGAGGAAAAATTCTTCTGTGCAGGTGGGCCACGGTTCCCCTGCATGTTCAGTCTGAGTTGTTCCTCTGTGTATAAATGTCTCTGTGATTTGCATGGATAGCATCTGTTAAATGACATTATCCTGTAGCAGTAAAAACAATAGAGACCACTGAGAGCTAGAGCTAAGCCTACCTTGCATTGTGCTGGTCTTTGGGAACTCAGTGAGCGATAGGAAAATGAGGGCAGTTCTTCCCAGGACTTCTCCATGAAAGCTGTTTAATGAGTGGAAGCATTGAGCTGGAGAGTTCTGACACTACAGTTCAGAACTCTTATGGTAAAAAGAGATGACAACAGAAATGTGTCACTGTCGTCTGTGTGAGGTCGCAGGTGCCACTTGCAGGCATCACTTTAATTTACAGAAGCAGCTTGTGTGAAACACAGCTTGCTGCAGCCTGAAATCAGCAGTGGTTTGTGACCTTTGTGGAATCTCTGGGATTATGTTATGATATAATCTAAAATTGTATCATAAAATTACAGAACCTGATAGATTGACACTTTTGCTACTTATATAGTACTATATCACCTTGTGGTGCCTGCTGCATGATACAACTATTTTCTCTTTAACTAAACTCCCCAGGAGTTTATAATTGAGAATTTAAATATCATCGAAGTAAATAGGCATTAAAAAGGTGACAGAAATGGTGCAAACAGCACTTTGCAGTTAATGCATGATTTATGTACCTGTATTGCTTTTGTTCATGCTGATTACTTCAAAAGCTTTTATTTTTGTGTAATGTTTTACCTGATCTCTGACATACCCTGCTGGCAATCTGACACAGATATGAATGAGGACAGCATGTTCTGCTGACCAAGTTGTGCCAAAACAAATAGCTGAACAGCAGAAGAAAACAAGAAAACACAATGCTGTGTATTTATTCTGACCAATAAGTACCAGCTTTTCTGTGGATTCACTTCATTGATGTTAGCCTCTGCAAGGTACTATCAAGGTATTTGGGTGGATAATCATAGTAACATTTTTCTCCATCTTTTCTTCTTCAGGTTGAACTCCACAGAGTATGGGGAGCTCCGGGAGAAGCTCCGTGCTCCTATCAGCAATGCAGCTAATGTTGTGATCCATCAAAGCCTTAGTGATTTATTTTTAGAAACCTTTACATCTCTGGTGGAAATAAACCAGACATACCATATTCCAAGTACTCAGGTGAAACTTTCTATCCATGTGAGACTGTAACAATTATACTTTCAATACAGATGTGCCTGTGATTACTGTGTAAATGATAAATGTTTACCTAGGGCTATCTCAGGTCAATTACTAAGAGAATTTGTTGTGAGGTTAACAGAAAGGTTTAATCAAAAATACTGATTAAATGACAAATTATTATTAAATTATTATGTTATTACTGCTTAATAATTCTCATTTAATAATTAAGCAGTATTCAGTCAGTAATTAAATGGTAAGTGAACAGCAGTTAAACACCCTATTACTCGTTACACTTCTAATAAATCAGCTAGCTTGCATTCAATATGTTTTACATCAAATATAAACTATTACTTACCTTGCTGTAGATAACAGATACCAAGTAAGGGATCTCTTGATCTCAAGAGGTCCTTTGAGAGGTCTCCTACCTGCCTGAGGCTGCCCTACAGGAGAGTTCCATGGGCTTGGGGGATGCAGTCCCTTACTTAGAGCGTGACTGGTGGTTAGAGTGCCCCTTGGTGTGGGTGTACAGCTGTAGGACTTACAGCTTCCTCTCGTTGGCCCCTGATAAGACATGGCCTAGATTCCTTAACTTCCTGAGAAGATGCAGCCAATCACAATTTCTTAGGGTCTGCACAGCCAAGGCTGACTCCAGTCAGGCCTCCTGGTCAGTGATGCCAGAAACCCAAGTGCTCTTTGCTCATTCAGGGTGATCCTTCCCTCACAAATGCTCACCTGCTGTGTCAGTAAACTCATCATACACATAACTCTGGCTGCTGCTTCTGTTCCTGCTACGAGGAACACACTGTATTGTGAGCATTACAGTTTTGAGACATGAGAAATAACATAGTGAAATAAAGTCCCCTGTAATAATGTCTACAAAAATATTACATGAATGCATTTGGAAATGATGACATTGCACTTGCAGAAAGTTTATGGGGAGCCAGAGCCACAGCTGCTGTTGCTGTTCTTTAGGCAGTTTGCTCCAATACAGCTTGCTTTTCTAGACAGCCAGGTTTTGTTGGATCTTCTGCTGAAATAAACTAATGATTCTTAATTGGGGTTTGCTTTAGTTATTATGGCTATTATATGGTGTTAATTATAACAGCACAGAGTCCTACCTCCATTAATGCTCACAGAGACCTGGTCATTATTCTACTTGTGCAGCAGTTGGAGGTGTGACTGGAGCACTGTCCAGTGTACCAGAGGGAACCAATTAAAGCAGTACTGGTGACCCTGCAGGGACTCTGTGTCCAGTGGTTCAGCTGATGGAGTGAGGGGTATCTGTGGTAGTGTTGCACAGCTTATATAGTTTATGAACTAGCTAAAATAAAACTGGATCAGGTGTGTCTGCACATTATGTTGTATGTTCTGATGGCACTTCCAGCAAAAAGGGCTAGTCACAATAAATAGAAGATATTAAAGCTGATTTCTTGCAAAGCATTTAATTTGTGACACATTTAATTGGCAGCTGAACTTTTGAACTCAGGCTTGACATTGAGTGATAAATGACATCACAGATGATGATAAGGATGTCAAAAATACAACATTTAATTTTTTTGCTATTCTGAAGCTCCATTAATATGTTGAAAAAGTTAGTTATTCTTTCTATGCTAAAATTTTTCCTGCTTAAAAGCTAAGACCTAATATGACAAGTTAAAGCTGAGTGGGTTGTGTTCATCTGGATCTGCTCCACAGACCAGCTGAGCAGACAGTTGAGCTGTCAAAGGAAGAGTCACTGGAGATGGGAACTAGAGACCATGGAGAGAGCTGGTTTTTGTTCCACCAGGAGCATTTTGAACAGATTCAGGTCTCTGTGCCTATTCAGTGTGTTGTCTTTTGAGCTTTCTCAAGTTCTTGAGCAGCTGGAAAACATGTGGGAAATGCTAATTATTTTTTATTAATTGTAAAACACTTCATAGCAAGATGTTCCCATATGCAACTGCAAGTTCATGTGGCATAATTAACTGTGGGAAAAATCAGTTATTCCAGTTTTATCCAAGAAAAATAAAGTTTCTAGGCCCTCAGGATGAGCATCCCTTGCTGAGTCCAGCCCTGGTTTCCTCATTTATGTCTCTTAGAAAGATGGAAGACAGGAACAGATGTTTGCTATTTTAGGTGGTAAGAACTGTTTGCTTGGTTTGTTTTCCTTCTTTTATACTAGTATGTTTTTTGAAAAATAGTTTGAATGACAAAGCTGGCTGCTTGCTTACCTTGCTGTGGCTGCTGGAAGCTCTTCAGAGAGTGAATGAATGTTTATTTTTCAGTCATTTTTGTTTGATCATTAGTCTCATGCAGCAGTTCTGGGTTTTCTGTTCAAAGAGAAGCTTTGCTGTCATTCATTACAATGTTCTAATAAAACCATTTGATTTCCTCTGGTGGGGCAGTTCTGCCTTGATTATTCTGCCACAGATGATTTTCTAAAAGCCTTTGAAAAGCAGTAACAGGAGCCATTCTGTGCAGTTCACAATTCTGATGGTTTTTCTCCTCCCTCAGGAGCTGGAGCCATGCATAGGGTGTATGCAGACTATTGCCAACATCAAGCTCATCAAGAACTGCCAGGAGCCAAACGAGGGGGAATGCCAGCAGTGCTACTGCCGGCCCATGTGGTGCCTCACCTGCATGGGCAAGTGGTTTGCCAGCAGACAGGACCAGCAGCACCCAGAGACCTGGCTGTCGAGCCAAGTGCCTTGCCCGACTTGCCGAGCCAAATTTTGCATTCTAGATGTTTGCCTAATACGATGAGTAGTAACCTGGGTATGTTTTTACTTTTTTAATTTGACTATTTCATAATGGGTTTGATTAAAGGCCTGCTAGATCTCTTTCTGAGACTTCATGTTCTACCAGGGTACAAACTCTAAAAGTTTCTTTTACAGTGTTGAAAACAGATGTAAATCTTTTCAGTTCCTTTCCACTTTTACCTGTAACTGTGGATTTTATTCACCTGATGTCAGCTTCTGGATTTTAATTTTGTTTAAACCCGTTTTCTTTTCTTACATTTTGGATGGAATAAGGTTATCCTTCTATATTTGCAGTACTGTTGTTTTTTCAGGTTTTAACGTAGGTTGAATTCTTTACATTTTTAAATTTATCTTGGGTTTTGATTCTTTAATAAAGGGCTAACTGAGAAAATTGTTTTGATTAGACTTCATTGATGCTTTTGTTATTCTTTAATCCAGTTGTAAAGTTAAATTCTCAAAGTAATCTGACATGCCTCCAGTGTTTGTGAGCTTCTTAAAGACTGTGTTAGAGAAACAACTTGTTAAAAATTCTTATGAACATGAAAATAATAGGGAACAAAAATAGACATTTGTCTTTGTGATAGCTTCAGATTAGCATCCAAAGAGCCACATGCATATATATGGTCATTTCTAGAGAAGATCCTCTGTTTGCAGTAAAGAACACACCACTGCCTCCCACACAATCTTGATGCATTTCTTAAACAAGAGGATAGGGTTTAGAATAAGTTTTCTTACAGCATTTTGTGAAAACAACAAACCAAGAGAAAAAAAACCCCAAGTAATGCAAGTGGCTAGACTATTTACTGAACTTTTTTTTTATTATTGTGTGTAAATCACTAATAGTGATTTAGTTTTGCATTTCCAGCTGTGTGTATGCTTTTCCACATCACTGACTTGTGGGTGGGCAGTGTTAGTAATCTGAGGTATATTATATACATGTGATGTCATTAAACTAAAGACAGTCTGTGGGTGGACTCTGTCAGTTTAAGTATTCCATAGGAGTGTATCATGTATACCTCAAATTTCCCAGTTTGGTGCAGGTCAACAGGTCTTTCAGAACATGAGTCACACCTATATTATTTATTTCTCCAGCTGTATTAGTTCTGTAATTGCAGTGTTCCAGAAGATATTGGGGAAAATGTTATCTGTTGTTTTTTTTTAGGTTAACATAATTTGTCAACCCAAAAAAGACTTTTTTCCAACCAGGAGATACTTTTAATCCTTTACATGAGTACAGTTTTTCTACCGTGAGGTTTGGCATAGCTTGAAACCAAAATACAAAGTTATCATGTGATTTCTGCAGTGTGACTGTTTTTATTGTGTTGAAACTGGACCAAGTTGCCCAGAAAAGTGGCTGCCACATTCTTGGAAGTTCTAAAAGGACTGAACAGGACTTTGAGCAACCTGATCTGGTGGAAAGTGTCCCTGCCCATGGCAGAGAGTTAGAACTGGATGATCTTTAAGGGCCTTTCCAACTCAAACCTTTCTCTAATATTGCTAAACTTGCTAAACTGCAGCTAAGCACCATTCCAGTCAAGACAAACCTCAGTAAGACTGAGGTTCTCAGTGCCATTTTTAAAGAAATGTTTGTTGACTTTGAGCTGTTTAAGGACTTGAGATATAAATACTCAAGCTCATACACAAATTACAAAACATTTTCTTCCAAAGACATTCTGCAGGATTTATTATTTGTGGTTTTTGAGGTTGGTGTTTTTTGTTTGTTTTTTTTTGCTAGACAGCTTACCTGTTTAAAATGAACAGTTTTATTTGGATAGCCCTTAAGGAAAAGGCTTAATGAATACATGCAGTTATTCTTAAAACTCTCTGAAGAGCTCAATAAAAATACAGTAGATTCTTTGTAAGACTTCTGGTTTAATTTTAAAGTTATGTTTACCAGGTAAAACTTTGTATGGGTGGAAATCAGTCCAGCTTATCTGTATGCAGAGTCTTACCTGAGAATATGAGAATAAATACAAATAGGGCTTAAATTCTCCTGAAGGTGTACATGGTAATTACTCCTTGGATGGATTTTCCTACTACAGCCTGAATGCAGAGGATTGCATAAATGGAGGAAGGTGTGTATGAAATCTCTGTAAGAACTTCAGGGGAAAAAACGGCCTCCAGACACATTTTAC
This sequence comes from Parus major, assembly GCF_001522545.3. NCBI lineage: Eukaryota > Metazoa > Chordata > Aves > Passeriformes > Paridae > Parus > Parus major. Next base: position 61,610,803 of record NC_031771.1, read on the forward strand.
AGCTATCAGATGGGAAGGAGTGACACTGGATGTCATGAAATCAGCAGGGGCAATGACAAAAAAATTTGTCTTTCCAAGGAAGCACTGGCATGTAGCAATGCTGTGTCCTATATAAAACATTTATTTAATTGTGACCTTGCTCAGATTTATTACCAAGCACCAGTAATAAAGAATCTATCACATTCCTATATCACATTCCTGTAGTAGAGGAGTGCAGCCAGAGGAGAGCCATGAAGACGTTTAGAGGACTGGAGCACCTCTGCTATGGAGACAGGCTGAGAGAGCAAGAGGCATTCAGCCTGGAGAAGAGAAGGCTCCAGGGAGACCTTGCAGCACCTTCCAGTACCTAACAGGTCTCCGAGAGAGCTGGAGAGGAACTTTTGACAAGGCCATGGCATGACAGGAGAAGGGAGAATGGCTTTAAACTGAAAGGGAATAGGTTCAGATTAGATTGAGGGGAAGAAATTCTTCACTCTGAGGGTGGTGAGGCACCAGGTGGAGAGGCTGACCAGAGAAGCTGTGGATGTCCTAACTCTGGAAGCAATCCTGTTCAAGGCCAGGCTGGATGGGGCTCTGAGCATCCTGCTCCAGGGGAAGGTGTCCCTGCCCACGGCAGCAGTTTTAAGTAAATGGTCTTCAGCATCCCTTCCCACCCAAACTATTCTGTCATTTTATGAAACTGGCTAGCCTGCAGCTAAGTACCATTCCAGTCAGGATAACCTCAGTAAGACTAAAGTTCTGAGTGCCTTTCTTAAAAAACGTTTGTTGACTTTGAGCTATTTAAGGAGTTGAGATATAAATATTGGAGCAAGTTATCTTTAAGATCCTTTTCAAGCCAAACTGTTCTACGATTCCATTAATGGTATGAAATGTGGTACACATTCCTGTAGCGTGTATATTGAGGTGGCCGCCAACCCCTCACGACGCTGACCCAAAACAAATCCTTGGCTATTGTGTGAGGTACCACCGTGATGTGCGAGCTGGGTTTTCCCTGCATTTGCGAGCGGAGTGGGGTGGGCGATGCAGCCGGACGGAGATGGCGTGAGGGCACTGGTGCCCTCGTTGTGAGGGAAGCTGCGCCCGGTCCCTCCGAGGGGCGGAGGACACTTTGCTCCGGTAGGACGGAGCAGCACTCCCGCAGGAACAGCACCGTCCCGGGCCCTCCCGGCGGCGGCACCGCCCGGGCCGCGCCTGCGCTCCCCGCGGGAGGCCGGGCCGCGCCTGCGCTGCTCCCGGGCCGGGCCGGGCCGGGCCGGGGCCATGTTCGGCCGGGCCGCCGCCCGACCCAGCCATGTCCAGCGCGCCGCGCCGGCCGGGCGCAGCGGAGCCGGCCGGGCTGCGCAGGTGGGAGCGGCCGCGGGGGGACTGGGAACGGGGCGGGCAGCGCTGGGCGGGCGGGGATTCGGCGCTGTCTGTCCCGGGGCGGCTCCGGAGGCAGCTGCTGCCTGTGCCCCCCGTGCTCCTCCGGCGAGCAGCCCCTTCTCCCTTCTCACCCCCCGTGCAGGGGCTCCTTCGGCCTCCTCTGTCGGTGGCGACCGAAGGACCAGCAGCCCGGGCAGGGCGTGTGGGCTCGGCGGGATGCCTCAGCCCGGTTGGGAGCGCTGGGGCTTGGTATCAGGCTGGAGTGCGCGGGGTGCAAAGCAAATACTGGAATGTTTCTAAAAGACGTCATTTTCATTTATCATTTCACCTTAGATTTTCAAACAGTGTCTACTTACGGCATGTGTTGTTGTATACCTAAGCCGGTTTTAAAAATGTTTCTTTCAAGTCGTTGAACCGAGTAATTGTTTAAGATGGTTAGAGAAGGGTTTTATCTGTTCATTGCCGTAGCGAAAACTGACCGGATTTGGAAGCAGCCCTTTTTGCCTGAGTCTGTGATTCTGAGCAAGCTGTTTGCTGTCTGTTGTTGGTAACTTCGAGCCCTCTGGGAGCGGGAAACTCCCAAAGCCAGACAGGGTGGAGGAGGTAGGGAAAGAAAACATGGGTGGTTAACACGGGAGTAAAATACCAAAATTCCTTCCTTCTCCCTTGTTGAGCTAAGGGAGACACCTGGCACGTACAGAGTAGTGTGTTTGCTTTGAATTGTTACACATTCAAAACACGGTATATTTACAGTGCAGAGGCTGCAGTACCTGATCGTTCTCTCTCTGGCAGGGGTGGCAGTGGATCTGCAGGTGTGGACCTTAGCCCAGAAACCCAGTCGGGTGTTAATAGATGCTACGATTGTGTTTTGTTTAGTAACCTGTCATTTAAGATGTCAAAGCTGTCAGAACCGAGGAGGAGAATGTAGAGAACTCAACCCTTAAGCAATCCCTGGCTGACTAGCCAGTGTGTTGTAAGCACTACAGTCTGCTCCTTGTCCCAGGCCTCCTTGTGAGGGCTCTGCAACCACATCTGGTCAAGAATTTCCTGTGTGAAAGTGTTTCCACATAAACATTTGACCTACTTCTCCTTAGTCATTGCGTGGAAGTGTACTTTCTGGGCTTTTCTTTGAGTTTACTACTGGATGGGGCAGTAAATAAGTGTCAAATAATACACTGTTGACAGAGCATGGTCTATGGATGCTGGCACATGTCCACAAGTCCAAAAATATTGATGGCAGTCTTCCACACTATTCTTTTTGCAAAAAGAGTATTTTTTTTGTTACCTAAATATTAACTGTTTATTTGAAAATTTTGATGTCTTAATTGCATTAGTCAAAGATATTTTCTCAGCAATTGCACCAACACCATTGTTAAGTACATGTTGCGTGAATAAGTTGATACAAGTCACGTATCTGTATGCCAAATCAGATTGTCCATATTTGATTTTTATAGGCCATGTTCAATGACAGCCAGTGACTTGATTTCAAGATGAAAATTCTTGTTTTCTAGTTCGGTGCAACATCCACACCGCTGGCATCAAGAGCAGGAACGTAGAAGCTGCAATGATTCACATTCTCTCATGGTTGAGGAATATCAGTGTGGTCATTCAGACCACTGGTTGGAGAGGTAAGGAATAAGTGTAATTTTTTTTAAAATCTCCCCTTTGCTGCATTCTTCTTTAGGACTCCAAGAAAAGCTTGGACATGTTTAGGTTGAGTGTTTTCTTATAATAGAGTAGCACAGAGTTAGGAGATGATACCTGCATCATGCCAAAAGAAGACCATCAAGTTTGTCTCATTGAAATACATGCCATAGTATTAGTAAGTATTCAAAATGAAAGGGTGAAAGGCTATGTACTGAAGCAGTAGTTTAAGCCCTGTATTGCTGAAGTCTTCAATATTTGTATAAAACTCCCAATAAAACCATTTGCTGTTATTTTCATACTTTCCTTATGCATCTCTATGTGTAAATGTGGGTAGATCATCTTTGTCTCTTCACAGTCCAGCTGGTATATTCAGCTGTACTGCAGTTTTTAGTGAGCACCCTATATTTCCTACAGTCCCTTACTGAGGACAATTTGAGATGAGATAGAGTTTTATACTTAGGTAATTCTGTGAATATTTTGCTTGGTTTTTGGATAGTCTAGACTAAAGACCCAAGGTGGAGGAAGTGGTTGAGACTGGTATCTTAGAGTCTGATAGCAAGGGTGAAAAGTGGTGAGTGCTGAGATATGTTCAGAAAACTGAACAGAATGTAAGAGGAAATGTTTTACTGAGTGTACAGGAAAATATTTTTTTATGTAATTCATACATTTCTGAGTATTCCACTGTATGAAGGTGATTTTTATTTTTGATGGAATGTTTAATATTGCTTCATTAATGAATGAGTCTTCTGAAGAGTTTAGGAAAGGCCTTGTATTCCGAATGTTTTCTATGTCTTTGATGTGGTCATAATAAGTACTAATAGTAAGGCATGAATGTAAGACTTAAGTGGATGTACCAGCAGTGTTTTGTGTTTCTCTTTAGCTGAGTGGATATGTTCCTTTTCAGTGTGGAATCTTTGTCCTGTGTTACAATGACGTTGTCAGCTTGGATGGTAATTTCATCTGTTGATGTGAAACCATTTAGGGAAAGTGAGACTGTCAGCGAAATCTGCTTCTGTATTACTTACATGACTTGCTAAATGTTGAGGCATTAAAATTAACAGAAGAGGGCAGGCTGAAGGTGACTTAGAACTGAGTTAGAGAAGGAACATGTCTGTAGTTTTACAGTTATGGAGATGGTTTTGTCCATTATTGCTGTTTCTGTTGATTAAATGTGTTGCAAGCAGCAAACATTCATGTTGAATTCCCATTATTTTCTAGCTCTACAACATCAGAACACTCTAAGCAGCTTTCCAGTTGCCCCCGCTGGGAAGGTACAATTGAAGAAGACAAAACAATGAGGACATCAAACAAAAATATGACTGAGTAGGTCTTGAACTATTACTGCTTTTTGTTCCATTGGTTTTAGCAATAACGATCTGATGATCTTTGACTCCTTTACTGTGGAGGCTGGTGATTCAGCCAACAATGTAACCACTCTTCCCTTAAGAAAAAGCCCTTAGGCTCCAGCTTGCCATGCTCCCCCTGGGGGAGAAACCCTAACTGATAGCCTGCAGTTGTGATGGGCAAAAAGGAGTTGCCCCCCCAGCATGCCTTGGAGGCCATGGAAATTTTGTGTACTCCATGTAGATTATATGTATCCTATTGGTCCTTCCCCTTTGCTCTGCCCCTGAACCCTCTGTGGACTAGTCCTGATCCTCCTGTACGAACCCCTGCTCCCTCTGACTTGCTGGCTCTTCATCCCTGGACACTTCTGAAGAAGGAGCTGAATAAAACCTCCCGAAGAATTCCATACGAAGGCTCCGTCTCTTTCCTGCCGCGCCACCTGAAGAGCTGCATTCACTCAACAGCCCTTTTCAGGGCTCAGAGCTGTAATCACAGAGCAGCTGCAGACGTGCCTGTGCCTCCAGGACATCCTTTTAAGGACACTTCTCTAGGAAGGTCTCGGCATTCTTACCATCACTGCCCACCACAACAAGTGGCACCCGAACAGGGACCGCAGCCAGTGGTTCCCTGGAGAAGCGTCTCCTGCAGCATCAGCTGCAGGAATTAAGTCACTCTTGGGTTTTGTCTCTTCCCTGAGGAGAACCCCTTGCGTTTTAGCAAGGGCTATCTGAAGGGTGACCGGGACCCTCCAAGCACCATCTGGGGATTGAAGGAGACTCCCCGAGGACCGGTCAATGGGTCAATGACCACCCACCCAGCAGGTTTCTGTTCGCCCTGTGGGCTTTCCTTGCCCGAAGAAAAAGCGTGAGTTTCATTGAATTAGCGCTTTTTTGTTTTACCTTTTACTGCTGAGTATGGGAGAAGAGTAAGGATGGGCAACAAACTAAGTTGTCCAAAGCTCAGCCTTCCTCAAAGAGATGTTTATCTCCAAGTTGTGGGTGGCCTTGTTGCGAGGAAATTTAAGTTTTCTAAAGGGGAATTGAAATGTTTTGTTCATTGGGTTTTTAAGTATTTCCCAAATGCAACACGGGATTCTCTTTGTTTAAATTCTTTTTGGGATGCCGTGGGGTAAAAGTTGTACTTAGTTTTAGCAGGTGGGGATCTTTCAGTTTCCAAGTGTTTTCCTCTGTTCCGTCTCATTGTTAAGACAGTGGGTCGCTTGGGGAATGTAATGTTTCAGGGAATGTGTTGGGAAAAGTTTCGGATCCCCAGCTGAAATCCCCTTTCCCTCCTTCCTCTCCTCATGTTCCCAAACCCTCTTCCCCGCCTGAGGGGCAATCAGAAGGTGGTCACTGCCAAATGGTTCAGGGCTGTTGGCCAACTCCCTGACACCTCCCAAACTTCTCTCAACCCCCACTAGCGAGGGCCCTGCTGCCCTGGACCTTTCTCTCATCCTCCTTCCAATGCCCTTGTACTGGCTTTCTCCTTCATCTAGTTTTGCTCCACAAAATGGCACCGGCAACATGGTCAGCCCTGTCGTTGTGTCTCCTTCTTGTCCAAGTTTTCCCACCCTCGCTCCACAAAATGGCCACTTTCCTGCCTCTCCTCCACTTTTTCCCATGCTTTCCATCACGCCTGGCCCCTCCTGTCCCCCTATGTCAATGGATGTAACCGCCTTGGGACCCCCCCATTCCATCAGTATCACCCCCTCCATCCCTTCCAGCCTTGGCTCCTCCCCAGTGGTCCAACTCCCTCTTGGTTCCCACGCCACCGGGACTGGAAGCGGAAATGACAGTGACTGGAAGGAGGCCCTATTGGCCTCCTCTTCCACCCATCACTTGGCAGCTCCAGTTGGCCTGAAAAAGCCCCACGCTGCTCTCTGGAACCTTCCATCCTCCTCGGAGGATGAGAGCAGCGACTCTTCAGACTCCGATTCTCAGTCTGAAAATTGTTGGGCGAAGGCCCAAAGGGAGGCCACCAGGGAGGGGGATTGGGAATTGGCTAATAGGATCTCTGCCCAAAAGCTGGGAGCTGCTTCCCAACAGGGAGCTAAAAGAACTATGTAAGGCAGCAAAGGAACACAGGCAGGGATCACATTTCTTTAAGAATCTAGTAGAAGCTACCTTCTCTGTGCACACATTAGTGCTGCATGACATCAAAAACATCATGAACTGCCTCATTTCCCCAGCAGAATATATGCTGTGGGAAAGGCACTGGAAGAAAAATCTAAAAACATTAGCTGACAACTATGCCAAAGATGTAAATCATCCCAACTTAACAATTGAGCAAATGGCCAGAGAAGGTAACTTTTTAAAACCCACTGATCAGGCCAGAGACCTGCCTGAAGCTGTTCTGCATGATGTTGCTGCTGCTGCCAAAACATCACTGTCCCTCACCTCTGATGACTCTACCCCCACACAAAGTTTCACAACCATCAAGCAGGGGTTCAATGAGAGTTTTATTAAATTTGTTGACAGACTAAAAGTTGTGCTGGAAAAACAGACTGAGAGCCCAGAAGGGAAGAAAGAAGTATTAAATAAAATGGCTATAGCTAATGCAAATGCCCAGTGCAAGGCAATTTTAAGAGCTCTTCCCATTGACCCCGAACCCTCCATTGAACAAATGGTTGAAGCCTGCGCCCGATACACATCATCAGAAAACACTGTGGTGCAGGCTGTGACTAAGGGGATTGTGGGTGGAGTGACTGGAGCATTTGCAGCAGTAGCCGAGGACTTCCTAATAAATAATGTTTTAATTGCGGAAAGACTGGACATTTCTTTAAGGACTGTCACGACAAAATACATGAATTGACTACCGCAAGCACCATCCATGGCCACAATGCCTGCCTTTCCAGCAGCGCCTGAGAAACTTCCAACAGTGCACAGAACAGCCCTTTACGATGACACAAAATCAGAAGCCATTTTCCCCTGCTCTACCATCCCAGAGCAGACGGAAGACCAGACACCAGCTCCAAGAGCTTGGCAATTGCCAGCGCATCAGAACGGTTCAGGTGGGAACCTGGTGCCAGCTGGTAAGCGACCTATCAATTAACTTAATTGATGAGTGCTTCCACAAGAGTCCACCTGGAAAATACGGACCAGAAGACAGTCCTTGGGACATTTTAATTATTGGTGACCTGCTCAACTCACCTGAACAAATTTATGTAATTCCAGAGGTGCAGACAATATTCCCAGGGGACAAAATTTTTGTCTCCCTTATGTGCACTGATGCACCATACTATTTATTCCAAGGAACACCAATTGCACAGGCCTTTTTACTGCCACCTGTTTGGAAGAGGTTTCCCTCAAGCCTACAGCCATGTGGATGCAGACTGTGGGTTCAAATAAACCCCTTATAGAGTGTGACCTGTTCTGCAGAAGGGAGAAGACCTGACAAATAGCAGGGCCTTTCCCACTGATTACCTGGGGGAGGGAATATGCCTGTGTGTCAGCTCCACCTGGCCCAAAATATCTCCCAGGGAAATACATCAAACCTTATTTAGGGCCAACAAACACTGCCCCTGACAAAAATATCAAGAATTCCTCCAAGTCTACCACAGAACCACAGGATCAAATATCAACTGCCTGGAGACGGAAATACTATAAGACGCGGCTTCTACGAAGACTGCATCACCCCATCACCAGGTCCCAGACCAAACACAACACTGGAAACAACAATGCCAAAAGCTGGGCACATCCTAGCAAGTTTACTGCTACCCCCAGTTGTCCCCTGACCCTCACTTCCCTTTAGACTTACCTTCCCCATGCTTACCTTCCCGCTACAGCCCTCTTCCCTCTTTACTAAACTTCCCAACACCACCTAATACCTTCATTCTTTTAGTCTTATTAAAGAAAGGGAGGATGAAGGGGGATGAAGGGTAGAGGGGAAAATCAAAGGGTACGAAGATATTCCCTCCTCTTCCCCCAAAGGTCTAATAATGTATGTTTATACACCCAACAGAATCTCTTTTCCCAGCCAAAGATTAAAAACACCTATCTTAACACCCACCTCAACACCACCAGGATGATCATCTGGGTGCTCCTGATGGCTTAGCATGTCCTTGGCTGGATGGTCAGCCAACCCAACCATAATGTGTGGGTCACCCTGGCCAGGAGCCTCCAGCAGAACAATATGTGCCTGCCCATGGGCTCAGTCCATAACTCACTACAGTCATGTCTGCTGGGGATTCCCCTCAGGCCCAGTGAACACCCCTTTGCGGGGAGATGGCCCAACCTGATAGAGAGCACTGGGGAGGGATGGAACTGGTGGATAGAGAAATTTCCTAAGACACCAGAGGAACCTAGAGAATTATACTTGTTGGGGTCATCCAAAGCCAGTTTTTGCTTTAACTTTTAGTTCCTTAACCCTTCAGTTAGTTACACTAAGGATGTAACCCCAACCAAAAAAATTTACAATTCAGCCGAGTGGTGCAACTACACAGCTGGGACATCATTTGACTCCTCCAGTTCTGTCTTTCCCAGAGTGCTCCCCCCAGCTGTGTTTTTTCTCTGTGGAGACAAGGCCTAGGGTGGAGTTCCCTCATGTCTCAGAGGAGGTCCCTGCATTTTTGGCCAACTTAGTACCCTCACCCCAAACATCACCCTGTTACAAGATTGGAGACAGAAAAATAAATTGGCATGCCAAAAATGTACTCTCATCGGATCTGATGAAAATTGTGATTCTAAATTTACTGATTGGACAAAGAATTAATGGGTCTCAGTGTCCATCTTCCTCCCATGGGTGGCCGCTGCAGAAGGCCTGGGCAAAATTTCGCATTTGGGGTGTTGGCTTACTAAACAGGCCAACAGAACATCTAAGGCACTTGGCGCCCTCGTCAAAGATGAAGAGATGACCAGACACGCCACCTTGCAAAAAGCATGCAGTGATTGACTATCTCCTGTTAGTCCATGGACTCAGCTGACAGAACTCTGAGGGCCTCTGATGCTTTATCCTGTCAGACCACAGCCAGTCCATATCCGGGAGCATCCAGATGCTCAAAGAAAATGCCAAAGAGCTTCAGATGGAGAAAGACCCCAAGTGGTTTACGAATTGCTTTAGACATTATAGACTGAGGCTGGGTTGTCTCTTCCTTTAATAATGTGTTGTAGATTCTTTTGGTTATTGTGTTTATGTTTTCATGTTTTTACATTTCTTAAAGAAAGCTATAGGGGAGGCATTCATAATTAATAAAGAAGGAGGGAGTTGTGGAGACTGGTAATTCAGCCAACAATGTAACCTCTCACCCTGGAGAAAAAGCCCTAAGCCTCTAGCTTGCCATGGGGGAGAAACCCTAACTGATACCTTACAGTTGTGATGAGCTAAAAGGAGTTGTCCCTCCAGCACAGGCCATGCAAATTTTGTGTACTGCATGCAGATTATATGTATCCTATTGGTCTTTCCCTTTTACTCTGCCCCTGAGCCCTCTGTGGACTAGTCCTGATCCTCCTGTATGAACCCCTGCTCCCTCTGACTTGCTGGCTCTTCATCCCTGGACACCTCTGAAGAAGGAGCTGAATAAAACCTCCCGAAGAATTCCATACGAAGGCTCC